>NW_022983866.1:3000000-3340665 GCF_011692745.1 Arthroderma uncinatum
TTGAGCCGGGCGGAGTTGGGCAGTAGCGCCTTCGAATTGAGTACTGGAATGATATGTGTTGACGAGTGTGAAGACGATATCACCAGTCCGTCCTTTCCGTGGTTATATCTGTATGAGAAGAGAGAATCAATCCCGTATGCGACCGAGGGTGCAGAGTAGCATTCGAACAGGATCTCGTTCATCACTAAAGACATCAGGTCAGCACCAGCAACCGGTAAGATATATTAGACACTTCACAAGCATACTTTTCCTAGAATATGGCAAATTGGCAATCGTCTCTGTGAGCACCAGAGGACGGTCCACGGCTCCATTTGCGCCGTCCACACCTAGCTTGAGGAAGATATAATCCAGCAAGCCCTCCACCACATCCCAGTTCCCTATCACGCCCGTTCCAGAGTCAAAGGCATTCCTCATCTGTCCTCTCGTGGTCGCATCAACGTATGCATCGTATCCAACGAACTGGCAGGCCTTGTTCAGCTTGCGATCGCGGTACTTGGAGGCGACGGGCGGGATCACGAATCGCGGCGACTTGTCGAATGACCAGCCAGCCTTGACGGTATGCGATCCTGGTAAGGTAACTGTAAGCAAAGGCCAGAAGATACGCCAGCTGGGCTGTGGAGGATAGGAAAGATTTTCGAACCGTTGTCTATTACAATTGCACTTGTTCCGGGCGAATGCCTGCTCTGTTCATAACCGTCTGGCTGTGCGGGGTGGAATCCTCTAAACGGCGGCTCGGAGGCATTGTAGATCTTGGGAGCCGGCTTTGCTTCTCTTCGTTCCTGGATTCCCATCGCCGTGCTTGCGGCCGCGATGCGTTGGGTTGAGGTGATGACCATCGTGCTGGTAGCTAAATAGCGGGCGTCGGTTGAGGGCGCAGTTTATCGGTCGAAGCTCAAGCGAGCTCCCATAGCAGTGTTCTAGCAGGTATAAAGAGCGCTGTAGGGGTCAGGACGACGAAACCGGCGGTAGGATGGTAATATCAAGCTGGCAAAGTGGTTGTTGCTGCTAGACTGCGGATTGAAGTTTGGTTTTGAGATGGTTGATGACTTTAGTATAAATAACCATGGAATAGTTAAGGATTATCAATCTACAGCACCGACTACGTACGATATTGAACAGTTAAAAGCTCATTACTACCTGGGTATCAATCCATTACTCTATCATCCTCATAAACATCACTATGGCGCTGGTTCCTTCAAGTTCTCCGTAGCTAGGCCTGGTCAGCAGTGTAGAAGACGCCGATATAGAGAAAACACACCTTCAAGATGGAAGAGAACGTTCGACTGGTAGTTTTTGAACATCTGCGCCACCAGCTCGACATTCATATTCTGGACGTTGACCTCCTGTCCTGCTGTCAGCTTGTTTCTTCCCGTGGAGGATGTAGAGTATGTAGGTATACCTGGAGGTTCTTGTTCAAAACCGTAATGGCTTCATTCAGTTTCTCCTACATCACGTCAGTATCACCGTTAGTATAAGCCGTCCATCGTCTAATATCAAGTATAGCATCAGGATAAGAGACTACCCACCACGTTGGTGATGATGCGGGCAAGCAGCTGGCTTTGTTGGTGCTCGTGTGGACTCTCCTTTGTGGGTGTAAGCAGGATTCATCTATGCATATCCAGAGTACTCACCATTGTAAGTCAAAGAACGCAGCAGCAGTTGATAAAAGGGCGTCTTCCTTTGCTGTTTGATCTTGAAGCGCGAAGTTGGCGTTTTATACTAAGTTTGCCCTGTTTGCATGGATATAGAGAGACAACCAGGATAACTATAGACGATAAGAAGAGACAACTTTGAAGAAGAACATCAACAGACCACCTACGGCTGAAGATGGCTCCTCCCGCCGCGGTTCAAGACGATTCTCACCAGAGGCTGCTGGACGAGCTCGACATCGCCCGCAGCCCGAAGCCGTTTCGCAACCCGCACTGGAAGCCATCCGCACGGCGCAACAAGAACGTCAAGCAGATCGTCTCTGAGTCCTCGAGAAAGGAAGCCTCTGCAGTCGCCAGCCAGACCAACAGCGGCAGCTCCACGCCCTTCGCGATAGCCACCGGCTCAGCAGGAACAGGAGCAACAGACGGAGCGCAGACGCCGCTCGTTGCATCTACGGCCGCTTCTCACGCGCATCAGGCCAGCTCGAAACAGCCAAACATCGCCCAGGCTGCGCAGAGCCTCTCGACTCTCGTGCTGGAGAAGAACTTTCGATCCGTCGTTCCTCCTACAGGCCCAGCTGTGACGTATACCAACATCGAGTCGGCTCCCTCCCTGCATCCCAGCCATCAGAAACGGTATTGCGATATCACCGGCCTTCCTGCTTCGTACACCGACCCCAAGACGAGACTACGGTACCACGACAGGGAGGTTTTTGGGGTGATCAGGTCGTTGGGGCCCGGAGTTGCAGAGAACTACCTGGAGGCACGGGGAGCTCATACTGTTCTCAAGTAGAGCGAGCTCAGGGAGTTACGACGGTTTATTCTACGACGCAGACGAGATATATGTGATACGGTGTGCAAGGGACGTCAATTGCGAGCTTTCTTGCTAGATACAGATAGGGAGCACCTGTTGAGTTGCATGTTCGGCCCACAAAGTCAAGCACTATCCATCCACGCAGCCCCTTTCGAGACGAGTTCAAGATAGCGCTCCGGCTTAATCGGGACCTGGCCTGATGGACACAAGTGTGCACCACCGGTTGTTTGCTCTGCGCCCTGTCGAGACAGTTTGACGGATACCGACGTCCCATCGAGGGGGATGTCAGTTACAGTGTCTAGTGACACCGTGGCCATGGCGTGTATGATATAGAATAGCATAATAGACAGAGCATAGCTCTTCATTTCAGAAGTCCTGAGAGATCAATGCAAGCATTTAACATTATCCCTTGACTTTCCATTGTTGAAGGTATAAAAACTCTGGTAACTCGTAAGAAACATGAATATGAAGATAAAGATGAAGAAAAAGTGCGACCAACCAAAAGTGGCTAGCGCTGAGCTCCAGGATTACCATTTTGATGCTTGAACGATTTCACCAGCTTCAAGATTGCTTCTTCGCCCGTGTTTTACCTTGATTAAATCCTGAGAGCTGTTCAAACGCCTTCAAGGGATGCTAGTGCTGGAGTCCATGCCATCCGAGTCCAAGTGCTCTCTTTTCCCGCGAACCGGAACCTGATATCTGGCCTCTCGACCACCCTCCATACACACATACACAAATAATTGATAATCATAATATAATAGTAATCATATTGACGGTATGGCTGAGTGGAGCGTGTTTCTATATTGATATTACCACTTTCCCTGCCATCGTACGGAGCGTGCCATGTGGAGTTTTGACATGTTTCATGAATTTGCGGCTAATCGTCTCATGTCCAGGAAGCTCGATCTCGAATTGCGGATAAATACTATATGCGATTCGTCTAGGCTCGCTAATTCGTCTGGACGATCGACTGCGCGTCCTGCTATCTTCAAACGCCGGGAGTATATACTTGACTGCGTATACAGCTGAGAGAGGAGGCCAGACAAGGGGCTACCGCGACCATGCCGACCATGTGGTTGACCGACACCCAGAGTGAGTCTTGACTGTGTATCCGGTAGCTTATCGAGATGGGTGGCTAATGAGATGTGCTCTTAGAGGTTGGGGTGGTATTCTGCTCTGGTGGTAGGTGAGAGCTTTTGCTTCATTGCTCCTCTATCTCCGGCCTGTCGATGAGAAGGGTGTGCCTAACATGGCATTGCAGGCAGTATATTCCTCTTCCTAGGGATTCTCATGTTTTTTGACCGATCACTGTACGTATCCTAACCCCTTGGTTGGTGAGATATCGACTAACATCCAGTTCCAGGCTTGCTATGGGAAACGTATGAACGCACCTCTATACCTACGCCTGCCGCCACACCGTTCTAATAACCCTCACACAGATCCTCTTCTTAATCGGACTACCTCTCATCCTCGGACCCCAAAAGACCCTCGCTTTCTTCGCCCGCAGACAAAAGATCACAGGCACCGTCACCTTTGCCCTCGGTATCCTACTTATTTTCTGCCGCTGGCCGCTGGTAGGGTTCTGCGTCGAGCTGTACGGCCTATTCGTCCTATTCGGTGATTTTCTGGTCACTCTCGGCGGGTTCGTGGGAAGTATACCCGTGGTAGGACCGTATTTGCGGCAGATGTTTGTCTGGCTGGGGACAATCGGGGGGAGAAGAACTAACCCCGACCTGCCAGTATGAAGGAGGTGTAATTCTGTGTCTCCACGGAGAGTCCTCTGCATACATCCCGGGCTGAAAAGGAGGGCCGGTAGCTCTATCCGAAGAGCTAAGGCTATTATAATACCCAAGAAGGCTACCACGGCGATATATCAAATAGACAATCGCCGTGCTCTTCACATAATGCCAAACACACGTCTGAGAATCTACCGGCGCAGAGAGACGCCCCTTTAATTCTTTTTCAACAATTTGTATGTAGTATAGCCAGTCATAATATACCCATTGATTCAAGATTGTCCGCCATGCACAGATATGTAGGAAAGAGAGGGGAATGTAGAGAACTAGATGCCATTCATCGAAGGAATGTACAGTGGGGTGTTTTTTTTATGATCGTGACGATCCCTTCAAGTTGGTATTATCTCATACAAAAATATATGCAAGAATAAACCACGGATATCATACCGGCCCATTTCCCCTTCTCGCAGGACTAGGGACCGAGAGCGAGAGCGATAAATAGTCCGACGGGTGATCAGTGGGGGTGGGAACCTAGTAGCCCACGCCGATGAGGTACTCTGCCAGGGCTTCCACGGTGTTAGTAGCGGCACCTGGTTGGACATTTTCCGGGTAGTGTGCAATGAGCAGGGCCTTCTTGGTCTTCACGATGATGACCCCAGTCTTTCCCTACAGTTAGAAATGCCGGATTAGCGGGCTGCTGTATGTACGGTAGGGATCCGGGTATGGCTGTCCGTACAAGTTTTCCGTAGACTCTGCTGTCATCCGACTTCAAGGTGACATACTTGTCTCCACCGAGGTGGAAGCCCTTGCTCTGTATTTCCTTTATGTCGCCGGGCTTGGTCGGCTTGAACGAGGCTACTATGAATTTCATCTCCTCCGGGTTCACCTAGACAGACTGGGTCAGGAAACGTTGCCCCGCGTATATATTCCAAGCAGGCGTCGAGAGAGAGGGAGGATGCGGGCGTACCTGGAACCCAGCAGACGTGGCCCAGGGGCTAGTGCCTTGGTCATCGAAGATAGCGGCCTTGTCGATGTTGCCAGAGCCAACAAGGCTGGGAGGGGATGTTAGGAACCAAGCGGTCTATCTGAGTATTCTATCAGTCGAGCGAGGGGTGGAAATACCTGCTGTCAACATAGGCTGTCGACGGCGGTTAGCAGGCCGTCAAAGCTACTAGAACACCGGCGGGGGAGAGCTATACATACCTTGCCAGGACATGGTGCTTGGTGATAATGTGTGATGGCTGAAGCTGAGATGGCGGGGCGGTATATGGCCAGGAGAAGCCGGAAACAACGCAGGATGCGATGCTGGGATGCCGAATAAGCTGTTGCTGTCGCGTTTCAGGACTGCCCGGTCGAGTAGCCGTGAAGCTGGAGGTTCGTCGAGGCTCGTGGTGGTTCTTCTGGTTGTGCTGGCGGTGGTTGTCCTTGATGGTGGGATGTTGTTATTTTTGTTGTTGTAGATAAATCTTACTCAGGCCCAAAGTGGGGGAACTCCGTCATTACAACTACAACTACACTACTACAACTACACAATTACTACAACTACAACTACTACAACTACACTACATCTACACATCTACGGCTATGACGATGGCTACCATGACTATGATGGCTACGACAATGACAACATGTACGGCAATACACTCATTAGACTCCCACCTCATCTCCCGAACGCTGTGGAGTGCGGCAACCCTGCAATCTTCACCAAATCTTACCATTTGACGCCACATCCCAGCGTGATGAGAAGGATCGGTACTGATGCCATGGCCGTACGGACGCGCACTGCGCTGTTCATGCACGGCGGAACTGCTTCTGGCGGCCGCTGAAACGAAACGGCCTTGACACGGTGCACCAGACGCAGGTTGAAGAATTCACAGCAAGACGCAGCTTTTAAACTGGGCCAAGCGGCATGAAATGAACAGGGAGGGAGCCTACTGCCGCCTCGATATGCACATCATAACGCCTCATGGGTGATGGGCGGATTTTGGTTTCTTTCTTTTTTCTTCGGCTTTTTTCGCTCTCGTGTTTGATGCGTTGGGATCCTGGACAGATCCAACATTCGATGGCGCTAGCGGCATATATTAAACCGGTCCTAATCCTGCTAGGAGGTCGAGATAATCTCCATATCCATCTCCATCTGGTCTCCATCGGCATCGGCATCGATATCGACATCGACCATCGATCGGAGTAGCCCGTACCCCCATGGAGACGCCAGGTTCTACCGAATATGCGATGCGATTGTATGGATTTGGCCAACGGAAACGCCCTTCCCTGGCCGCGCTCCCGTTATATTCCTAGCCTCATCCCCACAGCCGCTCCATCTTTAATGAACCTTTTTAGCCCTTGTTTCAGGAGGTTGCGTCAATCAAAGCAATTTGCTTTAATTGATTTCTTCCCGTGCCTTAACAGCTCTGTTAAGGCAGTTTCGTCCCTTTTTACTTTCCGCGTTTCGCTTTAAACCCCACGGTTTCCGCTGGAAATGCTCGTCTCAGGCTTGAAAAGGGCCGTCCGCTCGTTTTTATATACCCCGTTAACTCTGTTAACTCTCTGTCTAAGCTGCGTGCTTCTTTTGGACAAACATTCAGACTATGCTGGACAAGTGACGATATGGGGAAGCAGACCGTCTTTGCAAGACCAAGGGCTCACACGACCACCGGAACCACCAAGCACCAGCAGCCCCACGAATCGCCTCGGCCCAATCAGCACAGTCAACGTCTGGCATACGGCTCTGCTGATAATCTGCACATCCCTGGCAGTGCTAGTTCTCAGCGCGAGCCCAAGAGAAGCTACACAATCGCCAGCCGCGGCCGTAATGCTGCCCATACATCAAAGCGATTAAGCCCGATCGCTGACAAGCGGCCGCCCGCTCGTGATGCCCTGGGGCGTTCACACCATCCGCTCAATGAGCCCCCGTGGAACGAGATGATCGGGGTTGCTCTGAGTAGTCCAACCGTGGATCTATTCCCTGTGCCACCGCGCACCCAGACTACTCCCGCAGGCAACAGGAGCACCTCCGCACCCCCAAGTAGAAGGGAGCTACACTTTATGGCGCGTGCCCAAGCTTGTTCTAGCGCGGCACCAAGTACTGTATCGAGTACCATATCCAATACTGTGACTTCCAAAAAGCCGTCGCTTCAGCGGAAACCAAGTAAATGGAAGAAGCTCGGAGGCTTGTTTCGCGCAAAGCCCGTCGAATCTCCCCACAACGAGTTCTTCTATCAGGTCCAAGTTAACGACAAGCCTCTCCGCCCCGCAAAGAGTCCTAATTTTCAGCCTCAGATATTCACCGGCAACCAATATCCATCCAACTCGTTAGACGCGATCAATTCGACCACAAGCCTGGACTCCCGTAGTCAAGCACGCAACGGTCACCATCGTCACCACCGCCAATGTACAGCCAACAGTTCAGATCCCGTTAGCCGCCCGCCGCTGGACTTGTGTCCGTCTTCAAATAGGTCTCAATCCTCCAACGAATCTCCCAAGCCGTCCAAAAAGAGGACTCCTGCCAAGTTGATTAAGAATGCTGAAATTCGAAGGTACTGGAGTACAACATCTGATGAGCCAGAGTCGGCACCCGATCTTCTACAGACCTCGAAAACAGGCTCCCCATTTCTCTCCGTGGATATACCAAACATTGAGATGGAGAGATACAGTGTCATGTTTGGTGGCCTGATTGATAACACAACGCCATCTTTATTGGCGAGGAGGAGTAGAGCGTTGAATAAATTGAAAATTCCCGATAGAGAGGTGAGTTCGTTACTTGTCTATTTATTAATCCTTGTCCTCCTTGCTAAACATCTGCTTTTGCCGTTTTGTCACAGGATGATGATCGCCCCTTACCTCCCCCAAGACGTGCAACCTCTCCAGGACCAGGCAAATCACCAGTTTTTTCGCTATTCCCATCTACCCCTACGGATAAGCAGTCGAAAATTCTAGGGTCGTATTGTCTTCCTCGCCAATCTCACCGCCAGAAGAGATCCAACACCCATCCTTCACCCCACAATCTCTTCGACCGTTGGCATCACGATACCAAAGGTGATCCGGATTCTCCAAATGAGTTGATGCCGCCCTTTTTCGCGGCAGCAGATGAGGCTAGTGACGGTTCTGTGTATTCACCGACAAGCTACGATGCAGAGTCTGATAAATACCTCAACCCTGTACGTTTACAAGTCAATCCCCCAGTTAAACTTGCCGAACCACACTGGGAGATGGTCACACCAGCACATAAAACGGGCGAAAATAAACCGAGAAATCGCTATCCACTGTTGAGCCCAACTCCAAGCATGAATATGCCTGTCTCGAACCACCAAGACTGCCAGACGAGCTTCAACTACACTATAACACCAGCGACCTCCAATCAAAATACCGAAAATCATTTTTCGACCTCACATCCTGCTCGAACTGATTCATATCGACCTAGAACTGCCAACTCTCCTCCCACCATCACCCACAAACATGATTTATCCATGGATTCGATTACTGATGACCTCCAAAACGAACTCCACACAGCTAAAATATCCATCGCGCGCTCTGTCTCTTTGAGCAAGGGGCAGAAAAAAGTTTTGGTCCCCGTCGGCGCAAGAACTGGGTTCCTGCGACCTGGTGAGCGATTTGTTGAAAAATCCGCAGGTATTCCAACACAACTTGCGGTACAAAAGGGCCATCATTACGGAAAGTCGAGAAACGCCCTGATCGAGAATGCCTAGTCTCCCTTGCGGCATCACTTGCTAGAAGCTGCAAGCAATTATCACCCAATCACCAAAGAGGATATTACTTACGTTGCTCTGCACCTCATTCCGTGTACGGAAACTTTATACACCATTCGCTATTTTTCACCCTGTTCTTCACCGCATTATTAACTATCGCAGCCCACTACGTACGCTCCATTGCGCGGCCTGGACCTGCATGCACTTTTTTCTTTCTAGCTTCCAACCACTTAATTCTATTATATCTACGGAGTATGCATTGACATCCCTTCCCCTTGTCAGTTTATTTCCCTTCATGTGATTCGGCCTGGTACCTGGCGATCCAGGCCCCCCTTTTCTAGTTTACCATTTCTTCTCTCTCTCTCTCTCTCTCTCTCTCTCTCTTGCACGCTCGCTCTATGCATATGATTTACATGATCTCTTGTTCCTTTTAACTCTAGATGCCTGGAAATGGAGTAAATGGCGAGGTCGGGTTTCTTTCTTCACATAAGTGTTTTCATATCACGCTCTCTGCATTTTATTGTTCAATTACATATAGCGCCTACGGTGGGATGTTCGGAGCAAGGAATGGAAAAATAAATCTTTCTATCTGTGCAATCTGCATCTATCCCACACCGGGGCGGTCTCGGTTCTCGACGTGCCTATCCACATACTCCGTATACGGATGTTGGACATGATTTTATACAGGGTTACCGGGGATGAAAGCGTAAAAGTAAAGCTAGCAAACGAGCAATTGGCCCGGCCGCTTCCCTCCCGAAAGCATGACTAGCCTTTTAGCTTTTAATCTAAGATCCTTGATCAGGCTCCAGGGACAGACCCAACGATCTCGTCGGCCCTTCGCTTAGGATCGATGTTGTCTGGAGGGCCGCATCCTCTGCATGAGAGCATCTACTTGACCGACCAGGGTGAATATTGAGATTTGAGCGGTGTCTCACACCGCCCGTCTACGTTGCTGCAAGAACGGAGATATGCATACGGAGGTGCATGTCATGGGTCTGCTTGCTTCAGGCTGGCCGTTGTAACGCGGATGGAGCAGGATATAGCTATTAGGTAACATGTAAGGAATTAGCCGGGATCGACGCTCTTTAACCGTTTATTTAATTATTATCAAACTTCTCAAGGGATGGGGGAGCTCCCCGTTAATGCCACAGCTTTGGATCGGAGCAGCTTCCGTGCATGCACCCCCGTCCTAACTAACCCACAACAGCCCACTCCATCCCGATGTACGCATCGCTGATAATCCTAACCGTCACCATACCCTTGATCTCATCCATGCTTTTAAATCCAATGTCCCCTGAGAAATGAACCTTTGATCTCGTGGAAGCGTCTCCGTTTAATTTGCCACGAGGGCCACCACTTCGGGTTCCCGAGCCAGGCGCTGAGAGCGAAACACGCTTCAGCGCTAAGAGTTCCTCTCTTCCCTTATGCTGACCCTTGACGGTTGTTACTAGAATGAACCATCCTTCGGTCTGCGGCTTGGGGAATTTAGGTGCATAGATCTTGTGACCGTCTGTTCCATGCGAGCGTGGCTGCCTCTGGTTATCTGATTGCTTCGACTTTCTTCTCAGAACTACTGTCAACCCCTCAAGAGACAAATCCGTGACTGAGACGTCAAGATTTGGAAGGATAGATACAGTCTTCGATGCTTGTGAAGCTGTGGATCGGTCTAGGCGTAAGATATCTAGCATACTGGATACCGCTGGATGCGGCATAGCAACCAGTTTTGCAAGTGAGGCTGGAAGCTTGTTAACGTCCACTCTGTCCTCCGTCAAAATATCGGGCTCAACCCCAGGCAGGATTGATAATGGGTGATCGGTTGGCCATCGCGCCGATTTGATACATTGAAGTAGGGTCATCATCATTGAGCAAGCGTTTGGATAGCCCAACTCTGCAAGAACATCTATGCAAGCCTGGATAACACGGATACCTTGGTCAAGAACCGAAGTCTGGTCCCCAACATAATCAGAGATGGGGAGGTCAACCCGAGACATGAAGGCCTGGATTAGGAGGAATGCCTTGATATGGGGATCCCAGAGTGGCAAATGGTCACTAATAGCCGTGGTAGGGAGTGGTAGGTTCTTTGCTAGCTCTGCGTTGATTAAATCTTCATTATGCCGGACTGGAAGTTCATCAAACTCTGTCGCAATGCACATCCATCCAAGCGCATCGGCAAACGTTGGATCGGGCTTGGCGTGGGTCATCCAGTATCGGACAGTCTTGTGTGAAATATAGTAGTAGCTCATAATCTTGCCATAAGGAGTTGGGTCAACGAAGCCTGTGGCAGTGTCAAATAAGACGCAGGAAGACTCCGCGAGTGCACCAAGAGAGGTGTCAACCAACTCAATCATAAATTCCGATACTATCTCTCGGGCTGCAGATGAATTGTGCTCCTCGGTAGAAATCTCAAGACCATAATATGACGGGTTCTTATGGAGTCTTCGGAAAAAGAACGTCCAAGTCAGGTAATCCAATGCGTCTTGTTTGGTAGTGATTGTGCCGGAACTGACCTCGGCACCCAAGTGATCATCAAGAACCTTATGCAGGGTTGATTCCACAGGGAACCCGGTGTGAAGGAAATGCTTATAGAATGCCTTCTTCGCATCTTGTGTGAAAATACGAGCTATACCTGATGTGTCAAATTGTGGTCGGCCTGCACGTCCAAGCATCTGCAGGACGTCAGTAAGATCCATATCCTTGTAGCCCTCCGACTTTGCATCGAAAAACTGCGTTCCTTTCACGACAACTAGGTGAGCCGGCAAGTTGACACCCCACGCAAGTGTACTTGTGGCGATCAATATCTGAATTTTGTTGTTGGCAAATAGCTCTTCTGCCAACTGTCGATCTGATTCCACAAGTCCTGCATGATGGAGGCCAATTCCAAAGCTCAAGGCCTCCTGTAGAGCCGCGTCCTTGACTCGAGCTATATTAAGCTCCAAGTCTTCCTCAGACATATGGACAAACCTCCGAGGGTTATCTTCCATTCCACAATAGTTAATTAGATCCTTTGCTGTAAGGCGTGTCTGTCGACGAGATGCCACAAAGACAATGACGGGTTTATCAGGCGAGTGATTCTTGATCGCAAGGAACGTGGGCCTGTTCATAGACTGCATAAGAGGACAAAAACCTCTTTGTTCAGGAAACCCATCGATAAAGATTTCTAGAGGAACTGGGCGAACAGAGTGCCTAAAATTATAAAGTCCCTTCTTCACTCCCAACCAATCGGCAAGGTCCCTAGCATTGGCACACGCCGTAGACATGCCCAACAATCGAACAGAGCCTTTGGATTGGGATGCAATGTAGTTCATTCTTGAAACAATAATTTCCAAGATGGGCCCACGTTCGCCAGCGAGAAGGTGAATCTCGTCAATAATAACCAACCCAACTTGCCGGACGTACCCCCTGGTTTGCCAGCTTCGAGATATACCATCCCATTTCTCTGGTGTGGTGATAATAATATCGGCGTTTTTGATAGTTCTAGTGTCAGGGGTATTATCACCTGTCAACTCGACCAACTTTAGACCCAAGGGAGCCGCGAGCCGATTTCGCCAGTCATGAACACGCTCTCGGACAAGCGCTTTCATGGGAGCAATATAGACAACTTTAGACCCTGGTTTGTCCTTGAAGTTCTGCCACATGGCCAACTCTGCCGCGACAGTTTTCCCACTACCGGTTGGAGATCCCAGCAGGATATTCATGTCAGTGTGGTATAGCGTATGGAAGAGTTGCGTTTGCATTGGGTTGAAGTATTCAAACCTCTTTCCATAAACGTGCTCAAGGGAAGGATTTTTTAAGGCTGATATTGGAAGAGGCTGTAGCTCTAGCAGATCAGTATATTCGCTCACCGTGTCCGGACGAATAAGATGTTGAAATGATACCGGCGCAACAGTTTCAGCGCCGAGCCATCTATCCGAAATCACTCTGACATAAATTTGATTTGGCAGGGGGTCCGACAACGGAATGGTAAAGTTCAGCTCCTGGCTATCATTGAGTTTTCTTCGATTCAAAATGAAGTATTCGTGGTGGTATATCTCTGCAGTTTCTGAGTTTTCCACCCATACCCAAAACGGTTCTGATGTACCGTGATGTCGTGTGTTCCACTGGAAATCTGCGTAGAGATAGAGGCGAATACGAAGGACATCCCTATTTAAGGGTGATATCTCGACGTCGACACTTAAGGTTGGAAAGTTATCTAGTAACTTTTTTAAGGTTCCTCCCATGCGGGTATTGTGCACGAGTTGGCCAAGCTCTGCAGTATCCATTTCCCTCATCGATTCAATCGATGACGCGGGAGACTTTTCGTCAAGGTTCTTTAAGATAGCAGGAGGTAAGTCAAACTGGTGGAAGGGGTGTTGGAATGGCCATATCTGTTTCTCAATAGATTTGCAGGTGGACAGGAGGACTTGACACTGGTATCCCCATCGTCGATTTAACGCAATCATAAAAAGAGATCGGCAAATCCTAGCGGAGTTCTGCGCGACGTATGATGAGTCCGAGACGAGGGCGAAATCCTCAATCCTAGCTCTGGAGATATAAGACTGAAGGAGGATATTGGTCTTTGCATGCGCAGTATCGTTGGCACCTTCAACTTCGGTCCGCAATCCTTCTTCGCGTAGGCGATCTAGCTCCTTGAATTCGTTGTCTCTTGACTGTATATTGTCGAACTCTCCGCTCATACTGATCATCTTCATGACATCCGCATCGCTACCATTAGGATTCATCATGGAATTGAAAATCTCCACGCTCGTTTGGAGGACATAATATTGGCTAGCAATCCTACCAACATCTTTCGCTCGCAGCTCCTCCGTATTTTCATTAAATATAATCATCTGGCTCTTTTGAAGTACCCTAGCCGCCTTAATGATGAGATCACGTCGTCGCTGAACAAGCTGGGGGTCGTCACGGATTTCGTTCCACTCAATGCCATAAGCAGAATGATTCCGCCTCATTCGGACAAATAGATAAGAGTAACCCAGCCACTGAACGCCTTCAGTGACCGAAGTCACAGTTCCTAACGCTATTTCGGCATTGAGATTGTCCACCAGTTTGCGGGAGAATCTGGATTCAATTGGCTCCTGGGAGGTTACTGCGGATATGTAATGTTGCAGCTTATTCTGCGGCGTGCAAATGAATCCAATACCCGTGTCCTGGAACTGAGGTCGACCAGCTCGGCCGAATATCTGAAGGACATCAAGTATCCCTAAGTCAATAAACTTTCCCTCTTGCGAACTGTATATTTGGGTCCCCTTGATAATAACGGCAGCGGCGGGTAAATTTACACCCCAAGCCAGAGTAGCTGTACAGCATAGGACTTTGATAACGCCCTGTGAAAAGAGGCGCTCCATAAGGTTACGATCAGAGCGTGACATGCCGGCATGATGCGTGCCCATCCCCTTTGGCACTAAGTCCCTTAGCTCCCTAGCACGGGTGCCCTTGAGATCTTTCAGCGCTTGGGAATAATTTTCGTGGTCGAGTGGGGAAAAGAGATCGGCGCATTGCTCTTCCATGGCAAGTTTCGCATAAAGGCGAGCGGTGTTAACTGTGTCCTTTCGAGAGTGAACAAATACCATGATCTGGTGACCCTCCTCAAGCATCTCCCTTACTTTGTCAAAAGAAACTTTGTCAAGGTTATCCCTAGATTTTTTGGATCCAGCGTCTCCCTTTACTCCGATAAAATGCTGTTCGAGCGGGACTGGGCGGAACGAAGCATCAAAGAAGAAAAGGCCAGCCATGCGATTAACCTTGAGGAAATCTGCCACATCGAGGTAGTTTGGGAGAGTTGCAGAGAGTCCAACAATCCGGATCAATGACTGGGTGCTTTCGACCTGACGTTGAGTTCGAGCTACAAGAGACTCAATCACAGCACCACGCTCATCATGCAACATATGCACTTCGTCAATGATTAGAAGTCGAACTTTTTGTACGAGCTCTGTGTCGCCAGTACTCTTTCTTGTGACCACATCCCATTTCTCGGGGGTAGTAACAATAATTTGAGTCTGAACAATCTCCTGTTTTGTTAATTGCATATCTCCAGTAAGCTCCCTGACTTGAACTCCAAGCCATGCTAAGCGCTTCCCCAGTTTCTCTGTCACCTCAGCGGCGAGGGCTTTCATTGGGGCAACGTAAACAATTTTAAAGTCCTCTACTTGAACGACAAAGTCGGATGCATCAGGTTCATCCAGTGGGCTCGGAGTTGTATGTCGAGCTATGGCGTTGAGAATGGTAAGCATGGCAGCATCCGTCTTACCGGCTCCCGTCGGCGCGCATATGAGCATGTTTTCGTTCGTTTTGTATGCGACAGAGTAGAGCAAGCTCTGCATGCGGTTCAAGGTCTTATATCCTTGGAATGTACCTCTACATAGAGCATCCATCTCTGATATCGGGACTAATTTGCGACCGACCCCTAGGGTCCCAACCTTTGATGCAGGGATGGCATATTCGGTATATAGAGGTTCCTCCCTGTGGATAGTCCCGACAGGTAATCCGTATTTTCGGCCATTCACAGACAGAGTGTTCCCTGCCTGGTAAGATTTATAGACATGAGGGTAATGGGGTCCATCACGATCCTGTCTTGTTGCAAGTTGAGCATGCTTATGCTCATAATCTTGTTGCCGAAGAGCCTCCTCTCGCTCAGCGCGGGTTTGCAGCCTCCCTATCGTCGTTGTCGCTGCATTAGCCTTAGCAGGGCTAGCGAGGATGGCTTGACGGTGGGATAGTAGTTCGATAACGAAGTCTAGATCATCAAAGCCCACTATCTCTGCCAGAGCTATCTGTAGCTTGTCAGAAGACATGTCCGAAGCAAGAAGGGCTTCCAGCTGCTGCTGTAGATCGGATCCGTTTAGACCTCCTTTAGCCTGAGCAATCGATTCACACTTCTTTTCTAGCCAGCGGCGGTCGTACTCTTGCCCCTGTCCATGGTCAGGCACAGCCAGCAGGGCGACACCGTTGATATCGTCATATTCGTCGCTTTCACCACTATCACTGATCACATCCCAAATATCGTCGGCCGTTCCTGGCTGCGAGGAGAAGTCATCGTCGCTCAAATTCAAGTCTGATCCATAGAGAACGGGCTCCGAATCTTGCGGCAGGTTCAACTTCTCTATTGCTTCTCGCATGGCAGTCAACTGGGCGAGCCATTGTGTCTCTGCTGCCGTGAGGTTGTTAGACATGATGCCCTAAGAAAACAGTATCGTCTATGAAAATAGTAACTTGTCGGTGGTCAAGATGGAATGTGAGATACCAGCCTGAGTACCTGGCAAATATATACAATAGACAATCTTGAAGCGAGAGAGTAATAAATGTAAATAATTTCGATGCAGTAGATATTTACTAACTCTGACTCTTTTGACGTCGTGCCACTAAAGCACGTGACCTGTTTTTTTAGTCTTCCCCCAGGAACTTAGCCTTTGTGTGTGTATCAACTAAATAATAACTCCTTATATCTTTAATACAATATCCTCTTTAACTATAATAGCGACCGGGGACAGTCCTCCCATGCCCGATCATCGCTCTATTTGTCCTCAGGGACTTGGTGACAAAGTCTGGGACCGAGGCGGTACTGATAAAATTTACCTACCATGGAATCGAGTGCGAGAGTCAGAAACTAGTGCTACCATAACTACGTCATTAACCATTAATGCCCTTCCCAATAGTATATCAAGACAATTTATGAGAATATTCTGTTAACAACGCCGCTTAAGACTTCAAATCTCACGAGTTCCAATCCGAAGACACAACTATTTACTACATTTTGCTTCAACGGGATCGGAAACCATACATCTCTTATCAACATGGCTGCCACTGTCCAAAATCCTGGCCTCGGCAGCCTGTCTAAGCTACCTTATGAGCTCCGGGAAATGATCTGGCTAGCATTTTTCCCTGTTGGTCAAGTTGATCCAGAGAGCGAGTCGATTCAAAGATCGTCCTCCACCATCCAGGTTTCAGCAAAAGCAGATCTCAGGGTACTCAGTGCTAGCAGATGGCTTTATAACGAGGTTTTGGAGGTCATTTATTCCAAAACTTGCATACAATTTGACCTCTCGCCCGGATTCTCTGAGACCTTTTCGTTATGGAGTGCGCTCCGCTTCAGGCGGCGTCTACGACATGACACTATCTATGATGGAGGAGCCGTTTGGCGGCTTGAAAGCGATCCCATTCAACGAAGTTATCATTTTGATAATTTCCCTTTTCACAAGACTTCTTCAATAGAAGTTAGTCTGCCTGCACCGATGGATCCGCCTCAGTTCCTCTGGATGTGGAGAAATGTTGCCAGAACCCTTGAATTACTTAAAGAGTCATCATCGCTTCCGCCCCTGATAATTCGACTCCAGGAGGTTAAAGACAATAACCCACATGATTCATATATAAAGGGATGCACTGTCGACGGTGGTTTCGAATTATTTTCCCAACATTGTTACCTGGCGTATCATCGGAATCACGTATTCCGAAATTGGGTTGGTACATGTACAGGGACTACTTCGCTCTTTATCTACAACTCTCACGGACAATATATATATGATATTTTGGTTCTCCCTTTCTACAGCAAGCTGCGAAACGCGACATGCATTCAAGTCGAAGTCGATTGTGAAGCGGTAAGAGATAAAATCGACTGGACAAACATTGAACACGCCAAGGGTGTGCTTTCTAGGAGAATTCAAGGATGTAATTCCTTTAAAAACCATATTTCCGAGCGTGATCTCCATGCGAAAGTCCTTTTTAGGGATTTCCAGGTGCACAACAGCTTGTTCTTTGATCATCTCACCGTTCAAGGAATGTTATCGTCCCTACGGAGCGAATGGGAGTATCGGACCTTCAATTCCATCAGTTACACACCGGAGGGGGGTTTGGAGTCCAGCAACCAGGGGGGGGTGTTTTCCCTCTCCAGACTCTCAACTCGAGCAACCCAAAATAAGCCAGTCACTAACACATAGCATTAGCTGACGCTCGCTGAACTCCGTTCAGAGCCATATCTACTACCTCCAAATCTACCACCAGGTCTGCCTTTAGACCAGCGTTTTTAAACCAGCCTCCAACTCTGGCTGTCGGTCAGTTATTTGACGTGGAATAGCGAAGGTAAGTTGGACAAGATATGCGTTAGAGAAATAAATGCGACTAGTCTATGATTCTCCTAGACTCACATGTCTGCCGGTCAACGAGCTCATTCGTAATACATTTATTGGATTGTTTGAAATCGTGCTTCTGTAAGGAATAGTCACTCCATAGTGACTCCTGATTCTCTTCTAGCAGAAGGCGCGCAGGCCTGTTCTTGGAGCGTAGCTGATTGGAATGCTGCATTGCTTAGACGGCTTAGACATAGCACAGCGAGGCCCCAGCTTACATAATCACACCGGACGAAATACGCCAGCCTAAAACCGTTTCTCCTGTTGAACGAGACGAACACAAGTCGAGATAGGAACGGTTGACGGGCACTCGAGTGAATCAGCGCCTGGACTGGATATAACGACTCTTGAACCCTTTATAATATTTACTAGGCTGTGACGGAACTAGCACAGCACATACATCTACTTGATATCTCTCGCCTTGCCCCTCCGAAACGCTCACCGATACAATGAAGCTCTTTTATATTGGAGTGCGTCTAAACATGCTGCCTGGTGTAGTGCAGTGCTGACGATCCAACTTTAGGTCTTGCGAAATGAGGACAGGCCCGCCGTCGAGCTATGCCGTGAGATGGACCTCAGTAGCTTCTCACGATTCACCAGAGATAGGTATGGCCACCGCTCTCAACCGTCGACCCCCTGACATTTCCCCGGCTAATAATATTGTTCTTTGCAGCTACGGCGAATTCATGACCCTCTTCTGCAAAACGGTTGCCGAACGTACACGCCCAGGACAGAGACAGGATATCGAGGAGAAATCATACACATTCCACGCCTACGGCCGGTCCGAAGGCGTTGCAGGCATAATCATCTCAGACCCCGACTATCCTGCCCTCGTGGCTCATCAGCTTCTCTCCAAAATTGTCGATGAGTTCCTCGTCAAGCACCCTCGCACGTCATTTATTGGCAAGGACGTAGGTGGTCCACTTGACTTCCCGGAGTTGAAGGAGTACCTTGTCAAATATCAAGATCCCAGCCAGGCGGATAGCATCATGAAGATCCAGAAAGAGCTAGATGAGACAAAGATTGTGCTGCATAAGACTATTGAGAGTGTTTTGGAGAGAGGCGAGAAGATTGACAGCCTGTAAGTTGCACCGTATTAACACCGAGCCATGTCCTTGGTGGTGGTCTATGGGCTAACAATCTACCAGTGTTGCAAAGAGTGACGGCCTTAGCGCACAGAGTAAGATGTTTTATGGCCAGGCGAAGAAGCAGAACAGTTGCTGTGTTCTCATGTGATGAACTCTCTATGATGGCTGCGATGATACATTCGTTTTATAATAATTGTCCTTTTCAACGTATTGCTGATATATTTTTTCCCCATGGGTGGTTGTCCATGTTGCTTCATGTCCTTTCCTTGCATGATGAGCTGCATCTAACTATCACGATCTACATAATGTTGAGTTCATTCTAATACAATAATAGCAAGCATATAACTTGCATTACTGTTGAGACACTATCTTCCTAATTCAAATTAATTGATAATATAAAGCCTAAGGGTCCTATTTATCCTTTCTCCAAGGATAGACGTAAAGAGAGGGCTAAGGGTAAGTTTCAAGGTAGTTATGAAATAAGGTCAGTAGAGGCTCCCTTACCTTGATGAGACCTTAGTCTCAAGAACTTGTGGCAGGAACCTCTATGTATATACAGGAAAAATAGTAGTCGTTAAAATTCGTATAAAAAAAATAAGGAATATCCTTCAGGTAAATCGCTTGCATCATGGTATTTGACAGAAAAGAAATATAATAAAACAGGTCCCGAATCAGCCATTAAACAATGTCATCGGCTATCCCCCTACTTCCGCCACGGTGGGTATGTTGATATCGAAATCCTCCGAGTCATCAGCAATACGACCCAGAATACACCTAGTCCAGTCCAAAAGTGGCTGACTTGGCTTCTTCCTATCCCAAGCATACCCCCTCCCTCCATGTTCTCGCAAATGCTCCATAAAGGTGTCTAGATTCCCGTATATCGGCGCAGGCCCTTGGTTCTGGGAGCTGCAGAAGATACACCCGTACCCGTGTACAGGCTTCTCTGTCGGCTTGCTTGGTTTGCACTCGACGTGCGACTTGGCGAGGAAGATCCAGCGGTACCGGTTCCCACTCGGCCCGTGAAAGTGAACTGTCTGGTCGAACATCTGAAGAACACGCATCCCTTGGATAATGGACGTTTTGACAGGGCCTAGCATGGCGGGGAGAACGGGGGCTTTGCCGCTGAATTTAGACTCCTGGACAATTCCTTCGAAGGAGCATTTGGAGCAATGCCAGGAGCTTATGAGCATATACATGCCTACAGGACGGTTGTCGATACGGAATGAGTTCTTCATGCTGTATTGAAGGCGCCAGGCACCCTTGCAGAAGCCCGCGTAGTTGTTTTCTTCCGTGGGGAGGTAGAGGTCTGGTGGTGGTGGGTTGGCTTGCTCTATAGCGCTCTTACTCGCCGATGAGCGGGTGAAGGACTTCCACTTGAACAAGGACTTACTTCCTCCCCCTCCTCCTCCGCCTCCTTGTGACGAAGAGGAAAGAGACATGTGTCTTTCTGTTCCCGGGTGAGGTATTCTTCGGGGATCGTTGGAGCTTGATCGAGAGGACGAGGTGCGAGAGAAGCGGCCGGCACTCAGCTCGACGGCGCTTTGATCAGGTTCGATATGGGGATCACTGGTCTGGCTGAATTTAGAGCGGTCCGGGTATTCGACGCCCTTGGTGCTGGAGTTGTTGGATGATAGAACGCTGTATATGCTGGGAGACTTATTTGACTCTTCTCTGATCATGGGCTGTGACCCCTGCAACTCGGCCAGTCGAGCAGGCGGCGTCCTGAGACCATGGTTAGGATTATGATTATGCGGGGGAGCCTTGAGGTTGGAGTTGTTATTAGGCTGTGGCTTCAAAGGTGGTGAGACGGGGTTGATGCTGCTGGGCGGGGGTTGGTGCATGTAGCTACTGTCTCGCGAGGCTCGGCTTCCCTGATCGGTGGACGATATCGACTTCGGCGGCCTTCGAGGAGGAGAGACGGGTAATAAGGGAGGAGGTTTCTTTAGATCTGGCGAGGGCACGGGTTCGACAGCCTGGCTGTTGCTACTTGCATCTGGGAGGCTCGGTAGGGGGCTCGACGGCGGCGCCGAGCTGGCGACTGACGGTATCTTGGGATGTGTAGTAGGGCTGCCCAAGCTGAGACGCTGGCCGAGCTGGAAGAGACAGATTAACGCATTCACTCTACTCTCGTCAGATGCGCGTTGGAGGACGTCAAAGTCCAGCTCTAGATTGTCTAGCAGGGCCATGCGCAGGGTCCCAAGCAGGGTCAACTGTAGATTGATAACGACGTCCTTGAGCGTCTCGCGTGCGTTCTGGTCTCCATTGGCGTAGGCATTGCCCAGTCGCATCAGATTCTCTTCGTACTGGCCCTGGACGATCGGAGGGCCGAGCATGAGGGAATCCCCAAGGTCGACCAGAGCCGTATTGCTTGCATCTCCCGTCGCCGTCGCCGTCGCCGTCGTAGAAGAAGTAGAAGACGTAGTAGAAACGGCAGTGGTCGACTGGATGCGTTTGACCAGCTTCGCCGCATCATGATATGCGGCCACGACTATATTCACGTTAGCCATCGCCCTCGATCGTTGCAAGCTGGAGACTCACCTGCGGCAACACAGCTGCCTACGGACCGGACGTCCATCGGCGGCTGCGACGACATGATGCTCGACATGGCAGCGAGTCCTTGCCAAAGCGGCGGGTCGGTAGAAGCGCCCTATATACGGTGGAGGTGAGCACGGCGACGATGCCATGGAGAGAGGCAACAGGCAAACAGAACTATACATGAGGCGATGACATCTAGGCGTCTGGAGAAAAGCAAAGCGGGCGCTGGTTCTTCCCCCTGGTCGCTTGAACTCTGCGATACGAGCGTGGAGGCGGCGCTAGACAAGGGCGCTACAACGTAAGGGGCTATGGATAGCGACAGAGAGACTATCAGCTATTTATATTGTTCATGTCATGTCGAGTTGATATCCTTGATGTGAAGTCGTTGATGCGGTTATCCGTCGCGCTACATACGCCCGGTCTTTGTTCATAGATGCGTTGATAACTCGAGTATTATAGGACAACGGGTGTAATGTCCTTGGATGTGCCCCTGACTAGACATGTTGGATAAAGAACGACAATGAAGTAGAAGTGATACTCCGTACATGGGAGATGCAGTTGTAGATAGTAGAGGCCCATACTTTACCCCTATACTTCGATTCACTTTATAAGTAAGGATCTAGATAAAGGAATCAAAGAACCTGGGCGATCTTGGATACCTATCTATCACCGACGAGCCAGAGTATGAGCCAGAGTATGAGCCAGAGTATCAGACAGGGCTTCGGACATCTCAAACCATGCCAGTGATGCCAGGGGCTGCAGTCCAGAACCTGGAGACTCCAACTCCAACGTCGAGGCCAGCATAGTTAGTTGGCTACATGCGGAGTCTCTCGATTTGCCCCCATCTAGTTGATAGGAAGCGAGGGTCCAGCCAAAGGTATAGGTGCCGATACTTGTCTATACACTTTCACTTGCAAAAGGGGCAACTAGTCTCGCTTCCTGTCGACACTCGGTATCAGGACCCAGCTCAGTCCCATGAGCACGATTAGGCCGACGAGCAGCGGTTGCAGGACACCGACGCCTGCTTTTGAGGCGATGGCCCCGGTGGCAGCTGGGAACACCGTCCCTCCGGCCTGCGCGACGACGAAGATGAGCCCTGACGTTCGAGTTAGTGAATGTATAAAATAGATCTAGGTTAGCGGTTAACTTTACCAAGTGCCGCCGTGTGGAGTTTGGTCGGTATCAGCTTGGATGCAACAGACATTCCCTGCATCGGTCAGTCATCTATATCATCCTAGTAGCAACAAGGAGGGGGTGGAGAGAGTATCATACCGTCGCGAAAAAGGGACCGGATAAGAAGCCAAACACGCTAACCACCACACCGTCGGCAATGATGCTGTTGACCTGCCAGAAAACTACCTGCAGAGCGAGGCAGCACAGGCAGCAGACCAGTATCACAGGCTTCTCGCCCAGCCGATGGGCAGGTTCAGCGAGGAGCAGCCGGCCGAGCATGATGCCCCCAAAGTAGCCCGTCGGGACATAGCCGACGCGTGAGAGCTGTCCCCTGCGCTCTTGCACGAGATATTCGACCAGCCAGCCTGTATAGACATGGTTAATCCAAGGTTGATGCAGCTTGAAGGGCGTAGAAGGGGGCTTACCACCAACCGTAACAGCGACACCGAGATAGAAGAAGTAGAACAAGCTGAGAAGCCAGACCACTTTGCACTGCAGGGTGAGCTTCATCTCCGTCCATGCCTTGCCTTCTCTGCCTTCTGACGCCGGAGTCGTCCTCCATGATATTGAGATGGAGATGTCCTCGCGAAACGCCCACCAGGCCAGGGCCAAATTCACCACCCCGAGCCCACCGGGTACGAGATAGAAGAACCTCCATTGACTGGTATGCGTCGCAATCAACGAGGCCAGCAGAGGCCCGACTAGGCAACCTGCACTGTAGCTTGCATGAATCACGCCCAGCCATCTATGGGCGCCCTCCAGGCTGGAAACGAAGACGTTCGCCTGCGCATCCTGATATCCCTGGCCCACGGCCGCGAAGATAAAGGTGATGGCAAACAGCACGAAAGGTGGTGTCTACATTCCTGTTAACACCAAGTAGAGCTTTAAGATGTATGGTCACTCACCCAGAACCTCAAGCCATGCGCAAGAAGCTGTGCAGCAGCTCCAGCGATTAAGGCGCCCCCCAGGCCTGTAGATGAGCGTATCCAGCTGCCCGTCAGCGCAGCGATGAGCCAGCCGATGAACGAGAGGCCCCAGATGAGGCCGACGGAGGATGGAGTGAGGCCGTAGGAGCGTAGTAAGTAGGGGACCAGGGCACCCAAGCTGCCATCGTTGACGCCGGCGACGAGGAAGCAGAAAGCTGCTGCAAGTAGTTTGGCTACCGGCGTCTGTTTCTTTGCCTCTGTTTCTATCTCTGGTTGTCTCTCCAACTCAGTATCTGGCTGGGTATCTGGTTGAATGTTTGGCTGGCGGGAGAGCTCGATGGCCTCCTGAGTATGGAGAGCTGCCATGGTATATCCGTCTCTCACTGTTCGCTTTCAGATACACTATCGAGAAGGATTCTCTCTTCTATTTATCTCGCCATGCTGAGAGTTGGGATGGACACGAGATACGGGGTACGAAGTACGATCTATATCTACTGCAGAGATCGGCAAGATGTGTGGTCTCCCTGCATCTATACACTTGGTAACTTGATCCAGCATCTATTGATAACGGATTATACGGAGGCTTCTACCAAAGAACTCTTAGATTCGCTCAAGATATATTTCCAGGAAGTAAATACAGACTTATCTTCTACTTTCTACTCTTGTTGTAAAGGGGTGTGGTAACATATCTCATGCATGCCTTAGTAGCTGACAATAGAATTGAATCTGGGCTATGGGTGAAGATGAGCTTTATGCAAAATATGTAAACACCAGACTAGCTATCTTCCCACGGTCACTCTTTTCCAGCTCTCATTACTCTCCCTGGCTCTGGCTCCCATCCATTTGCTGGTGTTTTTGAGCGTGGATGCCTCTACCAAAGCCCTCAAGGGCACCTATATTCATCCCTTTTCCTAAGAACACGTCCAAGGGAAAGGACAAAGCCGAAGTAGGCTATATACAACATAAATAAAGGCCAAAACCATCCGTTAAAAAGGGGCAATGGCATGGTATCACAGCTTCGATAGATTCCTCTCCGCCGGCACAATCAGCGGATCATATACGCTCCGCGATAGATGATCTACGGGCCCCGAGACAGAATGCACCGATAGCCCTCTGGTGTCTAACAGATCCGGTCCGAGCTGGTCGATACTCGTACAGCCCAGCAGACGCATGTTCATCTCCATCTCGTCCTTGAGCAGCTGCATCGCTCTCTCGACTCCCTCGGTACCGTACGCACTCATGGCATAGAGGAACGGCCGCCCGATACCGACTCCCTTTGCACCGAGACATACGGCTTTGATGATATCCGTCGCCCTTCGGATGCCGCCGTCGATGTAGACTTCGATCTTCCGTTCCCAGCCCCTGGCGCGCAAGGCAGTCATGACGTCTGCCAGCAGCTCGATGGCTGGCGGGGCGTATTCGAGCTGTCGTCCGCCGTGGTTGGAGAGGACGACTGCGTCCATACCCGCCTCCACGGCACGCAGGACGTCGTCCACTCGCTGTACGCCCTTGAGGGCTATGGGCATGGAGGTCAGGGAGCGGAAGAAGGGCAGGTCCTTCCAGGACAGACTGGGATCGATGAAGGAGGAGATGGCGCGGGCAGCACCCTGGGAGCGGTCGACGGCTCCGGCGCCACTGGTGGACTGCACATTTGAGCCCTGGTCGGCGAACTTGGAGCGCATGTCCTTCTCACGACGACCGAGCTGCGGTGCGTCGACTGTGATGAACAAGCCCTTGCACCCGCGGGCTTCGGCGTGTTCGACGATGCGGCGGGTGATTTCCCGGTCCTTGTTGACGTACAGCTGCAGCCACTGGGTCTGCTCAGGGGTTTTGGCGTCCACGATCTGGTCAAAGGAGCACGAAGCAAGGGTTGGGATCATCTGGACGACATCGTGAGTTGCTGAGGCGCGGGTGAGGCAGACCTCACCGTCGGGATGGCCCAGTTTACCCAGAGCAGTGGCCGTGACGTAGAAGGGAACGGAGACGGGGGTTCCCAGCATAGTAGTTGAGATGGAGACCTGCTCGACGTCGATGAGGATTCGCGGACGGAACCAGATCTTGTGGAATGCCGTGTGGTTCTCCCTCATTGTCTATACTTGTTAGCACTGTCATATCTAATATTTGGCATGGTATATGGCATAGGTACCATCTCGTCCTCCGTGCCGCTGGAGTAATATCCCCAGGCGGTCTTCTTCATGACTCTCTTCGCCACGGCCTCAAAGTCCATCAGATTGTAGCATTGATCCAGCTGCGGCATCCTCCTGACACGCTCCAGGCGCTGTTCCTCCTCCGGGTCGACGGCCTTCTCCTCCACCGCCAGCGTGCTCATGTCGACCGGTCCGAGGTGCTTTGAGCGGTCGAGATACTTGTCCAGCGTGTCCGGCGGGTGAATTGGGTCGAACTCGGCCGTTGCATCCTTGCCGGCGTATTTCAGGATGATCTTCTGGCCACCGGGGTGTTCTATCTCAGTTAGATATGCCGTATAGACCGTATACACCGGGGAATGGCATACCTGGAAGAAAGTCCGTAACGTCGTACGCTTTGCCATGGACAACGACCCAGCAGGACGCTGTCGAGCTGTGCTCTGCGACCTCTGCGCCTGTGAGCTTCCCCATCTCGTCTCTTCTATCTCGTCTCTTATATCTCTTATATCTCGTCTGTCTCGTCTGTCTCGTCTGTCTCGTATCTCGTCTGTATGTCTGTCTCGTCTATCTCGTCTATCTCGCCAGGTCTAAGTCAGCAAGGACACGACGCAGCTTTATACCAGCCATCGCCGTCTCGCACGAGAAACAGCGTCGTCCGGCTTGCGGGACGGGGAGAAAGTGTGGATGAGCTTGAAGTTCCTCGGCTTCTATCTCGGCCTGTGGACTTACATCTATACACACCACGACAACCAGCCAGACACAGAGATGCAGCAGACGCAGATACAGACGGACATACAGCGGCAGACAGGGACTTACGTTGCCAGTACGGAACAGCGTTTCAGGTCTATTCGATCGAGATAGACGAAGGGAGCTTCATGTTTCAGCCGGGGCAGCAAACCGTGGCTGTTCCACCGTGGCTTGCGCTAGGATGCAGCCTCACCGTCATATCAACAACAACTCCAGGCATAAACACAGATATAAACCAGCACCGCTCCCCTTCTTCGACATGTAAGGCAGCATGAGCAACAGCCTGGAAGCAAAGATCGTCGTCCTCGGCGCCCAGGGTAATACTCGTCCCTGTCTATTCCTTGATGGTGATCGTGATGTGATGAGATAACTGACAAGAGTACGGAGTAGGCGTCGGGAAGACATCGCTGGTGCAGCGGTACGTCAAGAACTCGTTCAACAGCTCTGCCACGGCCTCTACCGTCGGCGCCTCCTTCGTCACCAAGCGAGTGCTCGACACGACCTCAGACACCATCGTGCGGCTGCAGATATGGGACACCGCCGGCCAGGAACGATTTCGCAGCATCTCGAGGCTGTACTACCGCGGAGCCCACGCGGGACTGCTCTGCTACGACATCACGGACGAGCGAAGCTTCGACGAGATGCGCGGCTGGCTCGTCGAGCTCAAGCAGAACCTTCACGACGGCGAGGACGGGGACGAGTGGCCGCTCGTCATACACGTCGTTGGCACCAAGTCGGATATCGTGGCAGACGACCCCGCCCGCCGCCGTGTCCCCTTTGAACGGACGATAGCATACATCGCCGAACAGCTCTATCCCTCGCAGGCATCGACGCCGCCGCCGAGTTCAGGCATGGGCATGGGCATGGGCATGGGCATGGGCACGGCCGGCATGGGTGTGGGCGGCGGTGCAAGTGCAGGCAGCATCCCCGGCGCAGCAGGGCACGGCAGCAGCAGTCTGGCACCGGACAGCAAGCGAAACAGCGGCTTCTGGGGCCAGGATATCGGCTGGGACTGCTGCCACGAGATCAGCAGCAAGGACGGCGAGGGCATCGACGAGGTCTTTCGCGTCATCACCCGCAAGCTAGTCGAGCAGCGGAACCGCAGAGAGAGGGAAAGCGATGCAAAGCAGAATCCCAGCGTACGGGCGCGGTCGAGGGCGGGCAGGACGTCCGGCGATGCAGACAAGCGGAGGAGCTGGCTGAGCTTCCCGCCGACGCTGGTCGTTGGAGATGCGGATGCAGACGAAGACGGTGAAGAAGAGGCCGACGGAGGACTGCTCGATACCACGCAGCGGAGGAAGAGGTGCTGCTGATCTACATTCTACATGACTACGACGTGGCGTTGGTGTATATGGAGTTATTTGTATTGCTTGATAGACGGCGGACGGTTGCATTTCTGGTTCATGGTGTACAGCTAAGCGACTCGGGCATCTCAGGCGTAGATAATGAAGTCTTTCCGTGATAAGCAGACAATCAGAAGTATTTGAAAGTGATATCGTAGACAACGGCTCATGATTGAAAGTAGAGTTATATATCCACGACTATCGGCCCAGCCACGATCCTCTGCCCCCGTACGTCCATACATGCCGGGTTGATCATCCAGCCTTCTCTCCCCAGCGGCCGCTCTCCCCCCCAGACTCTCGTCCAGATCACTCCCATGGCGGCACCAAAGACCACTCTGACGGCATCCCTCCACGCCCAGCAGACGCTGACCAGGTCCCTCACGACCGACCACCGGTGAAACAGCCACCACGCCCAGCTCCGGTCCCCGCGAGCCCATAGCATCCCCAGCTCCCGCCGTCGATGGCACATCAGCTCCCACGCCCGCTGTGCATCGTCGTAGTAAACTCGCTCTACCCCACGGCCGCCGTGCGTGTGTCCGAAGACGTGCAGTGCAGGCTTCACCCGCCACGCCGCCTCGAGGAGGTACGCACACCCAATGCTGTTGGGGAACAGGTCTCCATGGTGCAGCGGCGGACTGTGGGAGACCAGTATGTCTGTCTCTGACGGTACGGGGGTTGGCCAGGGCAGTCCGACGTGATATGGCGGATACTGGAAGGCGTGTATAGTGACGTGCGGTTCCAGCTGCGGCACCTGAGGGATGCCATGGACCGTAAGTGTTCGAGAGGAAGAAGTCGAGCCGAATGATAGAGTGACGGTAGAATTCTGGAGATAGTGTATCCCTCCCCAGTTGATGGTCTCTTCAACATCGACATCGTTGGCCGCCGCTATCTTCCCACGCACGCTCTCGTCCAGCCATCCGTCATGGTTCCCGGCCACGACGACCTTGTGTCTGTGTGGGAGCGAGTTCAGCCAGTCTGCGGCCTCCTGTATCTGGGCTGGTGTGCCCAGGTCCGTCAGGTCACCGGCGTGGATGAGCACGTCGCCATCGGGTATCTCCTCGACCGAGCGGTGCTGGGAGTGCGTGTCCGACAGACAGACGACGCGGACGGCCGGCTGCGAGGGCGAGCGAGTGTACGGCGGCGCGCGCAGGGCAGAGAGAAGCCCGTATACAGGCCGGAGGACGCAGATGAGCGGCGAGGCGAGGAGTTGAGTCCCCAGCGACGGAGGATCCCACGGTACCATTTGTATGTAGATGTATCTCAGCTATCTGCGTATCTCAACCGTGCCATCCTGTATACTTATACTTGTGTAGATGTTGATATATGTAGTTGGTGTATGTCGTTGTTGATATATGTTGGTGTTGATGTAGGTGTTGGTGTAGTAGATGTATGTTGTGTATGCTGTAGAATGAAACACCAAGATATCCTCGACCACCGCCAACTTCACCTCAACTTCAGCTTCACTCTTCACCACCCTTCGTCTTCTTCTGCTTCCTCCTCCTCCTGCTCAGGATCTATCTCTGCTGCCGTCTCGCTGTCTCGTCTGCTTCTCGCTATCGCCTCGCCGTGATCAGCGCCTCCACAGCCCCCACCACCAGCTATCTTCACCTTCATCTCTGCACTCTTCATCTATCCTCCAGTCCTCGCCATCCTCGCCGTTCCTACATCCTGATGCTCTCTCCAGCGCCGAGTACTCCGGCCTGCGTGTAGAATTGGCCTTAGCCTTCTCGCCTGCTCCCATATCTGCTCCTCCACAGCCACCATTGGGCATCTCCTGGGCATTCTACCTCCTCGACCATTGACGCCGCCCGACGATGAATGGCGGCGACCTGAAGAAGGCTGCAAACGCCGCTGCAAACGGAGCCGTAGGGAAGAAACGCAGGAAGGCTTCGGATCTCAAGCCTATCATCACCAACGAAGAGACTGATCCCGCCGCGGCCATGCCTAGCTCCCAGTCTGCGTATTTTTATCCCTCTCCCCCTCCTATCCCCCATTTCCCCTTCCGCCCAGATATCAGACTCCTCTTCTCCGGCCTGGCACTAACACCATGTCTAGACAAAAATTCTCGTACAGCTCGCCCCTGTCGCGCGCCTCCTCGTCTTCCACCGACGGGGACGTGGACGCCGCAGACGAAGAAGACTCCGAAGACTACTGCAAGGGCGGCTACCACCCCGTCACCGTGGGCGAGACCTACAACAACGGGCGCTATATCGTCGTCCGCAAGCTCGGCTGGGGCCACTTCTCAACCGTCTGGCTCTCCCGCGATACTACGACGGGGAAACATGTGGCCCTCAAGGTCGTGCGCTCAGCAGCCCACTACACGGAGACCGCCATCGACGAGATCAAGCTGCTCAACCGCATAAACAACGCCAACCCGAACCACCCGGGCCGCAGGCATGTCGTCAGCCTGCTCGACTCGTTCGAGCACCGTGGACCCAACGGTGTGCACGTCTGCATGGTCTTTGAGGTCCTGGGCGAGAACCTGCTCGGTCTCATCAAGCGCTGGAACCACAGAGGCATCCCAATGCCACTCGTCAAGCAGATCACCAAGCAGGTTCTCCTTGGACTAGATTACCTGCACCGGGAGTGCGGCATCATCCACACTGACCTGAAACCCGAAAACGTGCTGATCGAGGTCGGCGATGTCGAGCAGATCGTCAAGTCGTGCGTCAAGGACGAAGAGAAGAAGCACGACGGCAGAGACGATAATCGCAACGGCCGAAGAAGGCGGAGGACTCTGATCACGGGCAGTCAGCCTCTGCCCAGCCCGCTGAGCGCCAGCTTCAGCGGAGGGGACCCTTTCCGCAGCGTCCCCCCGTCCATGCAGAGTTCCCACAGCAGCCTTAATCAGGTTCTCGCCGAATCCCCTCGTACGTGCGCCTATCTATATTTCTTGACTCCATTGCTGATAGATTCTAGTAGTCTCCGCCACTCCTACCACTCCGGTGCCGCATTCTATGAAAGATAAGCTAGGTATAAAGGAGCCGGACGCGGCTGCTGATGAAAAACAAAAACAGAGAGAAAAAACTACGTGAGTGATGCGGATTCTACAGCAGAACTCGTCCCTCGTATACTGACTCTCGCAGCGACCTGCTTGAACGAGAAGTGTCAGGCATCTCCCTCAATAAGGACACAGACCAGACCATGGCAGACGACCAGTATAACATCGACATCATCTCTGTCAAGATAGCCGATCTTGGCAATGCCTGCTGGGTCGGACACCACTTCACCAACGACATCCAAACCAGACAGTATCGCTCCCCGGAAGTCATTCTGGGCGGTAAATGGGGCGCCAGTACTGACGTCTGGAGCATGGCTGCTATGGTAACCCATCTTCCTGCCCTGTTCTGTTCCAGCTACTAACGTTCAACTAGTCGTTCGAACTCATCACGGGCGACTACCTCTTCGACCCCCAGACTGGCACCAAATACGGCAAAGATGATGACCACATCGCCCAGATCATCGAGCTGCTAGGCCCCTTCCCCAAATCTCTCTGCCTCTCCGGAAAATGGAGTCAAGAAATCTTCAACCGCAAGGGCGAGCTCCGCAACATCCACAGGTTACGCCACTGGGCCTTGCCGGACGTTCTGAGGGAAAAATATCATTTCTCCGAGGAGGAGGGTAAAGCGGTTTCGGACTTTTTGACGCCCATGCTCGAACTCCTGCCGGAACGAAGGGCGAATGCAGGCGGGATGGCCAACCACAAGTATCTCGACGGCACGAGAGGAATGGATCATATCTCCTTGAACATTCCCGTCGGCAGTCGGGGAGAGGGGATCGATGGCTGGGCGTGCGAGGTCAAGAGGAGGTGAATCCGCTCGGCCGACCATCGAAGCTTTATACGGCGTTTTTTTATCTTGGTACCCCCTTCCGCTCTCGACTGCACGAACAGTCGTCTTGCCGCTGGCTCCCTGCATTAGTATTGGCTTATTAAGGTTAATTGATTCCCCCAAACTCCTGGCTCGTCGAACGATGGTGATGTTGATGGTGATGGATGGATGGGGTTGGAAGGATGGACTAACTGCATGGTTGATCAGTTGGATCATCATGGTTAGATAGATAGAGTTGTCGTGCTAGTGCTTTGCCATGCTGCGGGTGCTGTTGGTCTCGTTATACTTCTGATGTTATACTTTGGGCGGGCGATATATGGTCGGCCACGATGGTGATGAGGCGTGGTGGTTATAACGATGATGCTGCAACCAGGGGGTTGGTTGGATTGGGATATAGGTCTCCTCACGCTCACTCGGCCTACAGACAAACAAACAAACACATTCTTTCCTTTTAAAATAGGTGAGAAAAGAACGTATGATTGGACGAATTTCATTTCATACATATGGTGGTTATATATCTTTTTTTTTCTTCTTCTTCGTCCGTACTTATACAGGGTGAATCGAATTAAGGGGGGTGTTTGAAGCTATATACTTCTAGATTGTAATACATCCTCCCATTGGTATATGAAGTCCCAGGAGGTAGTATACTACTCATCCATCTGCCATGCATACTCCAGGTTCTCTATCCTGCCTCGTCGATTCCGCGCCTCGAACCATTTATGTTCAAACCCATTACTCCTATCCACGCCATCCCACCTGAATCCAGCCCGGATGCCATATCGATTCGGCGGTGATGGCCCTTTATACACCTTCTTCCCAGCGCCGGAGCTGACACCAGCGACAGCACCACCACCGCCGCCAGAAACCTTCGGCTCAGACAAGAATGCCGCTGCAGGATCATTCCACCGTTGTCTCGCCTTCAATTCCATATTTAAATCCTCGTCCTCCGCCGTTCGTGCAAGCGGTATAAATTTCGCCTCCTCCAACGCTACACGGCGAGCCTCTCTCTCCTCCCTCTGCACATCACCAGTCAACGCTTCTTTCGCAGCCCGTTCAGCAGCTGCCGCCTCCTCCGCCGCCTTACGCGCCTCAGCTCTCTTCATCGCAACGTTTATTATCCGTCCAGACGCATCTCGATAGATCGTTTCCGATTCCAGACTGACTTCCTGCTTCCCTTTCTTCTTCCTATCCTTTCGTAGCTTCTCGGCTTCCAGAGCCTGTTGCTTTTCCTGCGCAGCTACCATGGCCGCCGTATCAGCTGCTGTTTGCAGACCGGCTCTCATCCCAGATTCCATTCGCGGCGCCGAGTCATCTTCGTTGGCTATCGTAGGTCTATCCTCGTCAGCATCCATCTCTGCTGCCCGCTCCGCAGCCGCGGAGGCTAATATTGCATCTGCTGCTATCTGGTCGTCGTTCGTCGGAGGCGTAGGCCCAGCCACAGTCTGCCATTGCGAGGACTTGGATTTCCGAAATTCGCTGCTCGTTCCCCCCCTCACAGCGTATGTCATTTCATCATCTTCGTCTACATCACTTCCATCACCACGCTGGTGTCTAGACTTGGATGTCTTGGTCGAACTAGAGAATAACGGCGGGTCGTCATCTGCGATTATCAGTCCACCGCCGCTGCCTGCCTCGCGTTCAGCATGCTTGTTCTTCTTGCGCTTCTTCTTAGGCCGGTCTGAGGATAGTGTGTCGGCCGTCAGGTAGTTCTTTGCTAGGTAGTCAGCGAGAGACATTGTGCTGGATGTGATGTGAGCTTGTGATGGAATCACATTTGCTCTTTGGAAGCTCAGTTGATAGTAATCAGCTGATGTAAGCACATATCTACGCGTTATATCGGGGTATACCTAGTTCTTCTTCTTGCTAAGAGTTATGAGTATATCTGCTGAAGATGAATATTTAGGCTGCTAACCTGCTGGGGATATATAATATAAAGGTACCTATATATGTCTGGTAGATAGGTCAGGGGCTAGCTCTGGCAAAGGAGATACCCAGCTCGTTACCAATGGCCTTAATACTATAATATCCTGGAGTAACAGCTTTAATATACTGGCGGTTACTTACATGCTTAGACATCAGGCTGTATACCAGAATATGAGGGTTTAAATGTAGTTAGAACTAAGCTGAATTGAACGCTGAAGAGTAGTATGTTTAAAGGCTAAGAACACAATGCCTAGGGCTAACCCCTTATATCGACGCTGAATCTCATAGTAGGAGCTTAGCTCGTACTATTCTTAAGCATAGAGGGGCCTTGAAAGAGACAAGAAATCAACTTCACAAAGCAGGGAAAGTTCGCATATCAGTAAGCCTAGCTAAGGGCAATATCCGTCGAAGATTTGCAGTCATCTTAGACCCTAGTAAGATGGGAGATATTTGTCCGCTTAACTACCCTTTGCCTCCAGCTACAGGCTCTAGGCCAAGTTGGGATCGACTGCCAGCCCCATTTCATCTTGTTCGCCAACGATCTCTGGGGGAATAGTGACTGGAATCTGCAGCCGCCGAGCTACCTCTTGGATAACCTTCACGCGATGGTCAAGTGTGGCAGCACCACCGGCGAGCTCAGAAAGGTCATCAGCAGAGACTGATTCATCCACCAGAGATGAGATTGACGGCGCCAGCAATTCGAGGTTTGCTCTAGAAAAATGATAGTTGACAATTGCATTTGTAACCAACTCGGTCCTCACAGTCATAGCTGTTTCGACTTGTGACATTTGGCCCCGCAGTCCCTCCAGCTGCGACTGCGACCGTTTTAGGCTTGCCTTTAACGCATCTACTTCATATTCAAGCTCAACCACGCGTTCACTATCTTTCGTATCATGTAGCAAGACTATTTTGCATGCCCTCTTGTCTGTGTCGGAGCTCTTTTTCGCCTCTGCATCCTTGGGTTCGTCAACTCTGTCATTTACAGACAAGATGAGCATGGACTTCATTGGCCTCCCACAGCTTTGGTGTGTAATGTGGTGAGGCTGTGCCGGACGCACTTGATTGCCGACATTCCACGAGATACGGTTTCTTTTAATTTTGCCGTCCGAATTGAAATCTGCTGGCCAGTACAATCCTAGCGCTTCCTTTGCCATGTTGCCTTTGGCCGCCCATTTTGATAAAGCTGTCACCTGAGCATCACTGAGCAGGCGATAGAATGGAGGTAGATTTATAGAAGAAAGTTTGTTTTCTTCTATCGTGTATTGGAATGGTTGGAAATAATCAAAGTCCATCGATGAGACTCCATCCATCCATTCGAAACCCTCCCGGTCGGTAGTGACATTTGGAAGTCCGAATCTGGGCAACTTGGTTGCACGACTTCGTTTTTCTGTCATATTTCTAGAAAGAGACAGGCCTGTGGAAGGAGGGTCGAAGAAAAGAAGAAGTGAGATAGTCGTACTTTGAAACGCCTTTAGGCCGAATCAGATTGAGAGATGGTGTGTGAATGAGAGAAAAGAAAGAGAAGAGAAACCTTCTCTGGGAGCTGTAAACGGTATCGAGTTTCAGTTTTTGAGAGAAACGGGCTGTCTTGTATTCATATGGCTGGCTAAACAGCAGTAAAGAGAAGGTATCGTCCTCAGCTTCAGTTAACTTGAAGCTGAATAGGCAAAGCTAAGTGAAAGCAGAGTTGTAGCCGTCGACTATTCTCCTTCACTGTAAGAGAGAGAAAGACCCATAGGTATAACGGGACCTTGCTCGTAGTTGAGGTTGCTGTGAGGTTGTTACTGTGAGACTGGTGTTTTGAGAAGTGAGGTTGAGGTTAAGGTCGAGGAGAAAGGAGTAAACTAACCTTAATTAACACTTTTAACTAGTTAACTAGCGAGATATCGACTCATCTCGTATTTATCTACAGTCACCAACTAGCTAGTAAACGAAACATCTATGAATCTGGCCAGTCCCTGTATATTCTAACTAGCTTATAGCGTTTGACTCATCATACTTCACTGCAGTCACACCGAGATAGAGAAGCATGGCGCGTACAGACGAGGCCGAGTGGTGGTTCAACGCAGTGTACGAGGCCGTCCAGCAGATCCCCCACGGCAAAGTAACCTCTTACGGCCATATTGCTCGCCTGCTAGGATGTCGTAAGTTTCCCCCGTCTCCCATCACATCTGGAATGATAGGTGGTGGCTGACTAGAGTAGCTCAGCGGCCTCGACAGGTTGGGATCTGCCTCAAACACCTGCCGTCGAGTACGGAGGAGTTTTACAATAACGACAATGTGCCGTGGCAGCGGGTTATCAATTCGAAGGGGATGATTTCTCATCGGTATGTGAGCTCGCTGCCTTGAATCACACCACTATAGGACTTTAGGAGTTAACCATGGGGCTGTTTCAAAAGAGGCCCAGGCTCGGCAGCTAGACAAGCAGCAGCCCTCGAGCTAGAGGGCATTACTGTACGGTCCGATGCCATGAACGAGTTCTACATCGATATGGCGCAATTCGGATGGTTTCCGGATCGGCTACCCAATGAAGAGAACGAGGAGGAGGGTGGTCCGGAGACTCCCGACGTTGGAGATGGGGATAGAGATCAAGGATAGCAGTGATACAATTGTAAACAAGATTAATTTTTAAAGCCAACATCCATCCAACAACCTGAACTACGTAACCGACTATGCCATGTCTATCCGATGTCCAACCCGTGCGCAGGCAGAGGCGACCCCCGATGGTTTCTTGTATGCTTCGTATGCAGGTTGCAGCCATTCTGGAGAAAGCATGGGAGAGCTTGGTGTAGCCTAGTGCTTGAGCAGGACAAGCTGATTCGCGCTATCCTTCCTGACAGCCCGGGTGCATGAACGGTTATCAATAGGAGCTCGGAGCGCGAAGTAGGAACCCTAGCTAGCAAGGTAAGAGCATCGATGCCGGTTCAGCATATGCAACGAGTCATCCCCGAGTGAGGAGTAAGCTGCTGGCTGTGCCGCCATCATCGAATGACAGCCGTGGAGAGGAGGTGGTGGGCGGACAGGCGTTTGGGATGAGTCTCCGCGAGGCTGCCTATCGGCGTGGCTAGGCCTCTGTCCAACGGCGCAGTGGCAGGGCCCACGTCTCAGATCAACACAGCCATTTCTGATAGACCAACCTCCGCTATCAACCTGACTCATCCGTGGCATCTTCTCTTCCCTTTCCAATGTTGTCTCTCTTCCCCTTCTCCCGTCTTCCTATCTTCGTCTTATCTTCGTTATCTCCGCGGCCAAAACAGGCTACATCGTGCTGACATAAGCCGTAAGTTAATGTAAGTTCCTGTAATCCCGGTACCATAAATACAGTCCGAGGCAGCCACCACGTGACGTGCATGGGGGGAACTTGGGGGAAACTTGGGAAACTTGGGGGAAGGCCCGCCTGTCGTCATCGCTGCGGGTGGTTTCGCCGTTACCAGGGGGAAGGATGGGCGATGATTCACCTTGTGACTCCGACGCCGCTATCTTTCGCGAGCCCTCGTCCAGCTGGAGATATATAAGGGTCATGACCTGGACAGCCAGTCGACAGTTGACCTTTCATTCTCCATTCTCCAGGACAGACCTACCTTCCTCCATATTATCTTTCCTTGATCGCCACCTAATAGACTATTGCCCCAGCTCGACCCTCCTTTGTTGTCCCTCCTCGTTCGATAAACGGAATCCTTATCTCGAGTTAACCGCCCGCACACGCAAGAGGGTGTCTCCTCGCAGTACTCTCGGTACATCAGGTAGTGAGCTGATACCTTGGCCATGACTCGAAGCTCCCACCTCACCGGACGTACTCGAGACGCCCGCAAAGCCGCCGCCGCCTTCAAGGCCAGCGTCAAGTCGAAGAATGTCAACATGTCACAGCTTGTACCTAGCACCCGGCCCATGAGAGGCCAAAAGGGTACACGGGTCTGCCGTCATCGCCCGAGAGCCCTCCTCGAGTACTCTGGGTATGTTCTACCATCCCTGCTGTGTGCCGGCTGCCGTCTAACGGGTGTGTCCCTTCTAGATCCCCCACCTCCCAGTCCAAGCTTCCGGTCAAAGTATCGATCCGACGTGCACTCGACGAGGCAGTAAGGGAGACCCGCGGAACCGAGTCTTCCTCCGACGAGGAAGAGTTTGACCCAACCGTCACACCCGAGGAACCAGAGCTATTCTACTCCTTCGACGCGCATGTTAGTCCTGCCGAAGGTGGCCATGTTCTCAGCGCCGCCGTCATTCGAGCGGTAGACAAGTACGAGACCAAGCAGACCGAGAAACTCGCGCGAGAGTACGAGTTCATCGGGGTGATGGACTCCAACGACCTTGACGAGGGGTATGGTGGCTACGACGAGGGGTTCGAGCTCATCGAGCCTGTGAACTATTAAGCCACGCGTTGGTTTTCCCTATGTCTGTACAGTTTTCTTTGGACGTCTTTCACGAATTTTGCGACGATGATTTCCGGATGGATGGTTCCACCGACTTGCCGGCTTGGAACATACCTTGCCCAGTGCTGCGTACTGTGTTGATCCAACCCCTCGCACGGCGTTTCTTGATGACATGACTTGTACCAGTATACCCTGCATTGTGTTTGCCTTTTGTGCCTGTGTTTGTTATTGCATGTTGGCGCTCACCCGAGTCACTCTTTTTGAGGTCCTCGTCGGTCGACGGGACAGAGCACCTGGTGCTGAGACTAGTAATTCAAGCCAGCCCAAGGCTGCGCCTTATCACTGATATCATTATCCCTGTGTCTGAGACTGGCAGTGTTGACGTTGTTGACAGTGTTGAGGGTGAAAACGCTTCATCCCACCTCGAAATCGTCTTCAGTCTGTGGGCTTACCTAAGAACTTACACAATCACCTTAGTAATACATTACATAATCATATTACCTAATAGTTACCTAATCAATATACACGCTAAACCCTAAAAGGAACTTATAACCACCCTATGCGCTGTGATTGGTCAGCACGCCAAAGGGGAAGGACGAAGAAGTTCGCGATGTCGAACCTGTCCAAGATTCCCGCAGCCTCGACTAGCAACTCAGCGTCCCAATGTCCGGTCTGGCTTCTGGGCTGCGATTGACAGTCGACCCTTGTTAGTGTTTGAGTCGCCTTCGCCATGCAGACGGATGTGCAGAAACGGCGATCGCGCTCCGGTTGCACCGAGTGTCGCCAGCGGCATCGCAAGTGTGACGAGAGGAAGCCTGCATGCACAGGGTGTGAGCGCGCAGGCAAGCAGTGCACCTATACCTTGCGGCTCTCATGGGGCGGCCGGCCGTTCTCCAAGTCGCGTTTTGGCGAATGCATGAAGAGTGATCCCAGTCTCGTCCAGCTGCCGGTAGTGTCTTCTTCAGGTATGGGTTGTTTTATCCACCGGCTGCTAATATAACAGCTCTCTTCTACCCCGTACCCCGTACTCCATATACATGCAGGCCCCCCGGGGGGGGTTTTGCTACGGCAGTGCCACATGGACTCTTTAACACGTTTGTGAGGCTAAAATTTTTATTATATCTCTGTAGGAAATCCAGCGTTTATTTATGGGTCTAAGGCGGGAGAGCGTTCCTCAAGCTCTGTGGATGCCCCGGTGGAACAGTCGCAGGGGCAGATTCTACGATGTAAGGCCCCACTCTATGCGGAAATCGATGCCCCAGAATCCTGGTTATATACTGATGATTATTAATTTCCCGTCTTATATATAGTTGATATAGATGTAAAGGACGCGTCGTTGGTGTCTCCGCCCCTTTCGTCGGCTTCGGACGACTCGTTGGACGTCGGCGGCCGTCTCGTCAAATACAGCCCGTCGTCTGATATCAGGCCCAACCCGTTCGAGTTCAGCTGGCTGCCGAAACAGCAGCGTAACTTGCTCGACCATTTCATGTCATGTACAACCCTATCGATGTCGTGTCATTCGCCAATCCAGGATATGTTCTGTAGGGTCCTCGTACCCATGGCCATGCAGACCCCTCATCTACTCGGGGCCCTTCTTAGCCTTGCAGCTACTCACAGATTGACCCTGGGCATGGATCAAAGCATGTCGGAACTCAATTTCTTAAAGCTCACTAGCTTGCGTCAGCTGCAGGAGGCTTTGGCTAAACCTGGGGGGAACATGGACGAAGCTATAGTTGCAACTACACTCACACTCTGTCACGCCGATTTCGTCTCAGATGGACGAAGTCCTGGGTCTTGGCGCTCGCATCTGCAAGGGACTACCGCGATTATCGCCGCGTATCTGCAGAATTCCAAGGCTGGCCCTGATTCGCTTACTTCTACCATGTCCCTTCTCTGGCGGTGGTATCTGTCCATCGAGACCGTTGCTCTTCTAACCGGGAACCTTGTCATGCCAAACGATTCTCGAGCACTCCTTCAAATGCGAAAACTCATAAGTGACGACGGAATTGACGATCTAGCCGGGTTTTCTTCCTCGCTAGGACCAATCTTTAAAGATATCAACCGCCTCGCCATAGAGGCCGATCTAGTTCTCAAACAAGAAGACGAAAATACCCCCATGGACACAAACCCCAGGGAACGACTTCCACCTTCAATCCTAGATAAAAGCTATAAACTAATTAATACCATTAATTCAAAATTGGGTTCCCAGGAACCCAGGTTCAGGCCTACCATCGATGCATCTATATCATCAATGCACAGGGTAGACTTTACCATTGTGGACGAGGCGTTTCACCACGTCGCACTAGTTCAGCTATACCGTCGTGTCCTCAATCTACCTTCTACAGACCCCATGGTTCAGGATTCGGTAAAGCACATCGTCGACCGTGTATCCAAAGTACGGTTCCTGGGTGAACCGTGTCCAGGCATTGCAGTTCTCCAGCCTCTGTTCACAGCGGGCTGTGAAGCATCAACGGTGCAAGATAGAGATAGCATCAATGCTCTACTACTAAGCTTTGAAAACCGGTATGGGATGGGCAATGCCAGAAATTGCCGGTCGTTTTTGCAGGACTTGTGGGCCATGAGAGATAATAACGGGGATGTAGGAGGGATGATTAGATGGGATAAGGTTATGGGTACGTTGAGCCAATCTCTCTATGCTTGTGTTGAGTGTGTAACTAATGTTCTTTCCTACTACAGTCGAGAAAGGCCTTGACATCCTTCCATATTGAGGACGATAGTCTCACTACAGACTCCAACTGAGCGAGAGCAGCTATCGTGCCATCCAGCGGCCACATACTATATACGGCCGGGTATTAACTACCCTTTCACACTACCCTACGCGGGTAACAATATTCCACGGTTCGATTCCTAATTCTTCAGAGCGCGATTACTCTGCGTGCGCTGCTGGTCATCGGCATGTTTAGTGCCTGGGATGTGGTATCATTACCCTCCGAGGCCGCTGAGGAACAAATTCAGCTGGTCGTTTGATCAGCGTGAATACTCCTGTGGTTCAAACTCCACAAACATGGCTGATTATATGATCCGAAAGTCTTTATTAAAGCACTACGCTCCCGCTCCTAATATATCTCTGCCGAATAATCCCCAAACCACATATATTCTCACACTCTTCAACCTTGGGAATGTCATTGGATACATACGATTTGTCAATATACATAGCCACATCAGGGTACCATATATATCAATACCGTATATACTTCCATCCTACGGAGATTTATTGGCCCTTGTAACAAAAGTATCAATCAACACGGGCGGTAGAAGAAGTCTCAAGTATTTTATTGATAGGAGCAAAACACTTGGACGTTGACCATATCACGTGACTATATTATTTTGGCAGCAAAAGCGAGAGAGACCATCGACTGAAGAGCTCAAGCAATACTTGACTAGCCCAGAAGATCAAACAGATACCGATGCCTTCTTACGCAGTATATCGTGTTACCGAGACCGGCCTGCCGCGAAATCACCACGCTATATTCGTCGAAACGGAGGAAGATGGGCCTGGCAGCGGCTGTCGATTCAATGTGACCGGCAACGTCCAGAACGGCATGGAATACGAAGAACGAAAGACTGGCAAGCCTCAAGAGTCGGCATCGTTTATGGGCATGGAGAAACTCGGTGTCGTTGACCCAGGAAGCTACTCTCGGCTTCAATCTATATGTCGCAGTACGCCCGTTCCCAAGAAGCAGTTCGATGGACCTAAGAGGCTGTATCCCGATGTACCTCTGCGACGGTGCCAGGAGTGGACTGCTGAAACAGTGAAGAGGCTTATCGATGAGCAGGCCTTGGAGATCAGCGTATCGTGATATATCTAGAGCTCTATATCAAATTCTCTGGGCTTCATGTTGGGATTTGCGTAGTTAACTGCTTGGGAGAACCATCCACCATGGTATCTTGCCTGTCCAAAGTGCATACCAGAACCACCTCGATCCATGACATCTTCTCCCTTCCTTTGTTTCTCTATATATCTACTCATCTATCTGTCTATCCCTGAAGTACCACCGCTTAGTCATCCTTGTCGTCGAGGAAACTGGCGGATTTTAAGCTCGATCAACAAACGCCAGAAAAGGCAAAAAAAGGTGCATCGTCGACGAATGTTTTGCCTGCTCCAACAACGAACTGCGGCCGACTTTTGCAGATACACACCTCCTATAACATGCTAACCGCGAGCCGACACCATGCAGAACCGTTCCAACGAGGCTCCTATGGACTTTGAGTGGCAGACAAGAGCTCCTGGAGATGCCACTTCGCCCTTCTACCAACTGGCATTAAAGAACGATAAAGGCAGTGAGTATGCAGCAGACGATGTGCGTACACGGGCGGTGTTGCTGACTTGTTGTTTTATACAGATGCCCGCCGTACCTTTGCATCACCAATAAAGCCACAGACCCCAGCACCGCGAGAGCCGTCGTCCCAACCGGTCAGCTTTGCGCAGCCGTCGTTTAATAATGTCAATTTCACTCGGGGATCGTCCTTTATGACTCCGCGCAAAGTGGACGTTGATGTGTCCTCGGGTGCGGAGAACTTTTCATCCCCGGAGCATGCAGACAATGACGAGACGCCCGAGCAACCGTCAAAGAGTAACAGGCGGAATTCCCTATTCAACCTGTACGGGATGTATGCCCCAGCAGCTCCTAGCTCTGGCCGAGGAGAAGTACCGCGATCGAATAAGTTTCCCCATGCCCTAGCGAAGAAAGTCCAAAAAAGACGAAGACGGGATCGCGAGCTCAAACACATCCGTCATGCCAGTGAAGATAGCAGCGACGACAGGCCAACTGGTCGCGAGCTGGAGCGGAAACCGCAAAACATCCAATCGAACCCAATCGAAAGCACACATACCATACCATACCTCTCACGCCTTTTCACCTTTCTCGAAACTCACCCGCATATCCCTCGAATTCTATCATACTACGCCCAATTCACATTTAACTTAATAATCGCCTTCTTAATATTATACATCATCGTTGCTTTCCTACTTGCGATTAAACATGACGTCGAGATTGCAAGCGAGAGCCAATCAGCGGAAATCCTCGCCGAGATAGCGATATGTACGAAAAACTACGTCGAGAACCGCTGCGGTGACCCTGATGGGAGGAGATTACCAGCTTTGGAAACGGTTTGCGATAACTGGGAGAGGTGCATGCATAGGGATCCTGCAAAGGTTGGCCGGGCAAGGGTATCTGCACAAACGTTGGCGGAAATATTCAACGGCTTTATTGAACCAATTAGTTTCAAAGCAATGGTAAGAGCAGCCTATGCGCAGCCTCCTCTAATCGCGAGAAATTATAAACCCTAACTGTGGAGTAGTTCTTCTTTATATCGTCCATAGCCACCTGCGTCACGGTCTCCAACCTCACATTCTCCTTCTTCCGCAATAAATCGAACAATCCGCCCGCCATGCCGTCCGGCTATGGGGACTATCCCGCGCCCTCACAAATGCATGCACAGCAGTCTCATCTCGCCTACACATCGGGACATTCTAGGCCAGATATAGACAACCCGTTCTTCACTCGCACAGCCTCCCAAGGCGCCCTAAGGCGTGATCCCGACCAGGAAACTCGACCTCAGAGGCAACTTGAAATGGGGCCGTCCTTTGGCTATTCTGTTCCCGAACATATGAGGACCCCGAGCCCGGTAAAGCAGAGGAAATTTATGTGATTCTCTCTGTGATCAACTTATACCTTGACTTGTTATATCATTCCTTTTAATCATCAGTTCTATTCAAGAACTGTTATTTTCTCGATTCTTGGAGGCAGCCTTCATTACAACTATCCTAGCGGCGCTGGGCGCTTTACCAAGTTACCTTTTCTCTAGCGAATCTGCTATCTTTCCATAAAAAACCGAGATTTAGCCATCTTTTTATTCTTCTTTGTTGTGTAATTTATTTGATACTGTTAGATTAGCGAAGCAAATGATTTACGAAGTGTATTAAAGTATGTACAGATATATCTAAGTATTCACCGTAAATTTCGATTACTGTTTGTAATATGTATTTGGATAGATGTATGTATAACTGTATGTATAAATGTATGTATAAATGGGCCAATTAGCCAATCAAGACATCCTTAATCTTTGTCCAAAACCCTTTCTTGGTGCTGTCTTCCATGATATCCTCACCAAACTCCCTCCTTCCGCTCCAAATATCCATCTCCTCTAGTTTGACGATTTTAGTTTTCTTAATGTATTTCCAAGCAAGTACCAGTATAACGAATACTGGAAGTAGGATATAGTTGACAACGAAATCTTCGGCACTAAATGGATTAAGGAAAGCTGTGTATCCCTGGAAGAATATCAAAAAGATATTTGCTGCAAGAGCAATATATGTTCCCCAAGGGTAAAACATGGCTTGAAATGGTAGCGTGGAGACATCTTCGCCCTGGATAGCGAGGGCTTGGCGGAAACGAATATGAGTTACCGCGATAACGGCCCAAACGATGAATGTACACACTGTACAAACGTTAGCATGTAATTTGTAGACGATAGACGGAACCTATTAAGAGACTTACCTCCTGACAACGTAATGAGCGCAGAATATAGCTTTCCAGCACTAGAAGACAAGGAGAGGAACGATATGCAAGCGACTAAATTGGTGAATAGCAAGGCTACCCATGGTACCCCAGCTTTGTTGGTTCTGCCAAGTATGGTTGGTGCTTTGCCGGACCGTCCCATGTAAAGCATGGTTCGGGAGGCCACGTACAGCGAACTGTTACCAGCGGAGATGACGGAAATGACAATCAAACCGTTGATTAAATGAGCAGCTGGAAGGATACCTGCGTCGGCCAGTGCAATTGTAAGTGGAGACTGTGCTGTCTTGGATCCAGAGGAAAGGAGACGTTTGTCGTTATATGGAAGTAGTATGCCGATGAAGAACATCATTCCTAATATTAGGTTAGTTTTAACAATCATCATCCAAGTGTCGCGATTTGGGTATACGTACCGACGTAGAAAATCAAGATACGCCAGAAAACCTGTCGGATGGCTGTTGGAACTGCAGTTCGAGGGTTCGCTGATTCACCTGCAGTGATACCAACCCTGGGAAAGGTCAGCCATAGCCGTAAGATGTCAACTGCCCGGGAGTTTAACTTACATTTCCGTTCCTGCGTAGAGGGTCCCCGCAATCACAAAGGTCTTCGCAACTCCGTTGATGGAATCGGCAAAAGCGCCAGGATCATTCCAGTACTTAAAGCCGATGGTCCTGCCACCAATGCCGCCAGCACTGATGCAAGTTGCTAATATGAAGAATATTGTAAGGGATATAACCTTTATCCTATATTTGAATTCACATTAGCCACATTTTTGCCGAAAGATAGAAATCTGGAGGCTGGTGAGCGTACAATGCAAGCCAAAACTCAACCTCGCCGTAGGCTAAAACTCCAAGATTCGACAAGCCCAGGAAGATAACCCAGAACATGAGAATCCATGCCCATTGAGGAACAACGTCTGTCCAATAGCCCATGACAAGCGCCAAGGCATTATATTCATTTGATAGTACCTATAGACCATCAGTTATCTGGACAAGGGAACAATGGTAGAAACGGAATACTAACAGTGACCCATAGGTACCAATAGGCCCAACCAAGGCCGAAAGCCAGGGAAGGGTCAACAAACCGGGCCGAATATTCTGTAAACGAACCCGATACAGGGATGAGAGTTGCCATTTCACCTAACGATTGCCTAGGACACGTTTTAGTACCACATGAAATTCCCGGGCTCATGAGGAGATTCGTACATTATGAAGAACACTAGGATACCAACGAGTGAAAAACTGATGAGGATGCCGGCTGGGCCAGCGACATGCAGCGCATTCCCGGATCCAACGAGTAAACCAGGACCAATGATGCCTATCTCAGGCTGTTAATATTGAGTAGCACAATGGTATCCTAATGGAACAGCACGCACCTCCAATGGCAATCATCTGAAGATGCCTCGACTTCAGGGTTCGGTGTAACGGAGCACTCTGGGGAGACTCATCGTGAGTTGCGTTCTCCAACAGGCCAGGGTCTCCAGGCGACTTCCCGTGCGCGCTGGTGGGAATGATCGTGTCCGCATTATCGGTATGGCTCTCAGCAATAGCCATCTGGCACTATGTGATTCCTGTTTACCGGACTATCTTGACGTAAGATGGTACAGAACGGCTACGGCTATCCAGCGATGTCCACACAAACCGGCTCTCGAGCCACCTTAGTAGGTGGAGTCGTGGATCTGATATAGGGCTTAAAACGCGAATTGAAGCCGAAAGAGTGTACGAACGAAATGAGAGAGCGAGTCAACAGAGCCGAATACCAGCGGACAAAGGTATATATAAGTAGTTTGCCGAGCTGGTCTCTACCCGACGGGTTCACGGGCACGACTTTCCAGCGGGGAAGGGAGTGATATGCACGTCGTAGGAGATGGTGATACGAAGGGAGCTAAGCTACTCCATGGTCAGGGATCTTTAGTTATCGCAACATGTCCGACGCCGCCAGATTTTTCGTCGGCACGTCGTGGCGGATGGCACCATCCTGCCAAGGCGGCGACCAGCGCTACGTCTTGGGAGATAAGCAGCAGGAGGCACTGGTTGGCTCGAAATATGGAGTTACAAAGGGAGGCGTCGCGAAACTCGCCCAACTACAAGAGCTATATGGCTTACTTAAGCAGGTTCACGTGGTTTTTGTTGCCATGCGCCATTTAAAGTTGATTAGTCACCATAGTCTATTCTGAACTCTATCTGGACCACCTTTTTCTCTTGTTTCTCTCTTGAAACATCATCCACTGCACAGCAATACCCAGCTTTCACGGCGTCGCGTCAGATCAGCATTCCGATTCCGTCTCTCTGTGCTCGGCTTCGGTAGGGGATGCCGGATCAAGCGTCTTCCGGGGCCCCTTGAACCACTTTTTCGCGGACAAGAAGTAATACAATAGGGAGCCGATCCAGACGGTTCCGTTGATTACTACCGTGTAGTTCATATCGTTCGCTGTGGGAATACCAAGCTAGATATTAGCGTTGTCTGGACGTTCCCGGGAAGGGACTACAGTACTTACCGCTTGGTGATGGCCCGGCGGTTGGGAACATTGAAAGTGTGATCGCGAAAGCCATATACAGCAGCGCCACAACGGCGATAGGAGTGCTGAGCCGACCGGTATAGAACAGGCCTGGTTTAAATTTATCCTGGCCCCAGAAGATCCGACAGAATATCGGCATCGCCCAAGCAAAGTAGTTGCCAGCAACAGTCAATGAGAACAACGCGTTGCTAGCTGCACTATTGACAAGACACAGCAATCCCAGGATTATTGATGTGGCCGCGCATCCGACTACGGCTCGGGCAGGTTGATAACGGAACCTAGTGCTGACTACTCTTAGGTATTTTGAAAAGGGAAGAGCGCCATCGCGGGAGAAGGCCCAGGTCTGTCGAGATGCTGCGATCGTCTGGAATTTCCGGTTGTCCCATCAGCGCTACTCCGGTTAATATCTTCCCTAGAACGAAGAGCGATCACTCACGATGCTTAACCCCATAAAGAACTGGACTGTCGCCATTGCTACCATGAATATTATTGCCCCATTCTTGCCCAAGGCATCATAATATATCTAGTCAAGGTGTGGAACTAGCTTAGCTCGATATCTGGAAACGGCCGAGTTTGGTTTTAAAAACTGGACTAACCTGCGCGATTGGCTGGCCTAGGGGACTCTTAAGGATTACGTTAGGGTCGGTGTTCATGCAAGCAGCGATGACACAAAGGCACAGGAACCCAAGGGACCAGCACGCTCCACCAGCCCAGAGAATTCCATACGGGACAGCCTTGGCAGCATTGATAGCTTCCTCGCTCATATGCACACAAGAATCAAAGGCACCAACAGACCAAATTGGCGAAAGCCATGCGAGCATGAACGCCCAACCGGTAGGCCACGTCGTGAGGTTCTCGACATGGCCGAACACGTAGGTTGCAGAATTGATACCCTCGACCGTTCTTGACTTTCCAATTGGCAAGGCGATAACTGTCCCCAAGACCAAACCAACGTTGGCAACGATACAAACAGACTGTATGCGGTGCATGATGGGCGCCGCGAGTATAGCAAGGATACCATGGGCGGCTACTGTAGCCGCGTAAACGCCGTATATAAGGTTTCTTGAGGCCACCCATTCCCCGTTATGGACGACGGAGACGACTGCAAATATCATTAGCACAAAGCTATCTGTTTTGTAGCTTGTGTTAGTATTTGCACATGGTTCCTTTATATTACCGCAACGCCAACTACTCACAGTCAACCGAGCATATGCCCCCGATGAGCCCGATGGTATTGCTGTAACCGACAAGAAAACTAAGAGGATTTTTCCATTTATCCGCTGCAAAGTGATGTGTCCACCAATAAAGCCCTCCGGATGTCGGCAACGCGGAGCTAAGGTCGGCCTAATGCACCTCAGTGTTCGTACACGCAAAAAGCAATATATGTCGTGAATCGACATCTTCTAACGCACCATAGCAACCCCGACTATGAAGATAAAAAAGCACGCAGCAAACCAGCCCTACACAGCGGCATATACCGAATTAGCTATCTCAAGCTTAACGATACCATTCCACAGACATCTCTATAGAGGACCTTGGGCGTGGCTATACCCAAACCATGGCTGCTGGCCCTGCGGGGAGGGAAAACGACAACGTTGATGCGATGGATGGCAACAAGCCCATGATACTGAAGGCGATTGCAAACACTTGAAGCGTAGAGTAATGTCTGCGAAGCTCCTGTTTATAGCCCATCACGGCTAAACATGTCTTGCATCAGCACTTTCACTGTCATTGCCCTTTGGTAACTGATAACCCCGTTCTAGTCCTGCGACTCACCTAGCAATTCTTGGTCGATAGCCTCCGCTAGTTTGGTGTCCTGGGAGACAGGAGCCTCTGCCCTCTTCGCCCCGCGGGTCGTACTGCCCGAAGATCGATCCATGATACTCCGTATCAGCAAGCAGGAATAAATGTTAACAAGTGATGGGAAAGAGTTAATATACTGTTTTCCGGCAAAACAGGCTGGAAACTCAGCTTTGTCCCACCAACGAATTTGTCCAATCAGAGGCAAGCTGTAATTTAAGTTAACCTTAGTCAGTTCATTAGTCATCCAAATTAGTCATGATCGCCTTAGTCATCACCCGTAACCTTCCTTACTCACTCTTCTTTACTTATTATTTGCTCCGTACTCTTTACTCTCAGTTATAGCCTTCCTTTATACCTCCAAATATCCCAATAAATACAAGTTTTTTGCTGAAAGCTAATAATTCTTGAGCTTAATATCCCTTAAAATTTGCCTTAGCTTGACCTTCGGCATTGTCTTAGGCTAACACTCTTAAGGCGATAGCGTATTGGCCCCAAAGGACGGTTCTTAGGTAGTACCAACCCTAGCTTTCATGCAGTCTGCTTTGACTTATTCGGGATGGACATAATACAACTATTTGTGAAGGACCGTAGGTTGTAGAGAGGATGGAATCTGAGTTGTTTGGCCTTTTATCTGGATATAGCAAGCCTTGGGAGGATATCTAGCTATACTAACAATTCTATAAATATTTCCCAAGGGAACGAACAGCAATATTGAATTTGCTTCTATAAGCCTTGTGTGGCAACCATTCATTTTTAGTTTATAGAAGGGTAGGTAGTATGGAATGGGGCGAAGTACTTCCAAGATTGGATCTCGTCGTGCCAAAACCATCACTCGAGCGGTTCTTTTTTTGGCTCTTCTTTTATTCGTTATTTTTGCTTCGCTATCCTTATGTTTGTTATCCACGCGACTTATATATTTCACATACTCGGTATAGCTGCAGCGATGGATATATATTAATTCTGAATACAGACTAAGCTATATACCTCCTGCTCTTGAAATCGCATAAGCAACGCGTAAACACTGGTAAGAAAAGCAGGCACCATAATTGATTGGAAATTTTCCCTTGGCTAACGGGTTTTATTGATTTCGTTGAATTATCTCAAGCTTAGCACAACCTAGACATGATGAAGGAGAGCCGGAGGAACTAGTATCAATGATGACCTGGAGGTGATAATATTCCGTATCCTGTAAAAAGAATATCGAGCCTGTCTCTATTCTTTGGTCATGGCTGCACCTCATACTGCCCCTGCGCCTTCCCCGACTTTGGCCTCTGCCCCTTCCCTCTTCACAATATTCTCCTCCTGGTTTAGTCCGTCGAGTTTGGGGGTATCTAGCTGTTCGAGATTTGGAGATTCGGGCCATGAAAATGACGGAGTCTCACTTCCTTCACTGGGCGTATTGGACGATATCGTCTTGTGCGTAGACATGCCAAGAGCCATAGATACTGTGCTCTGGGGCATCTCTGGCTTTTTTGATGGAGGTGGTGAGGGACCAGAGAGGGCAGGGCCTTCCTTCTCCAGTGTAGCCCAATCGAACATAGAGCTGGGAATGTTTTCCACAGCATGGTTGACCAAGTCAGAAATTGAACTGCCTCCAAGAATCTTCAAAACTGGAATATCGACATCAATCTCCTCCATAAACCACGAGCGAAGCATGACTGCGACTAGCGAGTCTATTCCTTGCTCGACAAGGGCAACTGTCAAATTGGTAGGATCTGATTCCGGCACTTGAAGGATTTTCCTGAGGTTCGCCACGAATGCGTCTGTTTAATTCGTTAGAGCCAAGTTTTGGAACATTTGCTTGTGGGTGGTTAGGCTTCTGTGCTTACCTTGGATAACTGTACACACTTGCTCCCTACTCTTTGCAGTTTCTAACTGGGCCCTCACGCTTTCTGCTCCATTAGCACTGCCAGATCCCGAGCCCTTGTCCTGGTCGACTTTATAATGACAGAATTTCACGTCTCTGACGTGGGCCTGTGGGATATCAAGCTTTGCCGGGACATAGTTGACACCTGCAATGAGCTCAGCTGCTTCAGGGGACCCTGGCTGGCCAGAGAGGATGGCTTCTGCGAACAGAGTGCAGAACGCCTGCTCTGAAACGTTTCTATACCCTAGACGATTGAAGTTTTCATAGTCAAAATTCCCTGGTTGAGCAGCGTACCCAACGCCATACACGGCAGGGATAGCCATAACTGAACCAGGAACTCCTCTATTCCTGCGTTGGTACATGAGCGAGGTCATAAATGTGTTGGCTGCGGAGTAGTTACTCTGGCCACTAAATCCAATCGCAGAAGCAATCGACGAGGTGACAACAAAGAAATCTAGCGCAGTGTTATAGAAGAGTTCGTCTAGGAGCTGGGTGCCTTTGACTTTCGGCTCTATAACATGGCAAAATCTCTCGTATGACATGTTCTCAAAAACGCTATCTTGTAGAACCATTGCGCCATTGATAACTCCTGTAATAGCCGGCATAGTGCGAGTAATTTCCTTATAACAGGCACGGAGTGACTTGCGACATGTAATATCCCTATAGTGTATTAGCCTGGAGCATGATTAGTAGGTAGTAACTAGACTTACAATGTCATAATCCTGACGGTCGCACCTCGCTGAGCCATCGACTCAATGAATCTCGAATCGACCCTGGGAGTTCTACTGGCCAAAACAATGTGCTGGGCGCCGTGGGCTACCATCCACTGGCAGAGGGACTGGCCTAGTTCACCTGTCAACCCAGCAAGTAGGTACGATCTGTTGGCTCTAAAAAGAATTCCTGAATCGATGGGTTGTATTTTGACAGTGACAGATTCAGCTGTCCAATCAACGACTGTGAGGGGCCTACCGAATGCAGAATGACCAGCTATTTCTGACAGTGGGATGGTGGCTTGAACTAAATCTGCATTAACAATTTCCTCTGAGGTTGAAGACCCAACAGCTTGGTTGATGATGAAGGGTATATCATCTGCTGCCACACTGGTAGTGATGGATGGCTCATTGCTGAAGAGATTATGATCGTCAAGATGCATGCAGCTTGGGGGGAGGCATTCCGATATGATATCGCGTACAGTATCTGACTCAAAGCCTTTTGAGAGATGAGCAAACACGAGTGCAGATGGAGGAAGTCGACGCTTAATGTTGTGTATCGAAGAGTTGGGATGAATATAGATTGAGTCATGTTCATCCGTATACCGCTGACTCGATGTGAAAACAATTTTGACACCCTTGGTAGACGCCTTGGCTTTGAGCGCAGACTTCAGTGGAGCGTCTGCATCGTTTACAATAAAAACCCCTTGCTTTGTAGACATGCTCAGAATCTGCTCTGCCACAATATGAGCGGCTGTAAATATAAGTAGCGACGGTGGGGTATAAGTCTTAATCAAATCCTCGACTTGCATGCACCATCGTAAAGGGACAACTGCAGATGAGGTAGTGCAATCAGATAAGGCGATGATGGGGTTGGAAGAAGCTAGATCCAAGCCGTACGATAGCCTGAGAAAGCCAGCGCTGCCCACTCTTAGACACTGTAGTAGCGAGTATGTAGTGCAAATAGTAATGGATTGTGCCATTACATGGGTAGCAGGGCGGAGGGGTGATATCTCCTGGATATCAAACAAGCCGTTAATACTGACAAGCTGTAATGCATCTAATTTCATGTTGACCTCTTTGAGGATATCTCGGTGATGGGAGTTATATCTTTTGTTCTTTTCCTCATTGGGTAGAACCCTTGGGATTAGATGATGTCCATCATGGACGATAACTTCAGGCTCCGCGGACCAGAGGAGATCATTAGTCCCATCGTCCCATAATCTGAGAAGGAAATGTCTGATCAGTGCTTCCGAAAGCATGACCGCGGTTGAATGGTTGACACTTTCAATGTCAAAGAGCTGTAGGTTGATATTGGGGTTCTCATTCTTGACGGTACGTCCAATCCCAACCATCATGTATGAGTATGGCTCATATTCTTTGGAGCCACGGGACACCCAAAGGAGAGTCCCGGCAGTATTAAATAGGGACTGAAGGCTGGTGAACTTCGAAGCAGTAAGGTTCTTCATGAAGGGCTCGTCTAAGTCAGTCAGGCTAAGAACGGTAAGCCCGGGGGTTAGAGCAAGCTCCGAGGCCATCAATTCCTGAACAGTTTCAAAGACCATCACGCTCTTGAACCTTCCTGAGATAGACTTTGCAATATTCTCTGCAAGTTCGTAGACAGAGTGAGTTACGCCACCAATAATAGCGGCATTCTGCAGATTAATCCCAGGGGCTGCCTCCAGAGGGTTCCGCAATATGGTGACTTTCTGATCAATAGCTTGCGACACAAATACTGAGACAGGAAGGGTTGCGCTAATATCCGGTGTGGTAGTGTCGATACCAGAAAACCCAGTTGAACGGAGTACTGAATCCCACTGGTCCAGAGTCAAGGAAGGACCCCAAGGCCGGCCAGCTTCTGCACCAATCCACCAGCCAGGTAGAGTACCCATGGTCATGCCACTAACTAGGATATCAGTGGTTGTGACTTCAATACCAATCAGATACCCACCAGACTTCAACAGTCGACGAACGTTCCTCATGGACTGTGTTATATCAGCAGAAACGTGGAGGACATTGGCTGCTACAACCGTATCGTAATGGCCCTCCTCAAAGCCTTGAACGCTTGGAAGCTGCTCTATATTGAAGGGCTTGTAAATCATGCGCTGCGAATAGTCCTTAAAGCGCTCTTTTGCTTCAGGGAAGAAACCGCTAGAAACATCAGTGAAGGTGTATGTTGAGAACGAAGGCCCTAATTGGGCAAGAATTGGCCCTGCTGAGGCACCTGTTCCGGCACCGATTTCCAAAATATGCATTCGGGGATAACGATGCGCAATCTGGGCCATAATTCGCCCAAGCCAGCGATTGTTAGGGCCGGCTGCTAACCCATCTTCATAGACAGCAAGCATGAGGCCGTCCTGGTTCATATACTCAAGCATACTTGTACCCTCTAAAATCACTTTCACAAGGTGGTCACCAACTATCTCGACGAAGCGGATATCCTTCCGTGATTTATAGCGGCCTATGAGATTGGCGATATCATCACGGGTATCAGAGTTGCGCTCAGGAGACACTCTGGGATAGGCCCCACGAGTTACCATGTCGACCATGTGCTCACACCACCTAAGATAGAACTTGAAATGTGGAAGAACATGCTCTCTTTGTATGGGGGTAATCGCGCTGATAATATTTCGAATGTACCAGTATGAAATCCGCTCTGTGTCCATGTATAACTGGATGTCGGAGCTAGACATCATTTCACCCATGGCTGCGAGCTGCCCATCGGGACTAGCAAGTTTATACTGAAAGTTAGAGAACAGTGGGACATCATCTGCGGCAGACGCTGGCGAGAAGGGTACAATCGATACCCCTTCAAATTGCACTATCGCCTTACTTCCATCTTCAGTGTAGAGATGGACATCTGCAATAACATTCGATGGGGCGACTGTGCGGAGAAACGATTCATACTTCATACTCCTCTGCTTGCCCGAAAACAGAGGACTGAAATAAGGATTAAGGGTAATTGAAGATATGAAGGTTGGGACATGAAGAGACCAGATTTGGCCATCCCCGGGGAAGGACCATGCTGCAAGTGTAGTTTGTAGCCCGGTATCAAGCATTCCAGGGTGGAATAATAAATCGTCTTCCCATTTATGTCCAGACTGATCTTCGATAAGACCAGTAGAATAGTCAGGCTTGCGTTTGATATGTGAGACTCCACGGAATGGGTGGGAGTAATCATGGCCGAGCTTTGTGAGGTTCCTATAGAACTCATCTTTGTTTACTTCAACAAGGTTGAAGGGGTCTGATGTGTAACATGGTAGTATATCCGCGGTTGGGCAACCCAGCTGAGCTGTTAATCGTGCACTTGCGCTCAAAATGGCGGTTACGTCATCGGGCAGGATAGAATGGCAGGTGAATTCCGCGGTGATATCTTCATCAGTTATTTTCACTGAAGTTACGTTGACAATTACCTCAACGCTGGACCCTTCTTCGTTAAAAGAGATTGCGCGTCGGATATCTAGATCGCTGATTTTAAAGCAGCTTACTTCTGACTGCGCGGCGAGGAATCCCATAGCTTCTACAGCCATTGCAACGTAACCTGTAGCGGGGAATACCACCTGACCCTGCAATCTATGCCCAGTAAGCCATGAGATCTCGCTATTTTGCAAAATATTTCTCCACTGAAATTCCCGGGAAGTTGTTGCAGCGGAGCACAAAATACCCAATAGTGGATTAGGAGGCGTTTGGCGATGTTTGTGCTGATTAGAGATACGAGACCCAGTCCAGTAGGATCTTTGCCGGTCGAATGGGTACGCTGGAAGGTTGGAAAGTGACACTCGTGGTTCCTCTATGGTAGAGAGAAGGCGTTCCACGCAGTCGAAGTCCACACTATCGGGTCCCATATGTTTCCAAATAAGCCCGAGAGCCGTCGAGAGGCAATCAACGTCATGTCCATTCCTGGAAAGGACCCCAGTGTAAGGAGGTTTTTGGCCAATTTCTTCAAGTATAGCCGTTGTTGGACCCTTGAGTGCTGGATGCGGGCCGACCTCTATTACCATGTCGAAAGGTCCGGCGTCAGAGACGGCCTGAGTAATAGCACTAGAAAACAATACCATTTTGCACATATTGTCGACCCAGTAACTTTCCGTAAGCGTACCATTCAAAATCTGCTGGCCTGATACGCTGGAGAACCACATGGGCCCAGTTCCGGTATTTTTTTCAACAGTAAAAGCTTTCATGGATTTCAGATATGGGCCGGCGCATGGGGCCATATGCGCTGAATGATAGGCGGTGTCAACCTTAAGTTTACGGGCAAACTTATTATTAGAGTTGAATATTTCAAGAGCCTCATCTATGGCGTCTTCGTCTCCTGAAAGAGTGATACTGGATGTAGAGTTGACCGCTGCTATTTGGATGCGACCATGGAAAGTAGCATGCTGGCAGAACTCGACGGCCTCATCGTATGAGAGGCCTACAGCCATCATTGATCCTCGGACATCCTTATTGGGAGAGCATGCAAGCTTGGTATGAATACCGCGGTAATATGCCACACGAATAGCATCTTTATCGGAGAGAAAACCCGCGGCGTATGCAGCGCCAATCTCACCAGAAGAGTGACCAACTACCGCTTTAAATCGGATGCCAGATGTGCGAAGAATATCTACCAAGATAATTTGGACGGCTAGGCATAGAGGTTGCGAGACGGCTGCGTCAGTAACCCGCGAAATCTCAGGTCCGGCAAGGAGCAGCTTCTTGATAGTCCAGCTTGGGCGGTCCTCCGCAGGAAGGCTCTGTAGAACAGAGTCGAGTTGCGAAATTCTCTCCTGAACCCATGTAGACGAGTTAATCAAATGGGCGCCCATACGAGGCCATTGTGCTCCTTGACCCGTGAAGACACCAAGGATGCTTGGTTGTGTCACGACAGCATAGCGGATTCCGAGTTCTGTCTCCTCTGGGGGACTAGCTGCCAGTGATCCTAACTGTTTAGATAGTTCTTCGGCCGTCCCGGCAACGGAAGCTAGGCGGTAGGGGAGGGTTGAACGTCGTGACTGCAGGGTCCAGGCAAGATCTTGTATATCAACGGCTGGGTTAGCCTTTAAGTAGTCGGCGTACAAGCCTATGGTCCTCTGCAGGGCCGTTTCTGAAGCCGCAGAAAATGTTAATGGTGTGAATAGCCGAACGGCCTTTGGCTTAGTAGTTGACTTGGGGGTGGCCTCGTAGCTTTCAATAATGGCATGGGCATTGGTACCACCAAATCCTAGTCGACGAGTTAGCGGTCGAATATTAGATCACACTGGAAAGCACTTTTCATTCTTACCAAAGCTGTTGATACTAGCCCGTTTGGCCTGACCAGGCGCCACTGTTGGCCAGGGCAGGGCGCTAGTGGGGATGCAGAGGTGCGTATAGAATGGAGCGATCTTCTCGCTTAGCTGGTTGAAGTGTAGGTTGGGTGGAATAGTGCCATTTTTCATGGCCAAAGACGTGCTAATCAAAGAAGCTAGGCCAGCAGAACTTTCAGTATGACCAATTATGGTTTTGATTGAGCCGACAAGGAGCTTTTCTCCATTCTTTACATCGTATCCGTCGGGGAACAAGGCCGTTGAAATTGCCTCTGCTTCCTGGGGGTCACCAGCTGGCGTACCAGTGCCATGAGCATGGAAATACTGGGGTCGATCATCCGGATTGGTGATATCCAGACCGGCTCGTCTATATGTGTTCAAGATAAGCGCTGCCTGTGCACTATTGTTTGGCATAGTGAGGCCTGCAGTGCGGCCATCCTGGTTTACACCAGTTTCTCGAATGAGGCACTCAATTGAGTCGCCATCTGCGAGGGCTTGACTGAGAGTCTTCAGCACGATGGAAGCAACACCTTCGCCACGCGTATAGCCATCAGCTGCCGCATCCCACATTGCGGATCTCCCAGTAGGTGAAAGCATGCGAAGGTTGGACTCCGTAACGTATGGAACTTTTAAACTTTTAGAAATATTCGCCATTGGAGGATGGTTCTTCACGTACCTGGGCTAAGAATCAAATTGGTTCCAGTAGCAATAGCCACTGAAGATTCACCGCTTCGTAGTACTTGTACAGCCTGATGAACTGCGACCAAGCTTGAAGAGCAGGCTGTATCGATTGTCATAGAGGGTCCATGCCAATCGAAGAAGTAGGAGATACGATTCGCGACGATACTTCGTGATAATCCCGTGGCTGTATATGTAGGCAAAGTTTCCATATCGCTTGCAATCATAGAAGACCAATCATCGCACATCATGCCCACGTAAACAGCGGTAGGGGAGCCCCTGAGCCTCTCCATTGGTAGTCCGGCCGCACATAGAGAATCGTACACAGTTTCCATAAGAATGCGTTGCTGCGGATCAATGACATCGCTCTCGACGGGCCGGATGTTAAAGAACGCCGAATCGAACTGAGAAACATCCTCTTCAAGGAAGTAGGATTTGGTGGCATTTGTCGTCCCATGATGAGTGGCTTCGGGGTGATAAAAGGCGTTGACGTTGAAACGACTTGGAGGGACCTCCTTGCAGATATCATGAGGCTCCTTCAGGAGATCCCAAAGCTTTGAGGGGGTATCACAGCCACCTGGGAAGCGGCAAGCACTCCCAATAACTGCAATTGGCTCAGGCATGATGGTATATGGTGACGGTGGAATAGAGTCGTGGTGAGCAGGTCTGATATTGTTTTTCCCTCGCGAATGGCTATTGACAAGAAATGAGCTGGCATTTCCGGGCTATCAGAGAGCGTCCAACTATTTATATACATCATGCCGAAATGGAAGACAGCGGGAAATAAAGTGACGAATATTGCCAGGAGAGGGAGAGTACGATAATAGCGCACGAGTCCCCTCTCCGTATCTCGTTATCACCCGGTCGAGAAGTTAGGCGAGAAATGAGGAATAACCAAAGAGGAATGCGGACGGCAGCATAGAGTCCGGTTAAGCGAGAGAAGACTGGCTTCAGAGACGACTAGTACAAAGAGAAATAACAAACAAAATTGGCTAGACATTAAAGATTAATGTTGGACATATCGTGCGTCTCTCCCGTGCTGTATCGGGAGGCATGTTGTGGTCGAGATATGAAGTATGAACCGGCACCGTCGCGCATCTAGGATCAACAGCCAACATGATGCGCGATTCAGTATACCGCAGGCCCATGGCGACCTAGATAGACTTTATTTAATTCGCGCGGGTGGCTTTGATGCCTCCATCGGCACCAGGAAGAAGCCAGCGACTCGTCTCCAGATCCTAGCATCTGTATGCACATTGGGGTATCATAGTGTACAGTTGGGGTATAACAGTCGACCAGCGCAGGGAGAACAGGTATATAAGATAGATACTTATACACATTGGCCTGGGATGAAGAAAGTGTCAACATATCAAACTCTTACTTTGCCGCTCAAGGAGCGGCGTCGCTTTTTGGCTCAACAGAAAGATACTGCGTCCTGTTGATGTCGTCAGGTCGAGGTGTATATAGTTTAGGTACTCCGTTCCATCCCTGCGGTTAAGGCTGACTAAGCGCCACCACCTCCTATTTCGAGTTTCACAGCATAAACATTACACCAGGACGTCTACGGGCCATGAAAGAAGCGCCATGATGATTGGGGGATCGATGTTGGTTTATGCGAGACATGAGAGATATACTGTGTCTGTGGGGTATGATAGATGATGGCTACGTGGATATACATGGATATCGATGTTTTCTCAAACATGAGGCACAATGTGTGTTGTCCTTTGGCTTAATGGAAATCCGGGGCATACGGATATACAACTGTTAGCTCTTTAGCTGGCTTGTTAGTCTCTGCTCACTTTGTTGAAAGTGCTCACGGCTCACTGCTCTCGCTTTACTCGCTTCTGGTAGCAAGATTTCACGCTTCAAGCTGCTTCTACTGAGCTCTCTCTCTCTCTCTCTCTTCATCTCTATAGAGTCGAATATAGGATAGCTCCTCCTTGATGATGTCCTCTAAACAAGTCACCTCTCTTGAAGTTGAACCCCCTGGCACCGTCGACTGGGATGGCCCTGAGGATCTTGAAAATCCGCTCAACTGGCCTGCACGGGAGGGCTTCGGTCATGTTATCATTGTTGCCGCGCTGTCTATGACTGTGTAAGAAGCTTGGAATGAGGACGACTCAATCCAGCTAACTCTTACTCATGATACCTAGCTAAAGAGTCTTGCATAGGAACATCGCGGCGACAATAGTGGCACCAGGCATCAAGGATGTCGCCCACGACCTCAGAATCACGAGCACCACTCTTGCTACCCTTGCTGTCAGTATATACCTGCTCGGCTTTGCCTTGGGCCCGCTTGTGATATCACCACTCTCGGAAATCTATGGTCGATTGGTCGTCTATCATGTTTGTAATATCGTCTTCGTGGCCTTCGTGGCGGGCTGCGCCTTGAGTAATTCAGCGAGCCAGTTTTTGATCTTCCGCTTTATCTCAGGCTGTGCAGGCGCTGCACCACTTACCATCGGTGGAGGAACTGTTGCCGATGTCATCCCTATCGAGAGGCGTGGGTTGGCGGCCGCGTTGTTTGGCGTCGGTCCTCTCCTTGGCCCTGTGAGTTGAAAGCTAGTTACCCGGCGAGAATAAGACCATGATCTGATTAATATTTACACATATAGGTTATAGGACCTGTAATTGGTGGTTTCGTGGCCGAATATAAAGGATGGAGATGGACCTTTTGGGTTGTTGTCATTCTAGTAAGCCCTTTACCCCCCGACGAAACCGCCTTAACCTCATTCAACTCCCATTTACTCTTCACACAAACTAATTTCCTTCGTAGGGGGGAGCTGCATCCCTCAGCATGTTACTATTTATGCGTGAAACTCACCCAAACACGCTCCTTGAACGCAAGGCTAAACGGCTTCGTTTCGAGACCAATAACCCAAATCTCAAGTCCGTACTCAGTCGTCACCTTACCAGCAAGCAGATTCTCATGGCTGCCTTGATTCGCCCCACAAAGCTGTTGCTGTTCTCCCCCGTGGTTCTGGCCATGTCAGTCTACGTGGCTTTGATATTTGGCATCATGTACTTGTTGTTTGCTACCTTTTCCCTTGTATACAAGGTTCAATATAACTTTAGTACAAGTGTATCAGGTCTGACATATTTGGGGCTGGGCACTGGCGAGATGGTCGGCCTATTTATATTCGGTGTCCTGAGTGATAGGCTTCTGAAAGCTCGCATGGCGGCTGACGGAGTTACCGAGCCCAAGCCGGAGTACAGACTCATCTTAATGATGTGGTTTCCTCCTGCTCTACCCGTCGGGCTATTTATCTATGGCTGGACCGTCTACTATAAAGTGCACTGGATTTTACCGATCTTAGCAACTTCTCTGGTTGGCTTCGGTATATTTTTTGTTATTGTATGTGCTCGAGTATACCGTGCTGACTAGACTTGACATGGAAACTAATCTTCATATTCGGGATAGTTACCATCACAGCTATATATGGTCGATCTATTCGGCTCTGAAGCAGCGGCCTCCGCTTTGGGCGCCAATATCCTTCTCAGGTCGCTGTTTGGAGCGTTTCTACCTCTGGCAGGCTCAAGCATGTATGCGACGTTGAATTATGGTTGGGGAAACACGCTACTCGGATTCATCGCCCTGGTATTTGTCCCAGTGCCCTTTCTTCTATACAAATATGGGGAGTGGCTCCGTACTAGGACAAAAGTCCACCTTTGAACGCCCGGATCTGCACTCCCATATTTGTTAGCCAAATTAGTGCTACCTAGATGAAGATATCGATGATAAAGTTCTAGTCATTCGCAAGGCCGCGCGTTTAGCCAATAGAATTTGTCTGTTCTAACTTGATTTGCTCTTCCCTACAAACGACATATTTGGAGGTAGAGTATCGATGATCCTTTGGTAGGCCGGTAACTGGAATAATGTCACCGGGGCGAGAACATCAAAATCCTGGAGGCTGCTGGGGAGAATTCGTTGCAAGTAATTGATTCTGTCCTTGAGGGTTGCTAGACATATCTACCCTTGACCAAAGTAGTGTGCATTTCAACGGGACTACCTAGGTAGCTACCAGCGCTCTGTCTTCTTTGCTAGAAACATAATAACACCCCGTTGAGTCTCTTATCAAAGGGGTTACTCATTCTCGAAATCTGCAAGCACCCGGCCGTAGAGACTATCGTCGACAAGAAGACTAAACCCAGTTATAGCCATTGCCTTCCCAGCCTTCAATGCCCTGTCATTCGCAATTTGAGTTGCAGCTGCTACCTCAAACCCACGGCTATGCACATTCACATCATCCTTGGTCGGAATTCCGATATGAGCATGAAGAGTAGGAATTACATGAGACACATTTCCTTGGTCAGTCGAGCCCACCATGTGCATCTCCTCCGATACCAGGATCTTCTCGCCTTGTTGGGCCATATTGGCCTGAAACGCGCTGCAGAGAGGCCGATTGACACGGAGGTCAGCATATAGGGGGTCTTCCTCAAGGCTGATCTTGCAGCCGGTGGCCATGGCTCCGGCTTCTAGGCATTTACGCACGCGTTCACCAAGCCGTAGAGTCCCTTCCACAGTCGGGCTCCTGACAGTGTACCCGACTTTTGTGAATTCTGGAATTGCGTTGGTGATCTTCGGCGCTTCCATGATAGCTCCGTGAATCCGCTCATCTGGCTTTATCTGCTGCCGTAGCATGGATACGTTATTGTACGATGCTACCACTGCGTCTAATGCATTAATCCCCTCCCAAGGGTTCGCAGCAGCGTGCGCACTGACTCCTTCGTATGTGCATGTCATAGTATAGCATGCGAGTGAAGTCGCTCCGCCGGAACCAATCGCATTTTGTGTGAGATATCTGGCGTCTGACATCGGGTGTCTAAGATGTGCGGTTTAGATTATGGCTCTATCAGGTATCGGCACCATAGCCTAAAAAATGATATTTACTCACATCATCAAGGATACATCTGGGAGCTCATAAGCGCCAGCATTGAGCAAGTCGATCTTCCCACCGCCGGCTTCCTCAGCTGGAGTTCCGAGTAGCTGCGCTTTGCCTTTGATGCCAAATTTCTTGATGGCATAGGCGAGCGCAATAAAAGCCGTGACACTTGCCGTTGAGATAAGATTATGCCCGCAGGCATGTCCAAGGCCCGGGAGAGCATCATACTCGGCGTTGAAGTTAATGCATCTTCCTGGGCCCTCGCCGGTTAGGACTTCAAAGGCGGTTTCTAGACCGTATGCATGCCGAGTTGGCTGGAATCCCAGTCCTTCCAGGAAGTCACATATGGCATCATGGGCGTGGTGCTCCTTGTAGGCAAGCTCTGGGTGGTCGTGTATCTTAGATCGTGGTTAGGAACTTCCTGGTAACCTTTCCCGCCTCCAGAACGGCATACTCACAGTCTCTGAGATACGAGGTATTTGATTGATTTGGTTGGTCAGGTGGGTCTGGAGCAATCTATGAGATTTCAATCTATCAAGCACTGATCATCTAAATACACGATATTGAGCTCCTATTTATGTTCCTCATACGGCCATGTATCTTGCCATCGCGGAGATGCCAGCTACAGCTGAAACAGGCGTTAAAACGCCGGGCGTAGCATTTGTTCGATGATGGAGAGCTGACACTGATATTTAATGAAACGGCGTAGTTGACTAACGTGTTTCGTACGATCAGGCAGTATTACACCGAATCTCCGTTCAACACAGTCTTATTCAAGACTTGTAGACGGGGCGCGAGCCTAGCGATATACGCATTAACAGCCTCTAACAGTTCTTCACGAGTGTACCGACCAACACGTTTGATAGTCATTTTGGGGGCGCTTGTTGATCACTTGTAGATGATGGACGAAGAGTCAAGGGTAGTTATGATTGCCTTGTTTTGGAGCTTTGGGGCAACGAAAAATGGCCGGAGTGTTGGAACTGACGAAATATCCTTGAACACTGAGACTTCGAGCTCCGTTCGTATTCTAACTCGCTGTAGGCCCTCGCATGGATGATCGGTCCAGGCCAAATCAAGATCTTCCAATATTATGTCAGTCCGGTTAAAAGCAAAACACTCGACATGGTTGTAACATTTAGCCGACATGGTGTGGGGGAATATCGACATTCTCCCCGTATCCCCTATAAAAGCTGCGGCTTAATGGCTAGCTTATATGCCATACGTTATCTATTTAGTGGCTGCTTGGGCGTAGCTGTTGTTGTCACTGTGGCTGGCTGAAGGCTTTCTCAGCGTTCACGGCCCTCAACTCCATCAAAGAAGCCACTTCGTGATAACCCCTCCGTAACTCTCCTATTTCAAAAGTCTAGTTAACTATTGGTCATTACCTATTTCGTCTGCATCGGTGTTGACCTTTTCAATGCAAAGCGATGCGGGTATCTGGCTCGCAGGACTGAATCTATCGCTATTTCCGCCTCCAAATCGTCTTATTAAACACTTATTGCTGGCAATGGTTGCTTGTTTCGCAAGCTCTTAAGCTCGCAGATTAGGTGGGTAGGTTACTCGAAAGTGTTCCGTAGAGCTGGTGACACCCGCATTAAAACGTGGATGGAAGGACATATTTGTCCCCTGTCAAAGGCGCAAATAGTGTGTCGTGACATCCTCACTGTCGGGATCGGGGGGACAACCGCAGTGATGCCTTGCATGCATCAGGGCTGCATCTGGTGCCACAGCAGGAGTTAAGCGGCTAAAATAGGTGACAGGGACAACCCCGTATCTGCAGGTCAATGAGATTGATAGATGCCACATGTTTGTCATACATAGATATCTCTAAGATCGTGTATTGGATATGCACTGCGTGTATAGAGGTAATGTGTAACTTAAGGGCTACCTATACTGTAGCATGAGCATTATATACAACTTTCGATGCCTATATCTGGGAGTAGGCGCATCCCTAGCTATGCCACGAACGGAGTTATGTAATATTGATATGATGCAGTGCTGTAAACCATATCAATAGACGACTCTTGTCAGTGGTAAAGCATAAAGACAAACCATCCATAGATTCCATAGCCGGAACGTGGCCCTATCCTGGGAGACGCTGCGTAGGGCTAGTGATCTCCCTGCGACAGTGAGCCCCAGGGAAACGACGAGTGTCCACGTTATAGGAGACGAGCTCCAGTACCAAGGGCAAAATATGCACCAGAACGTCATCGGAACCGCAATAGACCACCGTGCAGGCCCATCGCCGACAACCAAGGGAAGTGACTTGCGGCCGTGGAGACAATCACCCGCCTGGTCGTACATATCCTGTGTCTGGACGGTTGTGAAAACGACAGTCCCGATTATCAACAGCCATTTGATCGTCGATTCGTTCGAAGCTACCTGCTGGCCACCAAGCGCCACTTCCAAGGGGGCGGATATATGGCAGACAAACCCGCAGCCGTTGATGAAGTTTCTCGTTATCCAAGAGGCATCGGCGCCTCCAAAGTTATTGTACCATATCCCAAGTACGACCAGCCCAATACATTGTCTAAGTCCGCCAATTTGAAGACTTGTTAGGATAGCAAGGGGGTAAAAGACAAGCATTAGATTGAATGCCTGCTGCGGGGTCATCCTTTTCGCGGGCAGGGTGCGCCACGGCTTATTGAGGGTGTCTTCGGCAATTGACTCCGGTCGCCTTTGGTTGTCAATAGCAAACGGTAGTAGATTTATCCACGACCATAGCAGCATTAGGGGGGCACGCTGAATTAACTCCTGCCATGTGGGTGCCGGATGTATATCGAAGGACGGTGAGATATATGCAGTGAAGAAGCCAAAGGCAAAGCTGGGGGCGATGATGGTCTTGATGTCACTGAACGTGAAAAGCCATATAGAGTATATACGATATGATATAGATGGTGAGGAGGCGTATGAGGTAGAACCGGCGGACGTCGACGACGGGGCCCAAAAGGGTGGCTTGCGGATGAGCTTTTTCCTAAATATATGTGCTGTGGGTGAAATCATGGTGAGTTCACGGTATCAGGACGAAAGACAGTCAAAATTCATGAAGCGGAGAGAAGAATTCCAGGGATCTCAAACGCGAACAGCTTTGAACCGTATATATAGAGCGCGTGGCAGCTCAGTCACTAACATCCCGCAGCACAAAGCAGGAATTATTAGCTAGTATAAGCCAGGAGTATCGGCAAACGAGTTCCATATTTGTTAGCAGTAGTATATACTTTGTAAATACTATAGCTATGTTAATACTATACGCCAAGGGGAGCATCTATCCATATTAAGGGATATGGAGGTTGCCTTGGCCCACATAACGGTAATGTATATGCCCAGTTGGGCTCTTCTTCTTCGCCTTCGTCTTCTTCTGCTTCTCCCTCCTCTCCTCTTCCTCTGCCAAAAAGGCTCTGATATCGGACCAGAACGGACGTCCATCGAGGCTGATACGCCACACGTGGGAAAAGAGGCGAAGGAGGGGATGCCATGGCTATTCGGAAGGCTCTCCGGGGATGGTGAGCGTTGAATAACGCGCATTTAAGTCTCAGCCAGAGTAGCAATCAACACCTCTAGTGCTTGGTCATGCTATCAAACATTGCCGCCTCGACCAGCCCCAGAACGCCAAAAGAGACCAGAAAGGCCAATTGGAGCATGGTGTCTACAAATGAGGGTATGGGCTCCAGGGGACAAGCCGAGCATAACTCGACGCGTGAAGAAAGAATATACGGTATTTTCCGTGTAGAGGCTTTGCCGCTCACTCCGTGGATAAGTAATAAGCCACTATTCCATGCTGCCGTCCTTGATATTGCCATCATCATCACCATAGTCATCGCCGCCGCCGCCGCCGTCGTCGTCGCCATGGCTTGTCGTCGTTTGATGATCGCAACCTTCGTCGCTTAGTTACAGATACAAAAATTGCGTAAAATACTACAGGGCAGTACAAGTCAAAGATACTGGAAATACCGGCTCCCGCCAGCGCTGGGACAAACTCTAAAAAGCGTAACTTTATATTTACTTCTGCAGAACAACCGAGTATCTGGAACTTCAGGAACTTCAGGGACTCCCGCGTTTGTGGCAATGTACCCACGCACCTACCGTTCGGTATCAATGATCTGCACTGGCTCTGTTTGCATACCGAGCTGGCGCTGAAGACCGGTGAAACCCCCACGTACCTGAAGAGAAGGAAAATAAAAATGTTCTGCTCTGTGGTTGGCGTAACTTGGTCAATAGTGAGAAGAACATTCCTTATTCTATTGCAGAATACGAAGTGAAGACTATTGTTTGTCACCTTTTGGCTTAAATGGCCCGTGTTATCAACGCCCTGGCTGCTCCAGCCCGTCATAGCTCTAAAAGAGGAAGGAGAAGGAACCGAAGGCCAATATCTCAGCCTCCCTGAATTGGCGACGGAGCATAGGCCTCGGGCAAGGACCATGATCGACTTTCAGGGGCACGGGTAACTATAAACGCAATCCCAGCGCCGCGAGCTAGATATCGGCAACACTAGCGCTTTGCGGTCGAGAGACATGTCCCTGTCAAGTCAGTGTGTTGCTGCCGGTGCAGCAGGCCTCATTGCACACCATGCCATCTTCAAGGAAGGGGAATGGCATATGAAGGCCCCCGTCTTGACGAAATACTACTTTTCAATAATCGTTGCGGTAATACTAGGAGAGGTAATTTATGATGCATACCGTGATATCCCAATCGCATGGCGAGGTGCCATCCTTCTTGTCACATTTACCGTTTCACTCTTCAGCAGCATCATATTTTATCGCATATTTTTACATCGAGACAGACATTTCCCGGGGCCTTTTCTTGCTGGGGTGACAAAGCTATGGCATACTTTCCATAGTATTAGTGCACAGAATCACCTCGTGCTCGAGAAATTGCATCGACAGTACGGCGATTTTGTTCGAACGGGGCCAGCTGAGATCACCATATTCCACCCCGAGGCAATCGCAAAATTTGATGGACCAGGAAACAAGTGCTCCAAGTCAGTATGGTATGACTTTTTATTACCACATGTCGGCGTCAACACTATTCGCAACAAGCCCTTTCATGACCAGCGACGCAGGATATGGACCAAGGGACTTTCTACGAACGAGATAGGAATATATGAGAGCCGCATTGCCTCGCAGGTCAAGGAACTAGATGAAATCATCTCAGATATGGCAACTCGACAAGAGCCTGTGGACTTTTTAAAGTACTCTTACTTTTTTTCTTTTGATGTTATGGGGCTATTTGTGTTTTCTCGATCATTCGACATGCTGCATAAAAACGAATGGCACTACAGCATTTCTATGATGCGAAAAGCTATGAAGTTTCTTGGACCAGTCTCATCTGTCCCATGGCTCGGCCAGATTGGGTTGAAGCTGTTAAAGGGCTACTGGGTTATAAAGGATTGGCATGCCATGATTAAATGGTGTGAGAACCGTATGGCGGAATACGTCCAGGTACGATATCCATATTGCTCATATATTAGACTTTTCTAACTATCTTGCTGGGAGATACAGAAAGACCAAACAACACATGATATTGCTAGCTGGCTGGTGGCCGATTCAAAAAAGAGGAATGCAGTGGAAGAAGACCATCACCTCCTTACAGGCGATTCAATTGTTGCAATCATAGCTGGAAGGTAATTTCGACCTACGTCCTTTATATCGTGACGTGACTCGGTTTAATTTTCATTATAGTGACACGGTGGCACCTACAATGGTATTCCTCTTTTACGAGCTACTACGACATCCTGAACAAGTGGAAAAACTTTACCAGGAGCTCAAAACAGTCGACGTTATGGATACAAGGGTTCTCCAGGGCCTTCCGCATCTCAATGCGGTTATCAAAGAGACGCTACGACTACACCCTGCAGTGCCAACTGGCGGGTACCGCGACACTCCCCCCGAAGGTATGGCGATTGGCGGCACTTTTATTCCAGGTAACACGACCATGGTAGCCCCTCGCTATGTTTTGCATCGATGTAAGTTATTTCTGTTACTCGTTCGTTTGTATAGACATTCAATGATGCGATAGTGTTGACAAAACAATAGTGGAATCGTGTTACATTCATGCGGGTAAATGGATACCCGAGAGATGGACCACTTCGCCTGAGCTGGTTAAGGATACAAGATCTTTCCTCCCATTCTCACAAGGTACGTGCATTGTCTCTTGTCATTTTATGACGGTAACTCTACCATGATATTTTGACCTATACTAACAGGATACTGATTCACAGGTAGATACACATGCCTTGGGAAAGATCTAGCTCTAACTGAACTACGCTTGGTAACTGCGCAGCTTATATTCAAATATCATATTCGTACGGCACCAGGGGCAGATCCTAGCTGTGTTGTGCAGAATATGAGGGACCAATTCACAGCTACACCTGGAAATCTACATCTAATATTCGAACATCGCAATAAAGCCGTTTGATATTTGATAGGGAAATGATAGCCAAAATAAAAAAGCTAATCGAACAAGCGAAAATTAAAAAGAGCACTAGGATAATATGACCTTTCAATCTAGGCACATTAATTACATCTTGGCTGTGTTTTGCATATATAATGCTACTCAAGGCCTGCTTTACGAAGGCACAATAGGGCGAAAATATCATTCTTGTACATATATACGTATTTTGCAGAAAGCACACCGTGCATACATAATAAACGAACGTAGTTTAATGCGGTAACAAGGAGACTCAGAGTAACAGTATACATCAAATGGATGATTTCACGAGAAACGGCAGACGTGAGTTCAAAATTATAGTCCCCACTGTTCACACCACAGAGCAATCATTTTCTTGTCAACACCCCCCAACTTTTGAGACATAGCCATGCTGGCACTACAAGCTTTGTCTGTGTTAAATTTAGGCTGAAAAGCATATCCGGCTGTAATAGTTTCCGCAAGGAGCTGAAAGAAGGGTAAATTTTTTAGTGATATGTCGGCGTCACGTTCTGACATCGTTTTGAGTGCTGCTGATAAGATCTGGATCCATTCAATAAGGCCGGCCTGTTTAACCGCGGGGCCAAGGCGGCCTTGTAAAGTTTCCACAAAATCAGCAAAGGGAGTTAGATTGGGGTTTACAATGTTGAAGACTTGGAGTAACTGCTCGCTTTGTTGGGACTTCCATGGCCTTTTGATATGGCTCTGTAGTTGAGGTGCTAGTGGAATTTGATTCAGAGATATTTCGCAGATAATTTCAGCCATAGTATCAACCGGAATCCAATCAATCGCAGGAAGGTCGTTAGGTATTAAGCTGATAGACTTAGAAATCATGGCCAGGGTTGGGAGCCATTCATCTATCGGCCAACTACCCGCAATGGTAGAAGTTGTCGGGCCAGCCACTTGCCCAAGACGCAGGATAGTAACCGGGATATTTAGTTTTTTAGATGCAATGGTTAATATCCGCTCTGCGACATGCTTAGATTGTCCGTAGCCTAATGGAGAGGCAACATCCCACGATGGAGCGGGTTCTTCAGTGACAGGCACACCAGGAAATATTCTACCCCAATCTTGAACAGACGATGTGGATGATATAAATACCACTCGAGGGGATTGTTTGGCTCGCGCAGAGACATCAACAAGGACGCGGACGCTGCGTATTAGCTCGTCCTTGTATGAATCCAACGTCCATCCAAAGTTTACCTTCCATGAATTATGGATGATAACGTCGGCGCCGTCAAGGGCTACTACCGTATCCTCAGGAGAGAGGCCAAAATTCGATTCCCCGACTTTCGAATTGTAAAAATGTAGACGGGGATCATCAACATCAAATTTTGGTCCTGTCTCAGATATGAGGCAACGAAGGCGTTCTCTTCCATTTTCGCCCCTATTTAAGCAGTGAACACTACCCACATGACTGGACTGGAGTAAAAACTTGACGATATTAGGGCCCAATCTGCCGCGTGGTCCGATTAAGACTATGGAAAGCTTCTTTTCTGGTATTCCCTTTGGCGGTGGGAGACTAGAGGCAAATTCTTCCACAATATTTTGCATCGCGCCGATGGCGGGATATTCACTGGCTGGTTGCTGTTTGCACGGTTGGGTCGTAGAGGACATAATGGCATTGGCTAGTTCGTTTATAGAAGGGTTTGTGTATACCATTCGAAGTGAAATGTCAGGAACATTAGCATGTACTCTTCTTGACAAGCCAGACTTTAGTTTTCGACAGAGTTCGACAACTCTTAGGGAATCCACACCCATAGCAAATATATTATCGCTATCGTCGAGCTTGACGTTGGGGCAAATTTTTCCAAGCGTTGAGCGGATATATTCTTTCACCATCTCGGTAGAGATTATTTGTAGAGTCCCGTTATGGTTGTCCTTAGATTCTTCTTCCGAATACGCCTGATCAATACCATCGCGATATAGAGCCTCGGTCGACCGCCTCACAATAGTCCCTTTGGGGGCTCGGATAAAGGGAGCGCCGGGTCTGGCAACAATTATCCTCGAGCGGCTTATCACTCCATAGGATGGGGCGATAGAGTTAGCCTCACAAACTGCGGGCCAAATTCGATCAATCAAATCGTTCGCTAGGATTTCGTGCGATCTGGGTTCGATGATGAGCAGAGGTTCTGGCCTCCCAGTTCCGACAATGAGAGCCCCAGCCACCAAAGGGTCACCTTGAATAAGAGTTTCCATCTCAAGGGGTCGTAATTTGTGACTACTAGAGAGAACGATCATATCATCAATGCGGGAATGAAAGCGCAATAGGCTCGGGTTTGAGGGGTGCCGCGTAAAGAGATCTCCCGTCCGCCATGTCTTGACATCAGGGAAATTGTGCGAAACAGACCGGTGCGAATGGAATTTTGCATCATGATGCAACACCATTTCATAGAGGCCATCTTCAATATGTTGCATGTCACACTCCTCGTACGGATTCGGCTCGAGATATTCCCATTGGCCAGGCAGTGGAATAAGCATTTGAACCTGGCCTAGCTCCAACGATCCATACATTTGGCAAACATCTGTGACTTTACTCAATGCGTTGCCGACGTTAGACGACAATGGGCCACCTCCATACAAAACAAACTTTAACCCTTTGGCTTGCTCCAATGCCTCGGGTTCCGCAACCCACTGTTGAATTATGAACGGTGGGACATAAAATCCTCGGAGATGCTGCTGTTTCATTATTTCCGATAGTAGAAAGCCGCTTGGAGGGGTCATGGCCGGCCCCATCACAACTGTAGCCGTTTTAGAAAATGTTGGAAGGATGATATAGGCTTGTACACCAGCCATCTTCGCATAGTTAGTATCTTCGATTATTCAAGTTTCAATAGCTGTGATGAACATACGTGGTATGGGGGGAAGCAAGAGTAGAAGCGACCTGAATCCTCAAAGTTGAACTGTGCAGCGTTCTGTGCCCTTCGTCCTTCTGGCACTGGCATGTAGGTATCATTATCCGTGACAGAAAACGTTCCATGTGTCATGTACACAAGTTTCGGGTCCCCTGGATATAGATCAGCTCACAATACTCTAAGTAACGACAATGATGCATATGAGGTTAAGTTACACACCAGTTGACCCAGAAGAATGCAGTATGAGACAGTGGTCATTTTTAATATCATCATATGATACCGTGGATGGGTATGGCGAAGCGCCTGAAGTTGTATCTAAAACTTCAGCTAGAGGGAGTACTTTCCAAGTTTCAAGAGCTGGAATTTCATCGTCCAGCTTCTGTGCCATTGGTGCCATTTCATGCGCGAATAGTAGTATCTGGCAGCCAGATCTGTGAAGCATGCTGACATTCTGTGATTGGGTATTCCGAGGGGATATAAAGAGCACCTAAAGAAAAGCAACGAAGATAGTAAATCAGTATATTTTATGCACCACGCGAATAGCAACTAATTGTGACGGATCCAAAAATGTTGTACCTTCCGACGGCATTTTATAGAGGCGAAAAATAAAATCGAGTATCTCAAATCCGAAGGTCCCACGTATGATATGATTGTCGACTTTCCGGCCATATCATCAACCCGCCCAATGGTAGCATCCAGCCATCTGGCAGTGTTGTTCACGGATGCGGCCATGTTTTCCATACTGATATCGCGAAATCCATCGGCGAGGTCGTTGGATCTAGGAATGGAGGCGAAGACCCTTCGCGGCTCCGTTTTTGCGTAGTAATCGACTGCTTCAGTCAACAAACGTTTTCCTCTATCACGCTCCCCTCCACCTTGGGATATAGCGCGGCTGCTACCCTTAACACGGGTGCCAGTTACCCCATTTGCACCATTCGCTGGCATTGAACTCTTTTGCGCCGTACATGTCATAGCTGCGCACACAGAGGAGTATTATCTTAGGTTTGTCAGGTTAGAAAAAGAACATATATCTAAGATGCCAGGTTAGAGATTGTAGCTTGGTGAAGTGCTCCTTTTATAGATAATCTATAGCTAGAGCGCCGGCGGTTATGCTACAAGCTCGGGAATCCGTCACTCTGGGCTGTAGCGACGACGTACAGCCACTCTGGAGCATATAACTAGTCCCGGCTTGATGGAAACGCCATTTTTCTTTCTTTTTTCATTTCTTTCTTTTTTTTTTTGCAAGGTACCTCGTAGAATTATCGGCCAGCTTGCCATTTTGCTACTCTCCAAAGAAATTGCCATTGGATATGGCTCCTCAAACATGGAGAGCACCCTGTACTTCGTAACCTGTATTGAGTGAGTCTCTAAATCGACGATGATGGCTGAATATCCCATTTCATGCCAGGTCCTGGAGGTGCAGACACCACAGCCCTTGCCGAGTCATGCGCATATCAGACAGCCAAGCTGGTATGTGGCAAAGCCACGGAGAAGCCTACAAAAGCCTTCCTGCAGCCTGTTGGATGGAGTACCTCAGCTCCTCAGCTCGACGTGGGGAACAGGCCCAATGTCTGTACGGAGTAATGGATGTGTCGATGTTCGTGAAGTGGACTGAGACTTTGGCGCTCAACGGGCTTGCAGTGATGAGTAAGCAGGGTGAAAATAAGGCTATGCACTAGTAACTATGGTATTGAAAATTACGATATACCTCCTGTTACCGTACCAAATTGATCGTCGAGGTTACGTAATATTGCGTATCGCCGTGACATGGTATCTTGCCCGAGTGCCAGGGGGTATCAGGGGGTGGGATATACGGATATAGATATCGCCATTAGTTATGGCTTGCATGCGCTTATACGCCATTCTACTGCATAGCTCATGGGTTGCTGGACCAGAGGGCGGGTTCTGTCTCAAGTAGTACCAATGTGTTTGTAGGGACTATACCAATTCATAGATATCTCCTACCCCTATAATTCTAAATAGGAATGACATGCCCTGATGTGAGACGTGTACACTGGAATCGAGCATATCGCCACATTTAGTATGTCAATGGAGTTCGACAAGTATATCCATGTCAAGATTAACTGATGACGGAATGTTGGCTAACATTAAAAAAACGTATTATCCTTTTGTGAGTACGGTAGCTCATGTAGTTCCCTGCCAAAAACAGCCCGACCATTACTATGAACAACAACAAGCTGACGGTACAAAAACACCGCGGCCCTCTACCAGATGATTATTTTATTGAGATTGAAATACTTATAGTTAAGCAAATTCGAACTGGCCTCCAGCCAACGGAAACTATGTTCCACAATTAGGTAGACGACATGACAAAAAAGTTATATACACTAGACAAAGAAAGGACATTAGCATATCATGAGGCTGGCCTTTACGTTGGCGAATAGAAGATATTGATAGACCGGTCAACGGTAATCTGTTCGTCAGGAAGCCCTTTTTCAAGTGAGCTGTCGTCCAGTGGGCCATTTCCATTCTCTCGACTATAAGCTTGAGGAGTCACCGGTTTAATGCCGTAGGGATCAGGGTCATGCGGATGCAATGGTTTCTGCGATCCTCGTGAACTTCTAGATCCTCTCTCACCGCTGCCAGGATACTGACTTGGTCGGGCGGTGTTTTCCCAAGTCTTTGCAGCAGGCTTGCGATCAGATTTTAAGCCCGGGATGTACTTGGCTGCAAGAGGCCGATAGAAGGGGAGGCATGCGTTAATTGTTCCTAATTCGACTTCGAGACCGCCGAAATTTGCATCATTGATAACGCTGAAAGAGAAATCCTGAACTGATAGTTTCAGGAGAGCGTATATTCGAAGAGCAGAGAATATACAAACACTAACTTGGGAATCAGTACGACTGGTCAAAGGACTAATATAATGCACAGATTGCCGGGTAACTTACATCAAGCCGAGGGCGAATATACCACAGAGCGCCAATCTCTTGCTCTTGGTCATTTGCAGGTTCCAGAGAACGGGTATTGGGAGGAGGTATATGGACACGTCGACTACCAGGTTGGTCACAGCAACACCCAGGTATGCCTTCTTTGAATCACCGCACGTTCCCTGAGTTTGGAATTTGTCCCAGGTATACCTGAATGGGCGGCATAGCAAGAATGGCTCCAATATCGTAGCAATGAAAAGAGCGATGACAATCACACTTTCAATATAAACAGCTACTCGCATTGACTTTTTGGAGCCAAAGACCTTGTGGTAGAAGGATAGAATAGAAAGCTTTAGGAACGTCGTCGCTAGCGACCATACAACCGGTGCTGCAACAAACAGCTAGACGATACCAAGTTAGCATACACTTGTTGAACAATCCTGGGAATTAATTGAGATAATGTATATAACCATACCTTCAATAGCGCTACTAGCTGGGCAGGTGTTGCCTCGGTAGCATGAAGACCTGCACCGCCTATTGCGGCCACTGTATAGTTGAACAAAGATTAGCATCTAACCACCTTACCCTCGAAGGGGCATGCTAAAGGTAGAGCTCACTTAATATACCAACAATTGTGGTAGCAACCGTAAAAATCTATTTAACAATCAATATCCTCAGTGACTCGGGTGCGAGGAGATATCGTCGGGCGACCATACCAATCCGAGAACCACGAAATAATCACTCAGATAGTATTTCCTGCCAATAACTCGGATAGCATAGAATCTTAGGGCAACGGCACAGGTGGCGAGGACGGTGAACACCGTGTTGATGGCTATGAGGGAGATCCCACCTCTTGGGAGGACCATCTTGGGCAACTTGGTGCGAAAGTTCACCTTGAGCTGTTGAAGTAGAAATAATAGTGAGAGGATGAGAACAAGGCAGTAACAGGCAATCTGCACCCCTATAGTCTCCTAAACAACGAAGATTGAGTAGTCTGTCCTATCAAAGCACAAGGCAGAAAGGGAGCCGAACATTTCTGTTCGTCTCTATATTGCTAGAATCGTTTCTTGTTTGGGAATAATCAAGACTGCAGTGCAGAACACTCCTTATTTATAGCAAAAAGATAGTATCTCATTCTCTTTCTCAAAGAAAAGTAGTATTCGAAGCAGGAAATGCTATCTCTAGCACCATATATATCGTGTCGGAGTCTTGGTCACAAGCCATGACCATGTTCAATCACGGTTCATCACAACTCAACCCATAGATGAAGAGTAAAGGATGATACTCTTGATTTGGGTTTAGATTTTTTGCCTTTTCTTTTCTCCAGACAAAGAGAGTTATTCCCCGCGGCTTCAAGGTATCTGCTACTCGTGGCGCGAGGCATAAATCAGGGCGGGAAAGGGTCCTTTGTACAAAGGGAAACAGGATTTTAATAGCATCACAGCTTTCGCTAAGCACTGGTTGCAGCGGACAGAGCCCACGACGGACACTAGGCCCGCCCTCGAAGATCAGACTCTATCCTCATAGTATCGAGCTCGAGTATTGGGTCAAGTGTAAGGCGACAGAAGAGTAACTTCACCCTGACGCCAGTAGCATGGAGAATTTCAGCAGCCGTCAGGGGCGCAAGGGTCGAGCAGTCAAGGGGCCGACATGGAGCCATCATAGATAGGGGATCTCGCTGCTCGAAACCTGGTCTCGTTCATCGTAGAACAGATCAGATCACTGGCTGATATCAAAAGGCTGGAAAGTGGTTAGCTTCTGACCATAAACCGCATTCTTTGTCTTCCACTTACCTTTTCACTTAAAATAACCACAAGGTTAGACTTCTGAATTGACGAAGGGATGAACTCTACGAGGTGGCTGATTCTGCTCGAGATTGTTCTTTAGCGCTTGAAAGAATCTGCAGCCAACGGCGGCCGGGATGCACAGGCATAGCCATACAAATGCTGCGAAGATCATATCCACTGCCACCGCGTCAACAATGATCTAGAGACGAAGCTCCGGCTCAGGTATTAACATGTTTACCTAAGGGTTATATGTAAGGGCTATCGTTGTCAAGGCTGGGCCGAAAACGAAGGAGCTCAGGGGCGATCGCTATTACTTTTCAGCTGGATACTCAGAGCCACCAGCACCAACAGCTTCAATATAATTCTCTCCATCAAACTGGCACGGCGAGTTTCAGCTGCACGATGAAATCTGCTGCTGACTATGTTATCGTCGGCGGAGGCACTGCTGGTCTCGTCATCGCCGCCAGGCTCTCTGAAGACCCAAGCAAGACGGTCATCGTCCTCGAAGGTGGCCAGATAATGACCGAGGACCCAAGAGTAAACATCCCAGCTCTATGGACTACGCTGATGGGCTCAGAGGCCGACTGGTCTTTCGAGACAGTGCCCCAGGTGAGATCTCAATCTGTTCTACTGGACGGCTGAACTTGAACGGCAGCATAGCTCGAGCAAGGTTGCTGACCTAGCTTTCTTTGATCCCCTACAGGCGGAACTTAATGATAGAGCCATCAAGGAGCCGCAGGGTAAGCTTCTGGGAGGCTCGTCTGCGGTCAACGGCCAGGCCTTCATTGCTCCATCTCAGGCCGGTATCGATGCCTGGGCGTGGCTCGGGAATCCAACGTGGACCTGGGAATCTCTCCTCCCATACTATCGCAAATCATACACTCTACATGTGCCTGATGAGCGGACCTGCAAGCATCTGGACCTTGGCTGGATCGATGACAACGTAAAGGGAGTGGACGGCCCTATCCATGTCTCGTTCGCCGGCGTGGCGCAGAACCCCTTGATCAAGGCCTGGATAGATGCTTTCAAGAGCTTGGGATACAATACCACGGCCGACCCGTTCTCTGGAAAGTCCATCGGGGCTTATAGCAACGCCTCCACCATTCATCCAACCACAAAGACTCGAAGCCATGCTGGTATTGAGTACGGCTTACCAGCGTCGAGGAGACCAAATGTCAGAATCATGACATGTGCGACAGCCCAGAGAATCGTCCTGGAAGATTCCTCTGAAGGTGTGGTGGCCAAGGGCGTTGAAGTTAACGTCGGTGGCAACATAGAAACTATCACGGCTAACACTGAGGTTATTCTTGCTGCTGGAGCTTTCAACACCCCAAAGCTCCTTGAACTCTCTGGTATAGGAGGTGCAGAAACCTTGAGTAGCGTTGGCATCCCCGTCGTCATCGATAACTCTGGGGTTGGGGAGAATCTGCAGGACCACCTGATGACCGGAATCAGCTTCGAGGTCGTTGAAGGTGTGGCCACCAGTGACCCTTTGATGCGCCAGGAGGCTGAGGCGATCCAGGAAGCTATGCAGATGTACACTGAGCATAAGGCAGGGCCAATGCTTATTGGAGGAGTGCAGTCCAGTGCATTCATGCCTCTGTTCGAATTTTCCAGTGTCGATGGAGTAAGACGTAGGAAAGAGTTATTTGATACTCACCTTACGTCGAACTCCGACCAGGAGCAAGCCATCCGTGCCATTATCGACGGCCCGGACGAGGCTACATGTGCTATGTTTATGTTCCTAGCTCAGGCAAATCTCCATGAGAACAGCAGAAGCTTTGTTGGTCAAAATCTCCTGCCAGGTAACTATGTTAGCTTAGGCCTATCGCTAGCTATGCCCTTTTCCCGCGGGAGCACCCATATCACGTCCTCCAACCCCGAGGACAAACCAAAGATTGATCCACGCTTCTTCTCCCATCCTCTAGATATAGAGATCATGGCACGGAGACTTATAGACTTGGAGAGGCTACATACACTCGACGGGCTCAAGGATTTCATCAAGCCAGATGGGCAACGTAACCACCTAGATGCTTTTCTAACAGACCTTGATTCTGCAAATAGGTATCTACGTGATACTGCGACCACCGCATACCACACCTGTGGCACGGCCGCGATGCTGCCACGAGAGAAAGGAGGCGTGGTCGACGAGAAGCTAGTCGTTTATGGCACGAAGAATCTTCGGGTCTGTGATGCTAGCATCTTTCCATTGATCACCCGTGGAAATATAATGTCTACCGTTTATGCCGTAGCGGAAAGGGCGGCAGATATCATCAAAGGCAGAGCATAGACTGATATAGATTTCTCTTACTACACGGCTGGCGGCACTCTATGCTCTCCAGGACTAACAGAAAGGAGACCTAAGATGCCGGGTCTATGAATATTTAACTAGACAAGAATTCCAGCTATTGACCAGCCAACTTGCTCAAAGCGTCCCCCGAAACGCACATCCCTAGCCATTCATCTTTTTGAACTGCTCCAATAGACTTGTAGAATTTTATGCTCGGCTCGTTCCACTTCAGAACCGACCACTCAAGCCGTTTTCCCCCAATTCGAGTGACCTCTTCTGCCAGGGTTCGAAGCAACTTGAACCCGTACCCCTTGCCGCGATAGGCCGGTTGGACGTATAGATCCTCCAGATATATACCAGGTGCCGATCGCCACGTTGAGTAATTGTAGAAATAAAGGGCCATCCCCGCTGGCTTGGGCTCGCCGTCGGCTTCAGTTGCTGGCGGGATGATTAGGAACGTATATACGGAACCTCGCTTTGGTGCGTCAGGGAACGAGAGAGTTTCTTTCAGAGAAGAGACGGTAGCTTGGACTTCGTGCGTGGAATTTTCGTACTCTGCTAGTTCGTAGATGAACTGCAGGATGATAGGGATATCTAGTCGGCCGATTTACAAGGTGGTTAGGATGGATAAGTCGAGGCAGGCTACAGAAGTCTAGGGTGAGTGTATTGGGCATACCATCTTCTGTAGCCAGTCTTACAGTCGCTTGGTCAGACATGGTGAAGCCGTCAAGTCCCTGTCGGGCAGAGAATAGCTATAATTTATTGTTAGGGTTGGATGAGATGTTTGAACAAACGTTTTCACCCTCGGCGTTCTTTCTATAGTGGCAATTTACGCCCTTCGACGAAGCCCGAGGTAATGCTATACGAAGTACGACCAGATTTCTATCATATTTCATCAAAGGACAAGCTAGAGTACATGGGTTTACATTTATCGTGAGGTTATGGCCGACATCCATTTCTGCTCGTCCGCCCTGCAAAATAATTACTAGGTTAGCAAGGCTCAAGAATGTATGCAATGTCCGGGTGTTAACTTACGGATCAAAATGCAGCAACATCCCTAGGACAGGGATCAGTTGCTTCTGGTGGTTCCTGTCTTTCTGTTCCAGGAACTGCAGTAAGACGTTTTTGAGATAGACATAGTCGATTGAGCTGGAGCCAGTAAGGGTGGGCGTATCGCTTCGTGAGATCGACCCGTTTCTAGTACCGGCCCCTGGAGGCGGAGATACTACGCTACGCTGTCTGGCTGACTCAAGAGAGGACCGTGGTGATCGGTTGCCGGAGTCAATTCCACGCTTGTTTGGCAGCTGGGAAGCCTTTAAATCATTCGTAAGGGATCTGTTGGTTCGTTTAAGCTTGTCCAGACGCTGGCTAGTTTCCTCCAAAGATCGCCGAAGGGATGCCTTCTCTTTTTCAAGATCCCGGGTTTGTCGCTCACTCTCGTCAAGTGCATCACGTAGCTGCGACATGGCGTCCTTGACTTCGGCAAGTTCTTGGGTGGAGTGCTCTAACTGGGACTCCAGTTCGTTTCGTCGTCGTTTCCACTCTCTCTGTGCATGTTCTACCTCGTCTTTATCTTCCTCCACCCTTCTCAGGGCTTTCTCAGCATCCCGGGCCTTTGTCCTCAGTTCCTCCATTTCCCTTGCGCGTCGTCGGTTGGCTGAGTTGGCTTCGTCTTCTACTCGATCCCGCTCTTCAATGGCAGATTCAAGCCTCTCTTTGTACTCTCGGACCTTGATGTCTGCCTTTATCTCAATATCAGATAACAAACGTCTCATCGTTTCTCCTTCGCGCGATCGTTCAGAGAGAAGGCGATGAGCATCGGCGACCTCCTCCTCTAGACCCTCGCATCTTTCGGTCGTCTCTTTCACCTGCATTGCCATTTCTGACGCCTGATCTCGCATGCTGCTCATCAGACTCTGTGCACTGGCATACTGGGCGGTCTTGAGATTGATTTCATCGCGTAACCGTTCGATATCTCTGTTAAGCTGAGCAGTCTGGGCTTCAACTTCGCGAAGTCTTGTCTGGGACGCTCGAAGATCGGCCTCGGTTCTTGAAAGGTCTCGTAAAGTCTTCTCGTTCGTCTCTATTGCTTCTTGCTTCTTTCCTTCTGAGTAGCGAAGGTCGGCCTGCCCTACTTCAAGAGCTTGCTCTGCTTTTAGCCTTCCGTTCGTCTCCTGGCTAATCTTTTGGCGAAGGGTTTTCACTTCTGAATCTTTCTCGTCCATTGAGGATTTTATGTTCTTCCACTCCAAGCGTAAAGCCTCGTGCTTTCGCTCCAGGTCTGATATCTGCGACGTCTTCACCTTCAATTCCTCTTTCACCGTCTTAAGCTCTGCTGACTCTGCTCGCAAGGAGCGTAGCTCGGGCTGTATCTTTTGCAAGGTCTCTCTAAGATCAGTGAGATCCTTGAATCTTGTCGCCGCCAGCTGTTGAGCTGCATTCAAGTCCGTCTCCAAGGTCATTGCCTTTGATTTTAGATCTTCAAACTCCGCCGATAAGTCTTTATGAGCCTTCACTGCTTCGGAGGATTCAGTAGAACTTGTACGTAGGGTAGCTAGTTCCTTCTCAAAGTCTTGGACACTCTGCTCAAGGGCAGATTTCTGCGCAAGTAATTCTTTGACTTTATCCTTGGCTTCGACATGATCCTGCCCGAGGTTTACTACTTCGTCCTGTAGAGTCTCGATTTCCTCACGTAAGTTCTCTTCTCCTTTGAGCCTCGAGTGGAGGCGATCAATTGCAGCATCTTTCTCCACAATCTCAGTCTCGAGTTCCTGAATCTTCTGCTCGAGGTCCTTAATGACATCAGTGTTCGCCGGTAAGGACTGTAAGTCATTGACGTTCGAAGCTTCTGTCGCTTCTTCGGGTTCCTGCTTAGCAGCTTTCTTCTTCTTGTTCTTCTTCTTCTTCGAACTTGTTGCCACGGTAACAACAGGTTGGCTACTGGTATCCGTGATTGATTTTGTAGAATCCATAGCTGCGATGCTTTCTTTGACCTCTGCGAAATCAACTGCTTCGCCCTTGGAAAGTCGACCCCTGATAGACTTCCATGTGTCATTATCCTCAAGTCCACCGTCTACAAAGTTGACAACAGCTTTGAGAGACTCTGTTTCTTCTTCCTTGATAGACAGCTCCGCCTTCAAGGAAGAACATGCATCTTCAGCGTCTTTGAGCTGCGATTTCAAGTTCGTCACTACTCCTTGGAGTATCTCTAATCGCTTGTCATTTGCCTTCTCTCCATCCATCTTCTGCTCTCGCTCGATCATATCTGCTTTAATCTGGCTAATTTCCTCTTCTTTGTCTTTTATTTGTGACTTCAGGTTTTCCATTTCTGCATTGGACCTTTCTAGATCTGACGTGGCAGACTCCAGCTTCGATTCAAGAGATGCGACTTGTTCTTTGAAAGATGATTCTTGACTGGCTAGCTTTGCTTCTTGACGATCCTTGTTCTCGCGTAACCCACTCAGCTCGCGTGTAGCAGATTCCAAACTGTGTACCATGCCTTCCGTTGACTCGCGAGCTACGGCAAGGTCATTCGTAAGCGTCTTAACCTGAGACTTCAAGCCAGTAACCTCATTCTCCCGTGCCTTAAGCTCAGACTCTAATCGTGGAATCTCATTATCGAAGGAAAAGAATTCTTCAGCCTCCTCTACTGGGGGTGGTGAAGAAACTGGTTTCGTTCGAGGGGAGAATATAGACAGGCCAGGTATAGCAGTTGCAATGGACGTCATCGAAGGAGTTGGTGACTTTTGAGGATTTTCTATAGTCTCATCCTTGGGTAAAGCAATCGGCGGAATATCTGGTGTGGCCTTCTTTTCGAGCCGTTCGCCATCATCCGTCCGGACTTCTCCAGCAGCCTTCTTATTCTTATTCAGGCAAGCGACCTCATCCCACGCCTCCTTCGCTGATTTCTCAGCAGATTCTAGCTTGGTCTTAAAGTCATCACGCTCCGAGGATACTCGCTTCAATTCCTCTACCACCATGTCACCTTTCAATGATATCTGGTTAAGGTATTCGGTCAATGCACGGGGGTCGGTAATGGAGGTGAGAGGTGTGTTTTCACGGAGGGCAGTTTCAAATGGCTCGATGGTAAGGACTCGTGCATGCGCCGTTCGATATGCCTTGAGTAATTCTTCGCGATCGTTAGGTCAGTAGAATGGAGTAGGACCAGGTTGGCTACATACACACACCTTGGTATCTAGATTCCAGTTTGTCAAGTCTTCGCAACTTGACTCGGATATCGGTGGGTAATTCATTCTGAGCCCCGTCCTTCGACGTAGCTGCAGACGTCTCGTTGCCGTCCTCCTTGACCTGGCTGGAGCTCCCTGGGGCAGGTTTGTCTGACTCTTGGCCAGGTGAGGCCGTCCCCGTCACCGGTTCATCGTCTCCAGCAATGTTTTCGCCATCGAATTCCGCCGGATCTGGTCCTCGAGCCGGGACTCCGGTGCTATCTTGTTTTATGCGGCTCGATCGTTGGGACGGGGACGAGCTGTTTGATTTCCGTGCAGCCGAATTGGACCGTGAAACTGTTCCCTGGCCAGCTCGTTGCCGGGCCTGCTCTTCAGCAATCCTAGCATCTATTGCACCGCGAATACGCTATGGTTGAATTATCAGCCAAGGTTCAAAACAGCTGCGAATAGTTGTAGCCGGAGAGGCTCACCTGGAACATCGCGATCGATCACTCGCCGGCTAAAAGCTCGGGGTATGGAGAGGGTTGTCTAAAATATCCAAGGACGACAGCGTAATGCCAGGGGAGAAAGCGGGTTGGGGTAGCTATCCGGTGCTACAGGGCTGTTCATATAAATGTATCTGTTGGGGCCCTGAGAGCACGGCTAAATATCATAGATGCTCAAGGATCGACCTCCTAAAGCCGGTACCCCTTGATCCCGCACGGAATACGCCTAACTACCGCCGGCGTCGCTCTATCGGCCTGGAGACAGATTCGCGTCCCTCAAAAGACTGCTGGATATATGTCTTCTTCCACCGAGAAAGGGCTGGGAGTCGCTGATGTTTTTGGCGGCGAACGTATACACGCTTAGTCAGCATATGGTAGTTCCCTTTGGGGCCTGACGAGCTTCTCGCGGCAGCATTGCCGGCTTGATACAACGATGTGGAGGAGATACAACGCCGAATGCCTACCTGGGATGCTGATATGAAGGAGCTTCCCTGACACTGAATCGCCATGGTGTCCCTCTGGCCGTGGAGAGTAAGCCGGCTCTGTTCCCAGTTGCGGGTGCTCACCGTACTGCGCTTCGTGGAAGACAGCTAACACTGCGTTGATAGGGCCCCGATAACTCTCCAGCGTCCTTTGAGAAAGCTCTCTCAGGTCTGTCTGAGAAGATCGCACAGTCTAACGGCAGCTTGGAGCTCCATAGACAGCGTGCTCGTCGATTCAAGGCGCTGTGGACGCTGTATACCACTTTTGCATACATACTCTATGCCCTGATCGCGGCGCTGGTCCTTGGTTGGGAACGATGGGGCCCTATAGAGTATACAGCCCTATCAGGCAGCCCGGTGGTGTATGTTACTCTCCGTTTATTCCGTTTTTTGCAAGTAGATATCTAACATACCTGTTCGAAGAATATACTCGATCCGTCGGCTGGGCGCAGCGTTCTGCCAGTATCGAATCACAAAAACACAGAAATACCTTGACGAGTTGCAGAAGCAGCGTGATGTGACCATCGAAAAATTGAAAGAAGCTACAAAATACAATTCGACGTTGCAGCTGCTTGAAAAATATGGGTCGGAGCCTCCAAAGCCTCCCCCGCCACGGGAGGGTGCAGAGGGCATAGAAGGAGGGAATCATTCTGGGAATGCGAAACGTAAAGGCCCACGGTCTCGCGCGTCGCTCTCGTTCTCCGGCGGGTTAACTAGAATGACCCCCCCGCCAACAGCTAATATCCCACGAGCACCGTTCGGCTCACTCCCTTCTAGCCCTATGAGCCAGAGCCAAAACAGGCCTCCCGCCCCTCTTGAGCTGGGCTCACCTACCCCTTCAAGGCCACAACCGCCCCTGAATCAACAAAAAGAGCCTCATGACGAGCCTGGTTTCCATCCCAGCGCCTTCTCTACACCCCAACATGTCGAACCGCGCCAGCCTCAGTGGTATGACCGGATACTTGACGTCCTCCTCGGCGAAGACGAAACACTCCCCAAGAACCGTCTGGCGCTAATCTGTGTTCACTGTCGATTGGTCAACGGGCAAGCCGCACCTGGTATTCGCACCATGGAAGAAGTCGGTCGGTGGCGGTGCGTTGGGTGTGGCGGCTGGAACGGCGAGGAGAAGAAAATTGCTACACACGATGATGGACTACTACAGGCTCATCATCGTAATCGGAGTAAGAGTGTACCTCATGCACCATCACGGCCAGTAGTCGTGGTAGAACCCGCGAGTCCTACGGATGGAGATGGTACATGGAATACTATTCCGCGTGATGAGGGTACCAGTAAGGAGGTACTACATGGGGAAAACTTGTCGGCAGATGAGGGTGCAGATTGGAGTAGTGATGCAGACCTTGAAGCGACGCTGAAAGAGCAGTTGAAGGCTAAAGAGGAGCCGACTGACTGACCGATGAGATACCCTTCGTTTGATGGATAATAGTAGTATTCATACTGATGCGGTAGTTGAAGTTGTTATTGGGTGGTTATCTTGTGTATATATTAAATATCCAAATTGCCCTTCGAGTGTTTCCCTGGTGTCTATCAAGCAACATGGTAGACAGGAATACTTACTACTTGCCCCTTATAGCTAACCATTTAATCTACTTTGTTTCGCACTCCATCGAAATCCATGTGCCATTTCGTCCTATATATTTTCTAGACTGTAGTGATATGCTCGGAAGGCCAACTGGGCCATCCATTATTGTTTGAGAAACTTCCGGCGATGCAGATGCGGTAAAACCCAATAAGAGGGGGACGACAGAACGAGAGGAAAATAGCAACTATTTTACATCAAGGCCATCCAATGCTAGGAAGCCGCAAACTAACTGAATGGAAGGTATAACAGATTCAAACTTAACGCAATTTAATCCGCCCACAGGGGTATCTTCGGCCTGGGTATATTAAACAAAATAAAGAATGCAATGTACATATATAACAATGCCGCCTTTCCCTTTCTATATTTCGTTTGCAAAAAATCGAGAGGCACCCATACTGTATGGGTAAGGCCTAGCATCAGTATCGTCATCACGATCTAGATACTCGCCCTTCTGGGTGCCATGGTCCGTCGCATATTTTTCTTCTCCTCGGTCTCCTCCTGCATCGGGAGTGCGCCTTCTTTCCTAAGCCTATCCAAATATTCCTTGCCATATTGGTAGCCGACTTGATAAATTTCATCGAATTTTGAGAACTCTAGTGTCCCGAAACCATCGATGGGCGGCCGCATGTACAGGCAGCCGGGTGTGTTCTTTGCACGTTCCAGGGCGTCTACGGACGAGACGTAGGCAAGACGTGCTTGGATTTCGGACAGAGTGGGCGGGTTAGGAACGCTCGCGAAAGGATTCCACCGGTTGAGAACCGTCCAGAACCCAGAGAGGGAGTCACCATATACCTGTGGTGTGTTGTCGTCGATAGCGCCCACGTCCACGGCGAATATCACATCCGCGCCTAAAGATTTCATGCGAGCAACGGTTAAGTTGTCAACATACCCGCCGTCAAGAAGCAGGCTACCTTCGTCACAGAGCGGCGGAAGAAGGCCTGCCAGTGACATCGACGCACGCACATACCGCCATACATACCCCGAAGAATGATACTCTAGCCGAGACTGGCTAATATTCGTCGTATTGCAGTAGAATTCGAGCCACGAGTCTTCTATCTGGCTATCAGAGAAGGCTTTGAAGAGCCCGCGATTGAACTCATGGCCTGTCGTGTATGAGACAGACGGGTATGTGAGGTCTAGAGCAAACCGCCAGATACTACCCATTTTGGCTGCGAATTTCTTTGCGCGGCCATACATAGGTACCACATCTGCATCGCGAGCGTATAGAGCACCGATGAATGCGCCTATCGATGTACCACCAACTATATCGATGGGGATACCGGCCTCCTCAAGCGCCGTGATCACGCCTATATGGGCGAGGCCGCGTGCTCCACCACCTCCAAGGACCAAACCAACTGTCTTGCCACATAGCCTACGCGCGAGGCGGTGGAAGTCGCCCTTAAATGGTGTCGTCGCAGAATATAGCGGTTCCTGGCGGATTCGGCGGGATGTATACTTCTGTATCTCAGCCTGAATAACCTGCACACGCTGCTTGAGTACAGTGCCAAATCGCTTGATTTGTGGCAGGGCTGGTTCTGGCGTCGCCCGATACGTCATTTGAATATGGTGGTGGCCACCATTAATCCACATGCGGTTTTTCAGCCATTGTCTTGTTAGTCCTGGTGGTGAGTATCGTTCTGCGTGTAACAATACCAATTCCTTCCTGGCTGTTGTCTTCATTCCTAGCAAGAAACGTTCATATTCGCCGATGCTGGGTGAAGCTCCGGCGACACCAACTAGCAGTATGCAGTCTGCCTGGCTGATACAGGTCTGTGTCCATGGGGCATTGACGCTGGTGTCTGCAACGTATAGAACCATGCCATAACGTTCTTCGAGGTCAGCAAGGTACTGTGAAAGTTTCAACTTGCCCATCCGGTTAAAGGCGTGACGGCCGAGGTGATTAAAGATATCGGCTTGGTGAAGTGAGGCAACGCCATCTGTGACTCCGATCTGGTTAAATGCGCTGAGTAGACGGCTCGCGAATTCTACAACGGGTATCCCAGAAGTGACGGGAAGGATGGCGACAGTCCTCAGATTTAGTGTCGACGTAACAGCGTTGGCATCATCTTGTGCCTTTTCACCTCCAATCTCGAGTAACTTAGAATTAACAAGGTGCTTCATGCGTTGCGCAATCAATTTTGATATTTGTATCGTTATCCCGGGATGTTCCTGTGCGAGGCTATTGAAAAGTGAGCGGGGAAACTTCGCCAGCTCTGTATCACGAATGGCATGCAAGGTCGCAGGACGAGTAGATTCGGTCATGACTTCAAGTTCACCCACGCTTTCACCTTGGCCATGTTCGCCGACAGCGCTTACTTTGCCGTCTCCAGACTCTAGAACTGAGCGCAGACGTCCATTTAAGACGATGTAGATTGAATCGCTCTCATCACCCTGGTGGTGAATGACCTGGCCCGCGCTAACTTGTATCCATTCCAATGCGAAGTCGATGTGTAGGAGTAGTCGAGGAAGAACGCTGGTTAACCGCTTCGCCATAGAGAGGAGGACAAGAGGATATCGATCCGCAATTCTCTCGAGGCATACTCGCGGCAAAAAGCCGACATACACGTCCGTCTTAGCAGTCACATCTGTAAACGATCGGTATGAAGTAATCGAGCCAATGTAGCCCTCTATATCGCCCGGTTTGGCCATATACAGCGAGCGGCGAGAAGCCTTCTTCCGCTGTGTCTGTGTTGGTAAACGGTCTTGTGAGATACCCGACGGCCGTCTAAGCGGTAACAAGGGCTCATTGGCATGGATGTTGCCCCTGGATGGACCGATCAGGTCCTCTCCCTTATCGTTCACTGGGATACCGACATCCAAGAACCCATCAATGACATAATACAGGCCTGGGTTCCGCTCGCCCTGCTCAACCAATACCGAACCCTTGGGGAAGTAGACAATTTCAATCTCATCGCTCAGCTCAGACTTCAAGTTCGCTATTGGGGGTGTCCCACCCGCGCTGGTGACAGACATGCTCATCTGTGACTCGGAGTCGCCATCCCCGGATGCCTCGTAGGGATCGATATAGCCAAAGGCATTGTTAAACACAGCCTTTTGTTTACGTGAGTCGTACGAGACCAAGTGCGGGGAGGCATCGGCTGACCCAAAGCCCTTGGGGAGCGGGAGGACCTCCCGGGTACTTGCTGTTAGCCCCAGGGCTTTCACCATGCAGTCGAGTATTGATTCGCGGAAGAGGACATCTTCATTTACGTGGACGGCGGCTGGGGAGTTGAAGAGGGGTTTTGCTGGAGAACTGGAGTCTGGAGAGGTATGCATTGGAGTCCTGAGGGCTGGATGATTTGAGTCATGGAATGTGCTTCGTGACTTGATCCGGCGATCGTTACCGTATCGTGGCCCAAACCGGGACAGTTGGATGGTAGAGAGAAGATCTCCCGGACTGACGCCGGCGGACTCTCGATCTAGACTGGGGGAAGTGGGCGAGCCATGCTGGCCCGGCGTATTAGGGATCTTTGCCCTGAGTGCTGCGTCCTTTCGCAGTGAGCTACTCGATCTCCGCCTATTGTGGACACCCGGGTTATGCAGAGCGATTCCCTTGGTCCCTTCCTCAGGCCCAAGCCGCTGCACAGCTCTCTGGAACTTTTGCTTTAGTCTGTCCAGTGGAGCGCCGCGCAGATCATTAGGCAGATCAAAAGAGGTAAACTTGTTCATCTTCTTCTCTATACTCAGGACATCCGTGGTTAGTCCAAGATATGAATGTGCTGTAGCAAACGTTACACGCTGTAGTCTAGTAAGGATAACTTGTATGATATGGGCAGTTGCTCGCGGGTATAGTCGAGTAAGGCGTCGGAATGCACTGGCTGGAATGATGGCTATGGTAGTATCGACGACGGCGCGGGCGACGATGTCCGGGTGGATGGAATTGGTCCTCGAGCGCTTGGGAAGGCGTCGGTTGTGCCCTGAGGAGTTTGGCGGGGTCTGGGCTGTAGAGAAATGGGGAGAGGAAGCTGTATCGTCTAGTGTCATGGGCGGGACAGTCGGAAGACGTCCGCCGCTTGACTGGAGGGATATATCACGGTGGTGATGGCGGTCCTGATAGGAAGACCGCGGACTGTTGGCAAAGGGGGTTGGGCTCACGGGGCTGGACGAATTGGGCTCCGCACCTTCTTCGTGACGGAGCTTCACGTCTTCGCTGAAGAGTGACAGGATGGAGAAAAGAGAAGACATGGAAGCACCATTCTTGACCTCGGTCAGCAACTGGTAGCCCTGGTGGTGGCGGTGGTGGTGCTCGTCGTCTTCCTCCATCGAGTCCTCCACAGAGCTATCCCCGTCCTTTTCCCGCTCCCTGGCCGACTTGACGAATATCTGCACGAGCCCATCGACCACGAGACAGAAGCCTTTCTCCTCCTCTAGCAGAAGTGTTTCGCCTGCGATCAGCTTCCGGGTCTGCATCGTGCGGGTCAATTCGTGAAAGACCGGCCGTTCGAGATACCCAAAGACCTTGATAGCACTCAGAAACTCGTCCAGATAGTTGGCGAGCCCCGGCTTTGAGTCTCCATCCTGGGTGTCCGGGAAGAGGTCGATCTGAGCCTCCTGCCGCTGAGGCTCGGGCGGGAGCCGGGAGTACTTGTTCAGGAAGCGGTAGCGGACGAACCAGCTGACGGTCGAGACCAGGAACAGGGTTATCAGCAGTCTACAGAAGAGTTAGCAGCTATTGTTATCCGGCGTGCGGGGGGGGGCCGTACAAGGTGGTGAAGTTCATGGTGAAGGTCAGGCTCATGGAGAAGAGCGTGAAGAGGGCGGTGGGCACTGTTATGGTGGTGAAAGTGATGGCCGAGTAGAGCAGTCCAGGCAGGACCTGGACGAAGAAGAGGAAGACGGTGCCTGCGAAGTCGGCCATCGTGTACGGCGAGTGAATGGGCGGACAGGAGGGGGAGCCGGCGGACGAGAACTGCTCGAGCTCGAGCCGGCGGGGTGAAGCCGCGGACGCCATGGCAAGCTCCGATAAGCCGTGGACAAAGGCGCGATTGGCGCTGGACGCTGTCTAACTAGATCGCAGCTCGCTCTCCCTCTCTGCGCAGTGACTGCAAGAACGTGGGCGGATCGCTGGTCAGGCCATTAGTAAGGGCACAAAACACCGGAAAGAGGGATCGCAACCTTGTACCTATCCTTGTCGCCGCGCGAACCGAGGCAGCGCCCACATCGGCGGCACCAGCGTGAGGAGGAGGAAGCAGAGGAAAAGACGAGGAAGAGCAGAAGAAGAGACGAGAAGGTGAAGTCGAAGGAAAAGGAAGACGTTGAAGAAGGATCAGATAAGGTTGGCGGGACCTTCCCGGGGATGTGGTAAGCGCATCGACCACCTTACTCATCTATATCTCATCTACATTTATATTTATATCTCATCTACATCTATCTATATCTATATATGTCCATCTATCTATATAATCCACACTACATGGCTATGGTGCTCGTTGGGCAGAACGGGGAGCACAAGGCCCAGGTCGCCTAACGCCCAGTCGTTGCCGTCGCCCGACCTTGTGTTTGTTGCCTGATCACGAATCTTCTCGTGGAGGTTAAATCTGGTCAGGTTAGAGCTGACTTAAAGGCGTCAGGGCACCTGCCATGGGAGAATGAGAAAACATCGCCTCCAGCCCGTCGTACTCGGCCGTCGTACTCGGGCTCGAGCTTCGTTCTGGCGCCCGCTGTCATGGCTTCGACCCCAGGTCAACAACCCTCCTCGACCGCCCCGTCCACCCCGTCTACACCCGTCTCCAGCTCCTACCTGATCATCGGCGCCGGCTGCTTTGGGGCATCGACCGCACTACACCTCGCACGCTCTGAACCAGGGGCCCGGATCACTCTGCTTGACCGCACGCCTTTTCCCTGCCCGTCTGCCGCGGCTCATGATCTGAACAAGATCATTCGCTCAGAGTATACGGATGAGTTTTATATGCGCCTCGCCCTAGAGGCTATACGCGCATGGAAGTCTGATCCTATCTTTAGCCCCTATTTTCAGCAGACAGGCATCCTTTTCGCCACAACACAAGAGCACGCGAGCAAGATCGTGGAGAACTATACCAGTGTAGCTGCTGAGAAAGCCGACTCAATGGCCTCCGTGCCCGTTGAAACCATTGAACCTGAGGTGGCCCGAGGGCGGTTTGGGGGCATTTTCAGGGATACAGACTGGGACGGAGTCGAGACATGTCTGTGGAACGCGGAGGCCGGGTGGGGGGACGCAGAGAATGCGTTGCGGAACGTGATTAGTTCTGCCATCGCCCTAGGTGTGAAATTCCTCCCCCTTGCTGTCGATAGGCTGTTGTTCGATCAGACTGGTGGCTGCCTCGGTGCGAGAACCGTTACTGGCGTTGATCTACACGCAGAGCACATCATCCTCTGTACGGGGGCTGGTACCGCCAAACTACTGGCAGATAGCGCACCGGGTAGCCCTAGGCTGCAGGTTGGTGGCAGGCTGACTGCCGCTGCCGCTGTTATGTGTGCTTATCGAGTTCCTGCGGATCAGATGGCCAAGTTTGGATCTGCTCCAATCGTGGTAAAGGCCGTTGGAGACACCCCTGGTCTGTCCTGCCTCAGCTCAACAGTTATATTCTTCAATTTCTAATCATGTTTAGGGGAGAGCATTCCGCCTGGAAAGGCAGGGCTGCTTAAATGCACTCACGAACTAAGCTTTACAAACACGGTCTACCACGGAGGTCTGGGCGACAATATTTCCATTCCGCCGGAGGATCCGCTCCATAGCACCTGGAGCCATGATGTACCGTCGCAGCTGAAGATCGAGACTGAGCGTGTCAGGGCTATGTTGTATGGCAAATATCTGACCAGCCTTGTCCCGGAGTTCTATAGGATGTGTTGGTAGGCACCTTTCCCGCTAACCCGGCGCCCGGTGGTGAGCTAATTGCTTGTAGGGATGCCGTGACGCCAAATCAGGATTTCATACTCTGTCCCCATCCTCATGCTCAGCATCTCTATGTTGTAACTGGGGGATCCTTCCATGGTTGGAAATTCATGCCTAATATAGGAACTTACGTCGAGAAGATGATCAAGGGGGGCTTAGATCCAAGCATCGCTAAAAGATGGGCATGGGACAGGAGTAATGATGGAGGTGCATGTGCGGTCTATCTACCCTCGCGTGATCTAAAAAGTATCTCCTAGGACATATTTTCCTTTGATATGGGACATCATCCGCGTTAAGCATTCCACAATACTAGCCAAGCCTTTGCAGGAAGCCGATTTTATGTCCTTGATCAAGTTCTGGTCCAGTTTGCTGAAAATATTTGTGTCAAATGTAACCAGGAATGCGTAGATAATCAACATTTACGTCAAAATCTAGGTTGTTTAGGAGCTGACATGGAGTCGATCCATTGAACGGAGATACCATTTTAAATCTGCAGTTTACGCTGCTCCCTAGGTACACACATCAGTCCTCGGGGGCAGCTATATTTTATCGATAAATATGATAGACGCAGCATTGACTCTACAATGTTTCCCCCCTTTTAAGCTTATTTTAGAGCCTAGTATAGATAGCCCGTTACTCCGCATATTCAGTTCATTCCAAAGGTTACTCCATAGTAATCGTCAACCTTCGTCCGCCTCGTGCCTAACTTGGCGCCTGTGGCAGTGCTTGTAAGCTGGGAGAGAGCCTCATTCTGACATAAAATTATGCCGCATCACAAGCCACAATTCATAATCTACCTCGTCTATCGTAAGTATATTGCATCGCGGTTGCCCTGGCTCCACTATTTTATGCCCGAAACATTGTTTATCACCTTTTTCGGGCGCTTTGGAGTACGGAGGACTCCGTAATTACCACTTAAGAAATAGCTCACTACCCCAGCCAGCCTCCTCATTCGTAGAGCCTAGAGGGTAACTAGCGTCTTGATGACCTCTCCACAATATTCTCACCGCTGGAAAGGCGGACCACAAAATAGTTAAGGGAGCATAGGATGCCTGACAGTATATGAGCCTCTCAATATTTTTTTTAATGATATTGGCTGTTGAAATAAAGGCAGCGAGCTGTATCTAGAAGCTGGATAGTTGATGATCAGTAAACTAAAACCGAAGGCGATGCTGCCTCTTCCTTCATCAGTTCATCAAGCTTGGTCCCCTACCAACGCCTGCCGCCTTAGATTTAAGATATCTTAATTCTTCCCCAATCACAGCTCAAGGCGGCAAAGGCAGCGACAAGGAAGAGAATTGTTCAGCCACAATATCATCTTTTTTCGCAAGTAGTGAGCGGTTTCGCGGGGATGGACCTTGCAAATATCATTCAACCGTTGTTTTCTCCGTTACACTCCTTCTCGATCCTGCCAAAGGCTTCTGTCATAATCATTTGGAGCTTCATGCCTTGCGGTAAATCCCACCTACTTACATCATCGATCAAGCGCTCACGGAACACCGTGAAGATAGAGTCGTAAACATATAAAGGTGCTTGAAGCCTCTTCTCCTTTTCCTAATATTGTATCCAGTCAACCGACATCCATCGTCATTGCATATTCAGCCCTTTCAAGCTCAGCCAGTATCTTCCTATATCACTCCTGTGATTACAATCTTCGCAGGCAACCCCATCGCTGAACTCAAGAAGCCTTCTGAGAGGTACACTTATTGTACTCGGAAAGATGCCTTCTCTTTTCCCCCTCGAGGTCTGAACTCCATTTCTCATCCCTCTGGTTCGCTTTAGTCTGACAGGGGAATAAAATTTTAGGACACTCGCGATCTGATATGTGCACCAGGGACAGTTATCGATATCGGAGGTGGTCGTTTAGAGCTCTCACTCAAGGAGTTAACTGAATATCAATTCTTGGGCTTCAATGACGGGCATCCACGCGACCTCCCAACTGGACTTTTCTATAACACCAAAGGGTTACAGATTTGGGGGGATATCACCCGTTTGCCAGGATACCGCCAAACCGAGGATGAGATCAATCTCTTGCATACCTTTAAAGACCAGATCGCAAACTGGATAGTAGAAGGATGCACCATCGTTGACATGGGTAGTGGGTATGTTATCCTGTGACCTTCCTTACGACAGCTCTGACGTTTATTGTCATTAGGGACACGCGGAAGGTATTGCCTCTCTTGGCTCATCTCGAACGCCTAGGAGTGGAAGTGCAATACTTCGCTCTCGACCTTTCCAAGGAGGCGTTGGAACAGACGATGGCAGAGCTTGCTCCTGAGTTTCAACATATACGATGCTTCGGCTTGTGGGGTGCATTCAGCGATGGCTTAAACTGGCTAAGGACAGTGAAGTCTCCCAAGCTCATCCTTTCCCTCGGATCAATGTTTGGAAACGATGAATTTTCTCTTGCCGTGTCGAGGCTAGAGGAGTGGAAACAGGTCATGGGCCCCGATGACTTGATGCTCCTGGGTCTGGATGCTTGCACTTACCTACCAGAGCTTTGGGATTCATACCATGATCCAAGCAAAGTATGGGAAAGCTTCGTTCGAAACGGGTTGGAGTATTCAAACGAGGTCTTGGAGTGCAATTGGTATAGAGAAGAAGACTGGGACGTTACCGGTCGTATCGACGAAGTGCCAGATGTTGTCCACAGGTTTTCTATCGTCGCCAAGAGAGACATTTACTGCCCACCCCTCGGTCTGTACTTTTCAGCTGGTGAAGAAGTTGACTTTTTCGAGGCGTGGAAATATGGGCCAGAGAGAATGAGAAGCCAGTTCAAGCTAGCTGGGTTCGACGAGCTTTACAAGTGGCAAACCCCTGGAAATCGCCCATTTTGTAAGTTCTTCGAGGCTTGCGTACCTATTATGAGACTGACTTGTATGTTAATAGTCGAATATCTTCTGGCCAATGCCGATTTTGGTAAGAATTAATAGCCTAACCCTGCGACAAGGCCTGGCATACATTTTTGTCGACATTGGCCTCCGGAACACTTGACTGAACACTTTTCTTTTGTCTTCCTCTTTGTATTTCATTTCCTTTGGCTTCCTTTGGCGAATCCTTAGTTATCTGGTCGGTGGATTTCCTTGTCTGAGCGCGTGTCCTGTTTTCTTCTGGCGGTTTTAAAAGTACAGCATCCTTTGGCCCTTTTGTTCACCCTGCTGTATTTAATGAGACGCCGGGTGCCGATTAGACTATCCCTTAATGCCATATCGTTCTTTTATCCTCTCTTCAGGGTATGGGTTTCTTGATAAGTGGAAGTTGGTGGTTGAGAGCTTCGTGGGGCACTTTTATAGCAAGTTTGGATCACGTGACTGGTGGTTCTGCCTGAGTTGCTTAGTTAGTTAGCATTTCGATGTCACTTCCAAGAATTTTTAATGGCGCGAAGATTAAGAGGAGTATTAAATAACCAGGATATATACATTCCGATTTCATAAATTGCGAACAAAAACCGAAATAATGATAAAAGTATGTAACCGTCAAGTGAGTCGTTCTTTGTTCCTTCGCTGGCTCGAATAATATGTGCGCAAAATTGATGAAACGCCTGGAAAAGCAAGCCATATATGCACCCCGATAAAATTAAGGGATATGGATATGTGTGATTAGAAGAAAGAGACTCGTCATCGTGAGGTCATGTTAAGCTGACATAACCCTCCTTTGCAATAAGATGCGCAACCATAGACTCCCACCAGGGTGCTCTTTCGTGCACTGGTGTACTCTCATCGAATTTATCATCAATTCCCCCATTGTCCATCCATTCCCACAAAGTTTGGACTGCCTTCCATACTGGAGGAACGCTCTAGAAGCCAGTGTTAGTTCACTATCTGACTCTTTGCTATAAGGCTCTGTGCGTGAGCGACTGGGAGCAAACATACCGATCTACATTTCCCTTTCCAGCCAACTGTTTCGAACCACTCCTTGGCGATCTTTCTCTCGTTTTCTCCCGTCGATACCAGAGATGCGAGAAATATAGGGCAGAAAGGCGCCTGAGATGTGAACAAGACCCCCGAATATGGCATCCGAGTAACGCACTTCCAGAGCGTGTTGACGGCTTTCTGTACATCTAAATGTTGGCGCGGTTTTCTGTATTTTTATCAGCACTTAATCTACGTGGCCCAGATTTAGTAAGGATTTGACTTACCGGAGAAGCCGACAGTTGAGATATATTTGAGCAGCGGCAACCCAAGTTTGTCCAGTGAGTTCTGTAACTTTCGCGGGAGTCTGAACTTTCCCATCGTCATCCAAATCGCACGATCGGAGGAGTTCTTCCGCACTCGGATAGCCCTTAGAAAGCTCTGACCACTGGTGGAACAATTTCAAACGGCTTCCAATCATCTTCGCAGCAGAAATAGGGGCAGTCGAGGCATCCTGTGATAAAGGTTAGGTATTCAAGCCTAGAAACCGAACACAGAGGCGGCATATAAGGCGATCATTGTATCAGCTTACCTCCTTCACCAAAATGGACAGGTATGTTATCTGCGAGATCATGTGAAGTAGCTTCGGGCAGAGTCCCGTTCCACCGTTGATCTTCCAACTTTCCCTCTCTGTGCCTGCAAGAAGCCAGCCATACGCATTTGGATTTCCCCTTGAGGCTAGCGGCGTCACAAGCTCACTGAGAATGCATGCCAGGGCTACCCAATTTCCATATCCGTGCCTTGCAGCGGTATATTGTGTATTATTCGCTTTCCAGTATCTGAAGCCAGGATCTGAGCTGTCTAGAATGGACTTTCCTAACCGGGCAGCTAATAGCCAATTCGGTTTGGCGTGGTTGATCCGCAACTCCCAGTTCACGCACTATAAATTGATAGCGACACGTCAACTACTCTCTCCCTTCTGTGAAGATATTGGAAGGTGGGACAAATGACGGCCGATGGACTCACATCGTCTACTAGAAGCAGCATTATGGCTGCAACAAGGCTATCGCCTTGCCCAGTGGTCTTGATTTCTTTTTTTTGCAGGGCCCTACTTATCATCACCTTGGCTTGGTGATAGTGATAATTGACACGTCCTTGGAGGCTCCCGTGTGGACTGTAATCGAGCAAATAACTGCCGCTTAACGCCAGTACAGCGTGCTTTACACACTGATCTTTATGAAACATGGCCAATATTTCTGTAATCCAGAAATTTGTTCCGGAGAGAAGGGTCCTTCCCGAGCAAAAGGCGGCCTGGTCTAATCATGTTTACGTCAATGGATCTGTCTTGAGAAGCAGTGACAACTACTAACAGGCTAACGCAGTGTAGGAAGAAAGACATACAAAATTTGAAGAATTGTCCATCAAGTCGGTTCTCTGACACGCCGCCAGCGGCGCCAATGCTCGGGGGCATGCGTAGAGGTATGCCAGGAGGCACAATGCGACGTCCACCATTGTCCCTCTGAGGATGAATTCCTGATTTTATAGGAATAACTGTCCGTTCGTTTGAGCAGGCACGCTTAACCAGCTGGCCCTCGAGGTTATTGTGCTGAGGCTTGGGTAAATTCAGTCTTACTTTAATGTAACTGCTGATTTCTCCGTCCTCTGGTGGTACTATGATCTTTCTCGGGGACCTGTGTCTCCAATTCTCGTTTCGCGCAAACGGATTGATAAGCTCCTCCTCATCTTTTCGGTCGGGAGCCACATTTTTAGAAGAAACTGCTACGGTTGGGCCAAGGAACGGTTGGACTCCCACATCGTCGCTGGGATTGAATCCATGGCCACTGTTGTCGGTGGCAGCAGCCCGGTGGTTCTCTGCCCGATAAACTCAATGATCAGCGACCTCAAAGCGGGATCTCTGCTGGAACTGCATGTTCTTACGTGGGGAATGGACATCACCCTGATCAGACTCTGGACTCATTGTGCTGCTCAGGGACCGGTGCTGCGGGAGTCCTTGTATCTCGTTTGCGACATGATGTGCGGGCTCCTGGCGCCAGCCTCCAAACTCATTTTCGATGAAGGCCATTAGAGTTCCAGGACGTGATATTGAGTTAGGCGGGTATAAAACGCTGGCGAGTGGCTCATGTAGATCTAAGGCCTCGTCGAACAGACTGCGTTTCTTGGCGAATGACATAATTATTCACACGGCATCATAGGACGGAGTGTGGTTGAGGCTAAACTCCTGATATGGCAACGAGAAAACAAGAGCAGAAGGTTGGGGCCGCTGCAGAGAGACTTATAGCGCTGCTAAGCAGAGAGGGAAAGTCGAATTCAAAAGAGCAACTTTCGGATGCGGCTGAAAAGGCTGAGGTTATTCTGCCGGCGCCCCGCTTCTATTCCCGTCTGAGAAGGCGGTGACGGGGCCGTCCCGCATTACATAATTGCCACAGAGCCGCATCACCTGACCTTGATTAGTCAGTGCCTGCCAGCGGAAAAGTCACGTGAGAGAAAAGAGAGAACAACGAGATACGAGGGAGAAAAGAGAAAACTACAATCACTTGATACTGACGATGATACGAGGAGACAGAGGCAGAGGACCGCAATAGATGCAGAGGACGCGCAGACAAGTCGCCGATGTGGTGCCCACAGCTCTACAAGCCCCAATGCTGGCCGGTGACATGACTGGGGTTCCTGGTCGCTCTTCTGCGCAAGCTTGCAGCAACCTCTGCTACCTTCGAAGGCGGCAAGGCTGGCGATGCATCTCCGCCTTGCCTGGGCCGCCTGATATGCAGAGCATCCTTTCCTACAGCCAGGGAGCCGAATTTTGAAGGTTAACCGACGTCCCAGCCTCCATTTATGAGCAGGCTGTGCCCTTTGGACCCCCCTCCCTCCCTCGCTCCACGGCCTGTCAAACAGCCTAATCCCCCCCTTTTTTTGGCCTTCTCCCAGCGTGCGCCTTTTCGTCTGGTCCATCATTTTCAATTTCCTATTTCGCCGCAGGCGGAGGTATCCAAAGAACGCCTACCACGTAAAGTTCCTAGCGATGCCACTGCCATAGATCTAGCACCTTATATGCCTGCCATGTCGTCGAGCGAGCTAGCAACAAGCCTCCTTCTCACATGTTCACAGCCCCTGAGTCCATGGCTTCAAGAAGTCATCCGGACCAAGCTTAGCGAGCTAGATCTATCTGACCAGAGTGAAAATGGGCAGGATACGGGCTCTGCCACCGAACTAGGGCTTACACCACAGCCTTTACCTACGCCCAAGTTGGACGACTCCACGTCCGCTTGGGCTCTGTTACAACAGCCTTCTGGTCCCACACCTGCATATTCTAAGCAGGCAGACGAAAAGCCGGCGCCCGTTTCAAGCTGCCAGCTGGTTGAAATCGGAGAGTTTCTTGTCCATTTGATGACTTTGACTTCACGAATAGCCTCTGCCTTGGTGGAGGCAGATGATATAAAAGCTTACATCGAGGGTCATATCCAACAATTAAATACAATGCATCAACTCTCTGACATGGACGTGGTCGGCTATATGAGTGAGAAGGAACGTTATCTAAAGTGAGCTTCCTCCTATCCCACCTCTTTTTATTGATAACACCTACCCTTCCGCCTCCATCAAACGCCACTCCGTGTATCTTGGTACATGCCATTACATTTCCCCAGTTGAATAAATTCTGACGACCTACCAAAATACGTCCCTCTATTGCCCCACGAATCCTAACACGCTCACAAATTGATACACAGAACACTCGCTACAAAACTTGAGAATATGGCCAATGAAACTGCTATGGTTTGGGATCAAAGCCCCAATCCCCCTTACCCATTAGCCGATCTGCCCCAAGCCGTCTCCGCTGCCCTGGTTTCGCAGAGATCAAGCAGCAATGCCCCAAATAGCAGTGGGGTAAACCCGAATTGCACTGTGGGTTCTAGCTTCGCCTCATCGTCACCTGCGGCCTCTTGGAGTTCAGAGCAGAGCAGTGCAGCCGATGGATCGCAGCCTATGACCGCTCCAATGTCAGTGGAGAGTTTTCAAGGTATCTATCCTCGCCTTGGTAGACGTGGAGTAGGGAGCTGGATCTGTCCAGAGCGTGAAAAATGCACCAAGGGCGGAGTTCGCGATGGGGAGTTGGTAATATTTGAACGAAATTCTTCATTTAAGTTAGTATATTATACGTATCCCGTTCTTGTTGCTCCCTTTAGTCTGGGTAAGTGTAATCTCAGTTGAGTAGCTGACAGGATGACTTAGAGCACATCTACAAAAACACCAGAAAGCTTTCAAATGCAACATCCCCGGCTGTAAAAACAGTGCAGGGTTTGCCAGGATTGATCAGTTGAAACGACATAAGATAGAGGTGCACCACATGAAGCCCGAGGATCTTGAACAGGTGAAATGATGCATACTGCAATTCGCCTCATGTGTCCCCGAACTTTATTCCCTCTTGGATCTGTTGCTACAGGGGAACTGATCATAACCTGCGTCCTTTTTTACTCTCCATTACTCTGTATGGTTTCCTAGCTTCATTCTCGTGTTCCTTGTACCTCCCTTTCTCTCTTCTTCTTTTTTCCTCCCATGGCTACTAGGTAACTTTCACACCATAGCCTCTAACCCTAAAATCGAACAGTCTGCATCTTTCAGGGCAGTGCACGAATGCAGGGCTTCAAACCGTTGTTTATCAGTTACAAATTACAATAATTTACTAGAAGGAATTGACAAATAAGCATATCTAGAAGATTTTTTTCTCTATTGTAAAATGAACGCCATTAGCTGAATATTCTATATCCCACGCCTCGCCAGTGAAGATCCTATCGTATTCGATGGTAATCCAAGCCGCGAGAGATTCGAGTTGTGGAGATGATTCTCGGGGCTGGGGGAGGCGCTCGCTGGCTGAATAAGTCAAACGACGACAGACAGTGAAACTCCCAGTGTAGTTATCAAACTAATAGGGATGGACGTGACTTATCTCCCCAGTACACGTCCATAATATTTTTGCTACGAGTGACTGGCTGAAACTCACCATCAACTACAAGGGGAATATAATCGGACAGAGGACAATAGCGCTGGGTTCATTGCTCTTTGATATTTGTGGAATTGCCAAACGTACTACCACTAAGATTTCGCAAGTGATAGATCTTGCCACTGTCAACACGGGTTAATGGGGTGAATTCTGGATATAAACCGTAAACTAGGCAACAATGCAAGGTGTACCATGGAGGTAATTTTTCTCCCCCCTTGACGCGGATGTATACTGCAGCCAGTTAATAGGAGAGCGGAGGTACCGTCCAAGACGCCAAAGGCAGACCAGCCGGATCCGCACAATGATGAAGAATGTCAGAGGCCTTAGTATAATGCAATAACATGTGATAGCTCTGCTATCGTCCTGACTTGAATAATAACCGCGCCACTTGATAGAGAACTGCGCGCGCCTTTACCTCCAGCACAGCCCCGGCCGCCCAGGAGCATGTTCCTGTTTGGCGTACAAACGCCGACTCGAATGCCTTTCTCAAAGGCGCCTGGCTCTCTCTAGAATCAGGGCTAAGTCGATAAAGGTTCACATCCTTGAAACGGGCGCAAAGCCTCGCTTCAATCACGCAGGCAGATTCAGGGCTCCCGTTTTTGACCATCTTTAAGGGCAGTGATTGCATTCGATTCACAGCTCTCCAGCTTCAAATCCTTTCCTGGAAGGTGAAGCGGGAAAGTGAGGGTATGAAAAACCGCATGCCTTGTCTGTAAATATCAGTTAGAAGCCTAACACAAGCACGCCACTGTTTCTGTGGCGGGTGGCTTTGCCATATGGTATTTATACAGCGAAGCCCCGAGCAAAGTTTTAACTCTCCCTTTCCAATATCGTGCTCTATCAGCTTGCTCTGACGCTCTCTGAAGCTTTTATTCTCTTTGTTGCCAAAGCTCCACTGATCTCGACTCTTGTGGCTAAACGCCTTGTGAGAAGCCGTGAGCAAACACTTGAGAGAGGTATCAGAGTACTGATTCTCATCTCGTCAGATCTACCCACTATGGCGAACAGACCCAGGCCATCACATGCAATGTCGGGTTCACATCCAACGTCAGCTTGCACACTCCATGATGACCGTCGTGTGGACCACCGTTTAAATGGGCAAAGCTTTTCAACATCTCACTCCCGCCCTGTCCATGAATTGGGTTCGAGATGCCACCCAGCTCATTCGAATAACCGTAACCCACAAAACGCGTCGACGCACGCCCAGCCTCAATATCTCCCCTCGGGTGCCCAACAATACCCTTCACAAAGAACCAGCAACTCAGGTATTGGCAGCAACCATGCTCTCGCCAGCTCACGGTTAGCAAGAGCATCTACCCTTAGTCACCGTGGTAGTGATTCACCTAACTACCACGAGGCTCTAGGTGGAAATAGTCATAGAATTTCTGATCTTAGCCCCACCGACCTTTCATATCACCAATATACCCCTCCAACAGCTGCCGGGGCTTCTGTATCTTCATTTTATGACCCCGCAGGCACTGTATCTTCGCATGATTCGAACCGTTTCCTCGGATCTATAGATCCAAACGACACGTCTTACTCAATGCAGCGCTATCTCGACGAGCGTTCCCGGCCTCGTGATGTCAGCGGAGTCTTGGAGAATGTCGACAGGCATTTTGCTCCGCAAACTGCTCCACAATATAGAGACACATTGGCAAGCGATGGAACCCAGTGGTGGGAGACAGACACATATTTGTACCCTGATCGAAAAGGAGATGGGCAATGATATTGTGTTTCATGCGTTGGAATAAGAACTTTTTTCTTTTTTCTTTTCTTTGTTTCATTTTGAAGTATTTCTTTTCTTTTTGCTTGGTGCATCGGTCCTAAGCCTGTTGATTCGGTTTCGGCATTTCTTTTATAAGCCTTCCCTCTAGGCTTGCTTTCCTATTTCGCTATGGTTTTGCGGGCAGCGTATAGAGTTGTACATATGGATTTTTTATGCGTTGCATTGGATATTGGGTATGGTTCCGTTGATTTTCTGCGCGTTTCTTTTCAGGTTATGAGTGGCGTAAACAATGTGGCATCATTTGATCGTTTAGCAAACACTAGACAGCTAAAAATCAATTATCAGGCTTCAATCATTATATCCACAGCAATTATAAAACAATCAATACATACAGAAACTATAGGAGTAAGTGGGGGGTGAAATAGGCTAGAAAGGTGTTTAAACCTAGCTTTAAGAGGATACGTTTCGTGTCAATGATACTTTTGTACCTCCATGACAAGCCATTGTTAGCCTCAAGTCTTCAACAAAAGGTAGAACAGGATCTCGATTTTCAATATCCTGGAATGTTTGTAAAAGTCGAATAAGGACATAGGATGCTTCTGTCAATGCATATTGCTCTACAGCGCGAGGTTAGCAATTTTCCTTCTTTAACTTTCTATTTTTCATGTGCTCTTTGGGCATTTATTGCTGCAGATAATGGCAAAAGGAGGTATAGGGATGCACTCACGGCCTAAACAAATTCTAGGGCCACCATTAAATGGCAAATAGTTCCAACCTACACGAATGGACTCCCAGCGGCTGGGTCTGAACGTGGTAGGGTCTGGCCCGTACGAATTTGGTGAACGATGAAGACCCCAGACCGAATACAATACATTCGTGCCTTTGGGAATCAGTACCTTGCCCTTTCCATCTGGGCCACCACCGCGAGGTAGAGTGGTCATAGTGGTAGCTTCACGGCCGTTGCTAGGCACAACAGGAAATAGCCGAAGGGCTAAAAAAAAATCACAAAAAAGTACGTTAGCATTAGGCACAAGATATCAGGAATTTATGGACCATATCGGCGTTTATAGGGAACTGAGGGGTAGGAGTATATATTCTAGCAAGCCAAAAGATGGGTGATTATAGGATGTATAAGGAGATCTTAATCTGGCCCTATGAATCCAAGGGGCTCATAGTAGGGGGAAGCAGTTATAGCCGAGAGAGCTATGCAGGCTTGTAGAAAGGAGACAACTCACTCTCGTTGAGAACGTAGCGAAGGTACTTGAGTGACTTAATATCTTCATACGTTGGCTTCCTGTTCCCAATAGTCTCAATGACCTCCTTTCGTAGGCGGAACCATTCCTCTTTATGCCTAGCTAGCTGGTGACAACATATTGATAACAGACTTGCTGTTGTGTCTCGCCCAGCAAGGAGGATGTTAAAGAGCTCCGATCGAAGTCGAACAGGATCTTTGAAATTTTGTGCCGCCTCTTCCAGGAACACGTACTTGCCACCTAGCTCATGACCGGTTGGCTTTCCCGTAGCTTGTAGTTGCAGTGCCTTTCTAGTAAATTTATCCAAGTATGCATGCATATTTTTGCAAAGCTGTTGGAATTCAGCGCCATCTTTTTGGAGCCAATAAAAGTCCTGGAGAGTCAATCGACGCATAAGAAGTTCTAACATTGTTGAGGTTGAGTCAGTTTCACAGAAAAATCTATTTGGAAAAGGCGTATGGGCTAAGCTATATACCTGTTCCTCGTGTGAAGTCATCATAAAACTGGGCTTCTTCCACTGGGCAGCCTGGCAATAAGCTGTTCACGCTTTCCCCAAATAAGAAGTCCGTGGCTAGAGCATGGAAAATAGGTAAGCGATATACTAAGCAGCAGCGTGATGGAAAATGACAACGCCGCACCTGTATCCATAGTAAGCTTGAAAAAAAGCTCTTGGAGGTCAAAGGTCTGGTTTTCCGGTATCAATTTAAACATATTCTGTACGAATGACTCGAGAACAGTGAGATCTTGGATTTGCTGCTTCGCAAATTGTGGGCGAAGCACGTTACGTGAGTGGCGCCACGGCTGTCCCTTTTCTCCCCCTCCATACATGTGGGTGAAGATGCCATCCCCAAGCATTGGTGCAAAGCTGTTGTATCTCGCAGCGCTAAAGCTGAAATCCTCGAATTTGGTTGCAAGTACAGTCTTGATATTCTCTGGTTCACGAGTCATCACACTTGTCGTTCCAAACATAGAAAACGAGAAGGTGTCGCCATACTGTTCGAACAGTTCGGTCTCCAGTTCCAAGTAACGATTCTCGTCGACGGCCTTGGTAACCCGGTTATAGAAATCAATTCCAAATTTGACGGGTGATTGCGTCACCTTGGGGATTGGCTGTGTGTTTTCCCGCAAACGAACTTGTCTCGACTCGAAATATCTGAGGGCGGCAAAATATCCATAATATAGGCAACAGGCCGCTGCAGCGGCTGCTATTATAGACCCAAGCATGGTTTATGACTGTGTACTCCGTCCTCTGCAACAGGTGAATAAATAGAGATGGAAAAGGCAAACGAGAGGGTTTAATATAGGCAGGAATGGGGCCTCCGCAGTAGCACAGGGATTCCACGAGAAAAAACAGTAACTTCAAAATAGATAGAGATACCAAGGATCACCCCCGTCAAACGTAAACGTCCCTCGGTGTCTCAGGGTCTCACGCAGGAGAAGAGGGTACTGTGGATATGGCCTCGTCTGCTCCGTCGGCCTCCACGGCCACCACAGGTGCTCCAAAGTCTAACTCTGAGCTCTGTCAAGAGTTGTGCTATAGGTCCTTCGTATCATAGTCGCATCATCCTTGTATTTAACTTGCCGTAATTGTGCCGACGGAGGAACTATCGTCCCCATGATCCATCCTTCGACATCGAACATCGTAATGTAGTGCAGGCTGAGTTCACCTGTACCTTCAATCATACGTAGAGCAGACTCCTTTCAATGGCGAGAATGTATGTACTCTGTAGGTGTTGTTGGTGTGAAGTGCAGAGGAACGACGTTGGGATAAACAAGACACTGCCAAGACCGGCCAGCGTGCGGAGTTCTGACCTGCTGGACGACGACCAAGTTAGAGACAACGAGAGGAACATTGATAGAAACCCATGAAGGCTGCATGTAATACGGACCATCTATCGGACTCGGCTTAATAGATACACTCTCAGACGGACAAACAGACAGACAGGCAGGCAGGCAGGCAAGCAAAATGACTACGCGCTACCGAGTAGAATGTAAGTGACTGCTGATTCTCCAGGGGACCAATGTCAAGATAGATCCCAGGACTGACATAAGTAATAGATGCACTCAAGGTAAGTTGGGTACCAGTGCTCATTTGTATGACGACATGGGGCGTAGCAGTCGATATACCCCTGCTGTTGCGCAATCGTGAGGCTGCCATAGTGACAGACACAGCTAACTGCTATCCCAACAGTCGCATCGCCGTGATCAACTAGTGAGACTCCTTTCAACGCTTATTGATATAAACTGGTAGTTCCTCACACATGAAGACTAACTTTAACCATACGGACCCCAGATCGAGTGGATTAAAGTAAGTTGAGTTCGCTCCCCAGGATGCGGGGGACACAGCTGAATAGTTGATATAGGGCCTTCTAGCGGTGCCATTTGTGCTCCATTCGCAGCCCACTGCTGCATACAAGGAGCATAGCCCAAATCTAGCCCACCTTGCAGAAAGAACGCATAATCGATATGTCGAGATTATGCGAGATGTCGAACATCTTATCAACGACCACAGTACGTGATTTAGCTGCATACGAAAGAAGTACCAACTAAAAGCAAATATTATTACCATTGCTAATATTAAGTGCATAGTTGAACATCAGACATTGGAGACTAGCGGCCGGTCAACTTTGAAACTACTTGTCCCATCTGTGGGAACGTTTTTTACTCCATTGCTCCTGGAAGATGCATTCGTATACCAGGATAACAAACGCTTCATCAGCCATAGGCGCTTTGTACCCCCGTCGTTCAATGATATCCGGCTCACATTGAATACTGCTCAGCTAATGGGCCTAGTTCGTCGCAGTGAGGTTCAGTTGATCACCTTCGATGGAGATGTGACCCTGTACGATGATGGGTGCTCTCTCACGCCCGATAACCCCGTTGTTGAAAGGATAATGCTCCTGCTGCAAAGGAATAAGAGAGTCGGCATTGTGACAGCCGCCGGATACTCTACAGCAGCGAAGTATAAAGAGCGCCTTGAAGGGCTGCTGGAAGCCATCAAAGCATCTACTAGTCTCAGCGACAAACAGAAAAATCATCTCGTCATCCTTGGGGGCGAGAGCAATTTCATGTATGAGTTTGACCCCAACTCTCCTGATCTGCTTACCTATAAGCCCCAAAGTGAATGGCAGCTAGATGAGATGAAGCTGTGGAGGGAAGAGGACGTTAAAGAGTTGCTTGACATTGCCGAAGCAGCGTTGCGTGACTGTGTTAGCAACTTGAACCTGCCCGCTGCCATCCTACGAAAGGAGAGGGCAGTTGGAATATACCCGCTTGAAGGACATCGAATGCATCGCGAACAGCTTGAGGAGACCGTTCTTGTTGCACAGCAAACAATCGAGACATCTTCTGTTGGCAGGCGTCTCCCCTTTTGCGCCTTTAATGGTCAGTTAAGTGCCTGGTACCTTTCTCAGCTTGGCCTTTCATGCTAAAATTAATATTCTTGATAGGTGGAAATGATGTTTTTGTAGACATTGGTGATAAATCATGGGGGGTGCTGGCTTGCCAGAAATATTTCGGCGGTATCGATAGATCCAAAACCCTTCATATAGGCGACCAGTTCTTGTCCGCTGGAGCAAATGATTTCAAGGTGTGTACTCTACCTCTTCGCTCTATTAAACTTGTCCTTAATCTGATAACCCCCTTCTATAGGCACGGCTGGCATGCACCACCGCATGGGTGTCCAATCCTGGCGAAACTGTTCAGCTCCTAGACGAACTCGCCGCTTTGGAGCCAGAGGGTACAGTATAATCTACCTAGCTACTGATAAGACGGCCCCTCCTTTTCTTGTGTCTTTCAACATAACATTCCAGGGGGCTTTAAGCGTTCGAGTATAATTTTTCGTGACTTGCCCTCGCCATATACATCGATTACATTGCGATCATCATTGAAATTATGTCTAGGATGTTTTTCTTCGCCTAATAAGCTTCAAGTCGTTTATTCTTATGTACATGGGCATACCTTGCACTCGTAGGCGTTCATTACATCTACTTATTCAGTCGCTACCCTCAATTTGCTTGAGGGTTTCCTGAAGTGTGAGGCGGGAGTCGTCATCGGTCTGATTGACACTCCATGTGTAACTGGATTCTTCCACCTCCTCGTCCTCTGCATGATTCGTCGACACACAATGCAGTACTAGCGATTCTCCGCTTAATACCACTCGCAGTTTCTTATTCCGACTTTTTCCAGGGGCATGGGCTATTAGCTCCCCGTGTTCTGAAAACGTAGGCTCCCAGATTGCAGTTTTGGAGGCAGTGGTTGGTGCGGTCACTAGACCTGCAGTTGGATCACTCGGGCCAGGCTCGGCGTCTCCAGGTAGCATATTGGGTAAAGACGATATGGTTCTCGTTCCGCCAAGTAACGGAATTGTATGAACTAAATCCAGGGTAAATAAGTAAATAAGGAATTCTTGAATATCATCACGAGTACCAAATCTTTGGATGATTTGTTGTTGCGGGAACGAGGGAAGACTGGTCCATGTGTTAAATTCAGTTCCAAGTGCTGTAGGGTCCAAGTCTGTCCGAACCCGAATTTTATAACGGCTATTCGGGCTAAGGAAGTCACCTGAGACTGCGGCCTCTTGAACATTAAGAAATGAGTCCACGAGGGATTCTACAAGGAGTATATTTTTATCTTGATTGGCGGGGGTCCCAAGACGGTCCTTGGATGATGGGGGGTTCGCCCAGTACTTGCATTTGAGTCCAGCAGAGAGTAGCGTATTGGTTATATTGTGGAGGAACGATAAAAGCCACTGCATGTGCGATCTATGTTGGAGGTACGTAATGCTTGGCTGGAGGAGTGGATATTCTATCGTCGGACGTTTCCTCACAGATATGGCTGCAGGTATCTGGGTCCGCCGGCGGCGGTTCTTCCGATGGGCGTGGGTTAAAAGGATGCGGATGGAGCAAGCAATTGCGTGGGCGAGGTCGTTGGCTGGAAATCCAGCTGAGCCTGCTTCTAGGTCATGGGTGGCAGTTTCGTCCACTGGGATCATGTCAACGAGAACCTGTTGGCTCTCGTTCACATGGAACAAGATCTGATTGTGCCGGGTTTCAACGCCGTGTCGGAGAAGTGCCCGTGCTTCGCGATTTAGTTCGTAGAACAGCTCCTCCTCAAATAGAGAGTCTCTCGCTTGGTGAATGTAGGTCTCCTGGGCAGATGTATCATGTGCATGTTTGACACAGGCTGGTTGTGATACTCCAACTATTTCCCCACCCTCTCGCACACGAATGCGCACGACTTGTAGAGGAGATGCATTCATCCCGTGGTCGACATACAAGGACCCATCGTCTCCCCTTCTTAACGCCCCCAAGCCTCGATCTCTAAACACGGAAGCAGCTATTTATCATAGTAACTTTACATTAGTAAAGCTCGACTAGCCGTCAAATCAGGAAATAGGTGGTCCCATACCTTCAAGAAAACCATGCTGCACGCCCAGAGTTTGCCTCTCGCGTGGGAGCCGGCATATCTTCCATCCCTTTTCCTTGATTGCCAGCACCTCGGACCAATACTTGGTCTCCGCGGCAACTTCCTTCTGCAGGCGAGTGGCAGCTTCAAGCAGGTTGTTTGCAGCAGAGCTGAAACTCTCCAGTTTCCATCCCTTCGAGACGATCGCGATATCCTTCTTGTCGGCCTCAGTATGCTCCGGTGTTTTTATCTTATCTATGCCGAGAGAGCCAGTCGGGATTTTGAATTTGATATACGGCGTCATGGATAGCTCCACCTGGCGCGGGGCATACTTTGAGAGAGCGAGGGAAACGAAATCTAGGGCGTAGCAAGCTTCGACTTGGGCCTGCCTAGAGGTCGAGTGTCAATAACTCTGTGCTTATTCCACGGACCATGATATTTGAGTACTCACGTCGCAAACTCGAGCATCTCTGATCGGCTAGTGAAGAGCTGCTGTTCCTTGTCATCAGCGTCGTCCCCAGCTTCGGCCGGCTCTCCTATATCAGACGCCTCTTTCCCGGAAACGCGGAGAGCTTCGATTTCATTCGACAAGCTCTCCTCAGTAACATCTCGGAAGGATCCCCTCTGGGCGTTGATCTGCGCAATGCGGATGGGCAGTGTATCTGAGTCCTCGGTCTTCTTCCTAATCGGCCGCAAAGGCAGAGAGAAGGAATCGGCCATCGTTACGGGGTAGTTAATGGAGCGCGCCCACTTGCACTCTGATCAGCTAGTTTGCCGTGCACGCAGTAACTGATACTATGTGGTGCGTTCAGCGTATGCGGTCGATGGAAAAACCGAAGTCTGCCGCTACAAGCAAAGGTAGCCCCAATTCCAGTGCCAGATCACTTCCATCCCCGTCCTCGTCTCTCCATGTTCGTGTCTAGATGTCTTCGCGATAGTAAACTTGAAGACATTACCTAATCATGTATAATAGTTTATCCGCTCCGATCTAGATACGGTCTAGCCTGGTGATCAAAGCTGTGTAAAGTATATATAAGTACCAAAGCATCTCCTTGCCACCAAATTCATTAGTAAAAGGATCGCCCCGCTACATGGAAGCTACCTACGGGCACTTGGTCGGCGCCAAGCTCGTGATGACGATGGCTCCGACTGAGGGAAGAAGATCGTTTTTGTATAGAGAAGACGACGACGGACGACTGTTCATCTTCTTGTCTCCTTCATACGCAGTAAAGAGACCGGTACAGCTATCGAGCTACACTCTAGTGAAAGCGACTTTCTTTGTTCATGACATCTCACGATTAAGCTTTGGAACAGCTCTTGACTTGGCCTCGCGGGGCATGGATTGAGGTATAATTCCCTCCCACCAAAGACTCCTCGACACAGACACCACCGCTGCTCTCTGGCTCTCGACAGCTTACACCATTGACGACCGGCGATAATTCATATCCAGAGACACAAGGATGTCAGCCCCTACGCCTGTGGCAGCTACAGCCAAGCGGCGCCGTATCGCCGTCTTGACTAGTGGGGGTGACGCGCCTGGGATGAACGGCGTGGTGAGAGCAGTTGTCCGCATGTCTATTCACTGTGGCTGTGAAGCCTATGCCGTACATGAGGGTTACGAAGGGCTGGTGCAGGGCGGAGACTACTTCAAGCGGATGTACTGGGAGGATGTTCGTGGATGGCTGTCTCGCGGCGGTACGTTGATCGGGTCTGCGAGGTGCAAGAGCTTCAGAGACCGCGAGGGCAGGCTGAAGGCTGCCAAAAATATGGTCGTCCGCGGCATTGATGCCCTCATTGTTTGTGGAGGAGACGGGTCCTTGACTGGAGCAGACATCTTTCGTTCCGAGTGGCCCGGGCTACTAGAGGAGCTGGTTTCAAAGGGAGAACTCACGGATGCAGAGGTCAAGCCGTTCAAGTCCTTGAATATAGTAGGACTGGTGGGCTCAATTGATAATGACATGTCGTTGACTGACGCTACCATTGGCTGCTACTCGTCCTTGCATCGTATCTGTGAGGCCGTCGACGAGGTCTTCGACACCGCAGCCTCCCACCAGCGAGGATTCGTCATTGAAGTTATGGGTAGGCATTGTGGATGGCTAGCGTTGATGTCTGCCATCAGTACGGGGGCTGACTGGCTCTTCGTCCCCGAAATGCCTCCCCGCGATGGCTGGGAGGATGACATGTGTGATATCATAACCCAGGTATGCATTAATCCTTCAAATGATATACGCAGTCACTAAAAGGGTGGATGAATATCAGAATCGACAAAGAGGTAAACGGCGAACGATCGTCATCATTGCTGAAGGTGCCCAGGACAGCAACTTGCAGAAGATTACGTCGAACAAGGTCAAGGATATACTCAGTGATAGATTGCAGCTCGACACCAGAGTGACTGTTCTGGGACATACACAACGAGGAGGCGCTGCGTGTGCCTATGATCGATGGCTCGCCACGCTTCAGGGTATCGAGGCTGTTAAGGCTGTTCTTGAAGCTAAGCCCGGCTCGCTATCGCCAATCATTACTATCAGAGAGAATAAAATTGAGAGGACCTCCTTGGTAGAGGCAGTGAGGGTTACAAAGAGCGTCGAAGAAGCCATCTCGAAGAAGGATTTTGCTACGGCAATGGCTCTACGAGACTCTGAATTCAAAGCGTATCACAGAGCGTATATCAACACTACTACTCCCCACCACCCGAAGCTACTGCTTCCACAGGAAAAGGTACGGTGCTCTTTAATACATCATTTTGTCAAAGTGATTAAGTGCGAATTACTTACTTTGCATTGATTAATAGAGGATGCGCATCGCGATTATCCACGTCGGGGCACCGGCCGGTGGCATGAACCCTGCTACGCGAGGCGCAGTGGCATACTGTCTAGCTCGTGGACACACTCCCATTGCCATCTACAATGGCTTCCCAGGTTTGTGTAGACACCATGCGGATAAACCCCTGGGGTCCGTGAGGGAGGTCAAATGGCTAGATTCCGACTCGTGGGTCAACGAGGGCGGCTCAGAGATCGGTACCAACCGTGGGCTCCCATCAGAGGATATGGAAACCACTGCCAAGTGCTTTGAGCTCTACAAGTTCGATGCCTTGTTCGTCATCGGAGGGTTCGAGGCGTTTACCGCCGTCAGCCAGCTGCGAAAGGCCAGAAAGGATTACGACTCGTTCAAAATCCCGATTGTCCAACTACCGGCTACCATCTCCAACAACGTCCCCGGAACGGAGTACTCTCTGGGCAGCGACACCTGCCTCAACACGCTCATGAACTTCTGCGATGTGATCAGACAGTCTGCCTCGTCATCCCGCCGACGAGTATTTGTGATCGAAACCCAGGGCGGGCGATCTGGGTACATAGCTACCATGGCCGGCCTGTCCGTGGGTGCGTACGCGGTATACATCCCGGAAGAAGGTATCAGCATCAAGATGCTTGCGAACGATATCGAGAACCTACGACGCAGCTTTGCGACTGACTGCGGCGCCAACAATGCCGGGAAGATCATTCTGAGGAACGAGCGCGCCTCTGCCACGTACACGACCCAGGTGATCGCCGACATGATCAAGGAGGAGGCCAATGGGCGATTCGAATCCCGCTCTGCAGTTCCAGGCCACTTCCAGCAGGGTGGCAAACCCTCACCGATGGACCGTATCCGCGCGCTCCGCATGTCGATCAAGTGTATCCAGCACTTCGAGGAGTACACCGGCATGAGCAAGGAGAGAATCGCGGCAGACGACATGTCGACAGTCGTCATCGGAATCCGGGGAAGCGAGGTTGTCTTCAGCCCTCTCGGCGGCGAGGACGGGCTAGAGGAGACAGACACAGACTGGCAGCACCGACGACCGAAGAACGAATTCTGGCTGAAATTCCGCGAGATGGTCGACACCCTGAGCGGTCGACCCGGCGCCGACCACCAGCGACACGACCAGAGTTCATGATGGGGAAGTTGACTGGGGCTGATATTTGATAAGACCGTTTCCAAGCAGAACAGCACCCTCCTTTGATATTTCCTTGTCCTCCTAGCCCATCTAGTCATAAGTAGTATAAGTAAAGATATAGAGCAACTAGATGTGCGACTTCTTTAGCCTTTGACTATAGCTGCTAGTTAACTAGTTATCTCATCTTCGCCAATCGGGCGCCATCTCGAAACTCCCTGTCGCACCCTTTTCTGACGTCCTCTCACCGTCCAGCAGCGACAGATATCATAAAAGCAGGCCGATGTACTCCGAATATGATCTGTTCCACGGCAGATCCAACGCCATCTTGCACCAAAGATGGCGTTTCTGCAGCTTGCTTGATTTCTTGTGCGCCACCACACGCGTCTCGTAACGGCCGGACGAGGTGAAGGCCGCGATGATGCAGATATCCTGGCGCTTCCGTGGCCTCTGGAGTTCCATGGTCGTCCTGAGACCCGAACCCTGGATTTCTTTCGTGTATAAGCATAAATTTATAAGAAGAAAAGGATAAACTTGTTGGTTTATTCGCCTGTGGTTGTGCGACCCGGATCTGGTTCTTCCTCTTTCGGATGAAGTCATGGACGCTTCCCTTGACTTTCGCTTCGCAGCTCAACCTCAGCCCCCATTCTTCACTGTCTACCTCTACACCATACGCATCCTTACGCCTAGCTTGCGTCAATCCTGCTCTGTCGGCTGTCTTAACTAACGTATTGATAATATGTTCTGTCTTACTCGCTCTTAATGCACAAACGTTACTCCATGGGCCACCGATAACATAAACGACAGCTAACGAACTTCGCCGGTATATGCTAGCAGGGAATGGAGCTGAAGCTTCTAACCCGGCCGTTCACACGGTGGGGGGTCATACTGCTCCTCATGCAGTCATGTCTCGTCTCTGCCATCACCCTCGACCTCAATAACGATGGTAAGTCACCCTTGCCTGGTTGATTCTCAGATTATAGCCATGCTGACCCATAATCTCCCTGTTTCATAGATTCGATCAGGAATGCTGCTCAGACAGCCGCAAGAGGCATGCTCAAATTCTACTCAGGCCATCAGCCAGGAAACATTCCCGGAAACCTGCCTGACCCATACTTCTGGTGGGAAGCAGGCGCAATGTTTGGCAGTTTAATCGACTACTGGTTTTACACGGGAGACAGTCAATGGAACGACCTGGTAACCGAGGGCATGCTCTGGCAGGTTGGCCCGGATGACAACTTCATGCCTCCAAACCAGACGTTGACCGAGGGTAACGATGATCAGGCATTTTGGGCGATAGCAGCCATGTCTGCTGCCGAGCGGAAGTTCCCCAACCCCCCGCCAGATAAACCACAATGGCTTGCCCTGGTACAGGCCGTTTTCAACTCTCAGGTAGCTCGTTGGGACACATCTACATGCGGAGGGGGCTTGAAGTGGCAGATCTTCAGGTTCAACAAGGGGTTTGACTATAAAAACACCATATCCAACGGCGCGTTCTTTCAGATGGGCGCACGGCTAGCTAGGTACACCGGCAACGACACATATGCGCAGTGGGCCGAAAAATCATGGGATTGGTCTAGAGCCATCGGGCTGGTGAACGAGAACTATCAGTTCTTTGATGGCTCGAGTGATCTGCTCAATTGCTCTGAGCTCAACCGAATCCAGTGGACGTACAACGCCGGCATATACCTGCTGGGGGCCGCGACCATGTATAACTATGTACGTCTATCGTCCAATCACTTATTATACAACCTGTGATCCTAACTATTGAACAGACGGACGGTAGCCCGAAATGGCGAGAGCGCGTTCAGGGAATCCTTGACGGTCTTCGCCCATTCTTCCAAGCCAATACATATATCATGTCTGAAATTGCATGCGAAGAATACGGCACCTGTGAGACCGACCAGAAATCATTCAAAGCCTACCTCGCCCGTTGGATGGCAGCCACCACACAGATGGCCCCTTTCGCAACCGACTTTATCATGACCAGGCTACGAGCCTGCGCTGCCGCGGCAGCTAAAACTTGTACTGGTGGCGATGACCGCACAGCATGCGGCCTTAAATGGACAACGGGGGAGTTCGATGGTAGCAACGGGGTTGGTGAGCAGATGGCTGCCATGGAAATCTTTCAATCAAATCTCATCGCCAAAGCCGTTCCCCCGCTAACCAATTCCACTGGCGGAATAAGTAAAGGCAACCCAGGAGGGTCAAGTAAGGGTTCGGGCGTGGAATCTACGGCCCTCAGGTCGATTAACACGGCCGATAAAGCAGGGGCGGGAATTCTCACAATCTTACTACTTTCCACGATCGGAGGGGCTACATATTGGATTATTGGGCCATGAGTCTGTTTCTCCTCTGTATCTGTTTACATTATCTCTAAATGGAGTTCCTGGTGTCTATGACCTACCTTATGGAGTACTTTCTGACTTTTTCCATTCTACTACATGCTACTACGTTCGTATCCTGTGTATATCATATAAAATCGTATTTATCCGAATTAAATATCTACGCGTAAGAGCTACTGGATTGTCCCATCCCCATAATATCGTTATCTCGTGGGTGATGGTGACGTCATAGATGTGTATACAAATCTAAACCCCATAGAAGTGCAGCGGGGAAAAAAAAAAGAAAAAAAAATTAGATATTAGTTAAATTACACACTGCATCATAGGTATATCGCGAGATTATAGAACGACTGAAAAAGAACAATAGGTATTTTTTAGGAAACCTCCTCATGCCACGCCCGCCTGAAATATTAAGATATTATACTTAACCCATGGATCAAAGGGATTGCAGTGTAGCACATACGATGAATATCGCCAACAGCACTTAACCTCCATTAGTCGATTTAATATATCCTTCTTTCCAAAGTACATTACTATGTACCCTATGCCCCTAGCTTCCACATCCGACGTCTGCTTCGTTTGCTTTTCATCCATCCTCCTGTTTGGTCGTTGGTTGACTACCTGTTGAATGGTCCTTGGAGGGTGTGGGATGACGGCTTTAGATATGTCGACCGTACGTGTCGTTGCGGCCAGTATCGCCGGATCGACGCAACTCCTTTTGATGTCCTCCGTCATACGAGTTCTTGTCACGGTGGTGGCCCATCACGTTCATAACTTCGAGGACTAGGGAGGTAATACAGAACCACCTAGTGAATTGAATAACGTTAGCAACGGCCACCTTATACAGTCGTCAATTTCACGCTGGAAGAAGAAGTAGACTAACATTGCTCCAAAAGTGAAGGCTTCAAGAACTCTCTTGAATTTGCAACTACCACCACGTGGCGAATTGTTCGTGCAATCACTCCTACTGTAGTCTTGGACAGTGAATATGAATGCAGTCAACCAGCTATAATGAAACTATTAGCATTCGACGTAATTATAGGTTGGCCTTGGGGTATGGAGTCGCCCTTACAGATATGAGAATACCAGGTCAATGAAGAATGTGAGGAATCCCAATCTCCTGATTATTGGCGACATTAGACCTGGAAGGAAGAACAGAATTGACAGAGCAGCCTGTAGAAGTCATATCGTTTGTTAGCAGCAGCCCATCCCCTAGTCTGAACCTTTCTGAACAAAACGACCATGGGAACTTGAGAGAGAGAGACGGCATACAATAATTATATCATATTTGAGATGGCCGTTAGCCGTGTAGCGGTGGATGAACCAGGCAGAGACTCCAAGTACAATTCCGGCGCACGCAAACTGCAAGAAGCGACTGCCCATAAGAAAGACACGAACTAGAGTGGACAGAGCTCCCATCTTGAAGGTGTTTGCGTGTCAGGGAAGACGATAAGGTACGGTATAATAGGCAAAATCTGAAGATTTGGTTCTAGGGGGGTGTATGGTAATGGTATATCAACTGAGACCTGGACTTAGGCAATATGATAGAAGAATCAAGATCCAGGATGAATTGACCAGAGGAATGAACAATTCCACGGCTGATGACGAAAAGTCTCCCTTTAAAAGGGATTGGTAAAACTCGCCTCGACTGCTGAACTATGGTACGCATAGTTAATGACCAAGCAAGGAGATTTGGAAGAAGGGGGGTAGGTGGCGGGCGTTTGATTCGCGGTTTGCCTTTCTAGAATCGTCCTCCATGACCCTTGAAAGGGCGATATAATGCAAATTGAAAGCTAACAGGGACAGTAAAGCGAGGACATCCGGTTCTTCCGGGATGAATTTGCCGTTCTGGTGTTGATAGTCAGTCCCCTTTGACCAGTGACTTCATAGCAGTAGTAAAAGGCGTGGTAAGCAATGACATAAACTCTTCTAGATGCCATTGTAAGCAATTAGATGTGCCACTTGCATCATAGTTACGCCATCACAGCCTAAAAGACTGGGGAATATCAATATTGATATGCAGCCAACATGGACCATATCCGTGAACGGTCTTTGATCTGCCGTGGGGTGGCTTCTAACTGGAGACTAGACAAGGTAGAAAAGCGATGTAAGTGCACGATATATGGGTGAGTAAAAAGGCAATCGTGTAGACATCTGAACTGAAAAGCTTCATCGATGTTTGAAAGGATGAGGATGTGCGAGGTTGCCAGCTTCGGATGCGGCTCGTTGTTTAGCCCTCTCAGGGGTTACCCTTTGAATTAGTTAAATATGTGAAACCCAAGCATCTACAAGACCAGGGCTGAGAACGGCTTTCTAGGCACTGAGTATACGAATATGTGATTTACTCGAGTACGTAACATTCATCTATAGCGTGAAAAGACAGTGTGAGTATGTTGCCATCTATATCCATATTAGGCGCCTGGAAGTAGATGCCCGCTCCATAAAAAAGAACTCTAACTGCCCAATACCTTGACATCCCCTTCCTTGATAGCTCCAGAGCCAACGAGCCTGGTCACCTCTGCAGCAAAAACACCCTTTACAGCAGTAGCATCCTTGCCAGCAGTGGTAAGCTTTGAAGCAACAGTGGCCAATTCCTCGTTGTTGATTTTGCCCATGATCAGTTCAACGTCATTGAGTACGCTGTCGATCTGTGCCGGGGAGGCATCCCCGTCGGCAAAGTAGTTTACGTCCTTGACGCTGCCCTTGAGAACACGCTTGTTCTTCTTGGCCGCATTCTTAGCAGCCTCCTTGGCCTTCTTTCCTTCAGCTCTCTCGGCCTTGGCGGCCTCTTCACGCTCCTTTGCTAGTCGTTCGGCCTCAAGTCGGGCGTTCTCCTTTTCTTCTGCGAGGCGCTTAGCTTCAGCTTCTTTCTCCAGTCGCCGCTTGTCCTTGCCAGCACGCTCTTCCTTGCGGAACTTCTTGATACGGGCGTCTCCAGCGAGGGCATCGTCGACCGTTCTTCGGAGACGTGCAGTGTCTTCGGTCTTCTTCTTCTTGCGGGCATTGGCGTTCTTACGCTCGATGTGGCGTTTGTGGTCACGGTTTTCGTTGTCATCTGGAACATCCTCATCCTCGTACTCAAAGGTCCTCCAGCTGTCAAAGTTGTACCAGAAGTTGTAGAATGTTTCGACTTCTTCTTTCGTGCTGTTGTCGTCTCCAATCATAGGAACAGGTTGAATCTTAGAGAAGCGAGCCTCGGCTTTGAAGAATGGGTGCCACAGCTTGAAGAAGTCTCCCTTCTTCTTGGGGTGTGGCGGCTCAACATCTGCAGCCGAATCGACGGAGTCGAACTGACGACGGCGGATAGGGTCAAGTAGGATCTCTGTAGCCTTTTGAATGCATTTGAAAAAGCTGTCATTCTCGTCACTTGCACCGGCGGCAGCCTTCTTGTCAGGATGATGTCGGAGGACCTTTTTACGGTGAGCCTTCTTGATCTGTTCGGGAGTAGCTCTCCAGCGGTATTTGCTGAGGCCCAGCACGGCGTAGTGATCTTGACCCTGTATATCGAAAGAATGGTCAATAAAAACGTCCAATTGTCAACAGGTAGCTGGGTAGTATATACCTTCCAGTCCTTAGCATCACGCTGCAGCATCATTGGGTCTTCGGCCTCGCTGATTTCATCGACATCATCTTCCTCGATCTTCTTGACATTCTCCTGTGCAAGGATCTTTTCATCTTCGGAGAACGTTCGTCTATGGCGCTTCTATAAACCCCAAGACATATTACATTAGAAAACTAGCAATAGACATAATATACGTGCAATTGGCACAACTTACACGGCGGGCATGCGCCAAAAAGTGAGGCCCAACAGGCTCGACGTTGCGTCTGGTTGCGCTGGACAAGGTTCCAACGGCCTTGAAGTCTTTATCCTCAGCAGCCCAGCCTTCGGGAAGGCGAGGGAGAGGCAGGTGAACGGTCTCGGTGGCCGACATCTTGCAGTAGCCAACGCAAGTAAAGCTGTCTTGACTGTCTATCTTTTTTTCTATCTCCAGCTGTCGAAGTGGGATGGTTAGAAAACAAAAATCTTTTTTTTTTCCTGGCCAGCTTGGGCGCTAGTCCTGTTTGGGGAAAGAAGCCTTTCGGACATTTTGAAGATTGTACGAAACATCAAGGACAAGACAGAACAATTACTACCACTGTCAGCTCACTAAAGGTGTCCCTGTTGGCTTGGTTTGATAGTATATCTCTTATTCAAACCGTCGGCTTCAAACACGATACCCATGGCCGCTGCGATGAGCCCGGTGTCCGCCATAAGCGCATACCGCCAGCTACTCCGTGCTACTCGCATCGCCTTCAACGGTATGCGCCTACTATTTACTCTATGAAAAAGATCTAGGACACTAACCAGACCATACAGGTGACTTCCCCGTTCTCTACGCTGCCCGGTCAGAAGCCCGCAAACAGTTCGACCAGAGCCGGCAGCCCGGCGTCGATACCCCTATGAAAATCCAGCATGCCCTGGAGACTGCCCAGATTCTAAGATCAAACATCGTTCAAGGGACCAAGATAGGGACCGAGGAGCAGGGAGGAGAGAAGGTAGACCGATACTGTACGTGCCATATTCCATGCAATGGTATTGGGTAGCTATCTAATTTATTCTCAATTTACAGCTTTAAGGATACACGAACATACGGAGCGCGGCGATAATGATACAATAAAGGCTGCTGGCCAGAACCCAGTCAAGGTTGGGAAAGGGTGCTGCTCTTCATCAAATCCCAAGAGCTCGGAACCGTTAACGGCGGACATTTGACCACTACATGGGGAATGCGCAATTAGTACTATCCCAGTGGAATACCGATTTTAACTTGAATCTTTGACGTTTTGGACCGGAAGGAGTTTTGGACTGCATGATCGGATTATATACATTTTTTTCCACTTTGAATTAGAGATGTACGATAGACAGACTACAGATATATCAGCTCACAGGGCTCACTGTAAATTATTGAATGATGCTTTTCATAGCTCTTTAAACCTGGTTTTACATTAATCTGTAGATAAACCCCGTATAACGAACGCCCATGCCGCCCAAATGATGAATAGAAAGGCTCAACGGTAAAAATAAATAAAGAAGGGTATCAATCACCCGCCAAACTTGCATACTGCACCTCCCCACGGCCCGGTGGAGGCGCTACATCATAACTCTGCTTATCCTGCTCTGTCCCTGATTCCCCGTCCGCTTGCTCCCCCGGCGCTCCCTGAATCGCCTTTCGAGGCCCTCCAGGTTTGGTGGCAGCGGCCGTCTGTCTCCCTTGACGCGCATATTGCATCCGTTCATCTCTCTCCATATTATCTAGAGGACGTGGTTTGCCCCATTGCACGCGCAGTGGGCATCCTTGCACCACCGCTATTCCTTGACATTTCGCTGCCGCTGCCTCGGCCGATTCTCGTGAAGCATAGTTAACGAATGCACAGTGCGATCGATGTGAACATATCAATGATCTAATGGTACCAAACGGAGTAAAGAAAGTGCGAAGAGCATGTTCGGGGAGGTCGTCTTCGACGCCGGTTATGAACAGAGAGGTAATGTTGGGGTCAGCGGGCGGTTCGATATCCTGTGGCCCTGGGGGTAACTGAGAAATAGGCGGATATGGACGTCCTCCCCGGCCACGACCGCCGCCCCCTCTTCCACGACCAGCACCGCGACGAAGGTCACTTGTTCTGACAGGGCCGGGACCAGGTCCATATCCGATCTTCTTCTGCTCGGTAGGCTGCTGCCTTTCCCCTAGTGTCGTGGTGGAGGCGTCTGTTTCGCCGCTGGCCTCCAGTCTCCTCTGTCGCTTATAGTATGGTTCGCTGTTCGCCAGCCGTCGTAATAGATCTCTAGCCTTCTCGTCTGTATTCTCGTACTCCTCGACCGCCCCTCTGCCTTCCTCGAGCTCCTTCTCATGCTCTTGCGCGTAGTACTCTCGGTTAATCGAGCTCTGTGGTCCTGGAGCAACCATCTTCAGGGCGGCATCTCGAACGACGATGGGGAGGCCAAAGGACAGGTCGAGCATGCAGCACTGGCAGCAGTTCTTCAGGCGCGCGCACGTTAAACATATATTTGTCGCCTTCGTACGGGACGTTCGGTCGGCCTTCCATCGAAAGACCGTCATCGGGCGGGTGCAGATTTTACATTCCGCCGCATAGTCTTCCTTCAGCATCTGGACGTAGGGGTTTTCGGGGAGACATTGTTCGCACACGGACGGGAAATCGGTGGTCTCCCAGCCCGCCCGGTTTATATCCTGCTTTATCTGTGGAGGCATCGTGCTGGTCGACGTGGAGGGTATCCTCTCTCTTTTTTGACTGATTGCGACTTGATATAAATCTACCATGGACGCCAAGAACATTCTATGCTTAGTAATGCATAGCTTAGTCAGGTCTTTGTCACAAGCTTGGTCAAAATTAGTCATATACTTAGTCAGAGATTAGTCATGATATCATGGATGACACGTGACGGTGGCATGATTTCCTAAAACGGAAGACCCGAAAAGCCGAGGCACGTGACCCCTAGGTTTAGGACCCAAAAGGGAAGCTCTTGGTGCCAAGACCTGCAAAAGTGCCCCTGGTTTGGGTCGAAAGTTGGCGGCCAAAGCAGCGATATATATTTTTCGCCAGCTCACCAAGTGCCCCTTTTTCACCTCCGACGCTGTCACTGTTGCTGTTACTGTCGCTGTTTTACTGTCTGTACGGAGAATTATTGTTAAGATGTCTACCAAGCTCGAAGCTGAGAACCACAAGCGTGATGCGGAGTTCAACAAGGTCCTGCACGGTAACACTGCAAAGGCGCAGGGTGGTCTTGCCGCCATGATGGGGAAGGATATGAAGGCCCAGCAGGCTGCCGTTGACGAATACTTCAAGCATTGGGACGAGAAGCCATCCGCCGATGAGACCGAAGAAACCAGAGAAGTGCGCAGAGCCTCCATATACACTTTCGCTGCCATATACTAAGACGTGACATTATTTATAGGCACGAAGAGCTGAATATGCCACTCTGACTAGACAGTAAGTCTACACTGCGACGATTAGCAGTCAATTCAAGATCTAACGTTGTTCTAGTTACTACAACTTGGCCACTGATTTCTACGAATACGGATGGGGATCTTCATTCCACTTCTGCCGCTTTGCCTACGGTGAACCTTTCCGTCAAGCCATTGCCAGACACGAACACTACCTGGCACACTCCATTGGCCTTAAGGAGGGCCAGCTAGTCCTCGACGTTGGCTGTGGTGTCGGTGGTCCCGCCAGGGAGATCGCCAAGTTCGCCGGAGTTAACATCGTTGGCTTGAACAATAACGATTACCAGATCCAGCGTGCCACCCATTATGCCGAAAAGGAAGGTCTGTCCAAACAGCTGCGCTTCACCAAGGGCGACTTTATGCAGATGTCCTTTGAGCCAAACACTTTTGATGCCGTATATGCTATCGAAGCCACCGTCCACGCCCCGTCCCTCGAGGGTGTTTATTCGCAGATCTTCAAGGTCCTTAAGCCAGGCGGTGTGTTTGGTGTGTATGAATGGGTCATGACCGATAAGTACGACAACGACGACCCCGTTCACCGCGAGATTCGTCTTGGTATCGAGCAGGGAGACGGTATCGCCAATATGGTCAAGGAGTCGGTTGCCGTCGATGCCATGAAGGCAGCTGGCTTTGAGCTTCTCAAGGTAGAGGATCTGGCCGAGCGACCGGATGTCAGCCCATGGTACTACCCACTCGCTGGCTCCTGGAAGCACATGTCTTCCCTCGGAGACGTTTTCACAATCATGAGAATGACCTGGTGGGGACGCTCTATCGTCCATCGCCTGCTTGGCTCTATGGAAATGATCGGTCTCTTCCCCAAGGGCTCCCAGAAGACGGGAGACAGCCTGGCTTATGCTGCCGACTGTTTAGTTAAGGGTGGAGAAATGAAGCTATTCACCCCTATGTTCCTCATGGTCGGCAGAAAACCAGAGTAAAAAGCCCGTCTACTTTCCATGAATTGCCTATCCACCTGTCACCTCATGCCATCCTCCATGACCATTGCATTTGCATTTTTTTTTTTACGCTCTTATATTTTCTTTGTTGAATATGCCCATTTAATTCTAGATCAACATTTCAACTTCTGTGTTCACTGTTTATGTCCCTGATTATATGACCACAGTCTTGATTGGCTTATGGAAAATTCGATTCGATTCAATATAACTTTTAATATCATGCCCTCCGCTGCTGCTTGAATCATTTGTTGCATTCCTAACCCGATATACCTATTATATGCGAGCATTGACAGATACAGCCTATAGAAACGACCAAGTTTATTTAAATGGAAGGCGGTCTATTCTTGAATATCTACTTGTGCCCGCCCACCTGTTTGTTGACTGATACCCAGGACAGGATGCTGACTCTTAAGGATAAGAGTATTATTAGATACCTATAAGGCTACATGAGTTGGCTACGAAGCCCTTTCATGCAGGCTATGCAGTCAGGACAATTCAACTGATACAAGACAAGCAGTTCCTATGGGAAATAGGAACACAAGTACAAACACACTATATCTTCCTTCTAGCGTCTTTCTATAACACTTCACGGTGTGGAAAATCTCACAAAGTGAGAGAAAAGGGATGACATCCTCTTCATCAACAATGCACCCCTAACTCCTTTGAGCAGATTTCAACATTCAGTTCACGCGTCGCCTGTTAATACTACTATTTAGAAACCCGCGCAAGCACAAGAAGCTATTATAGCTATCAGAATGTCGCGTCAAGCCCAATCCACCATCGCTATGCCACTCAAGCCGCCAAATCAGCTTGTCCCTGTCATCTATGAGGGCATCTGTGGCTCCCGCCATCCAGGAATCAACGGAGGAGATGGGTTGAAGTTCATCTTTGCTGAATTTGCTCCAAGGTATCTCTGCATGCCAGGTGTTGGTCATACCCCTGAGACTTCTGATATGACCTGCCGTTTTGTCGCAAACATGGCTGCCCGTCACCATTCTGACCTCCTTGCAATGAGATCCTGGGACTGCCAGTTCTGCGGTGATAAGGCAACTACATTCAACATGGTGGTTGTCTCGTTTCTAGCCCCTGATATTGGCACTGTTGCCCCTGTCCGTCGTTCTGTCTGGGGTTACTGTGTGCCTATCTGCAGGACCGCTGGACTCTGTGATCAGAAAGCTGGCCGGCTGGCAAGTGAACTGCGTGAGGCCCATCTCTCTGGTCTCGCAACTCCATCATCCCCTTCTTGTCTCAAGTGTGGAGGTACGAAAAATCTTACCCCTTGTGGCGGCTGCAAGATAGTGAAGTAAGCAGGCTCTTATTTTGCCTAATTTCATGTATATCACTTGTATAAGGCATCTGGCTAACCATTGACAAACATATGAATATAGGTATTGTTCAGGAGAGTGCCGCAAAGTGCACTACAGCGCACACAAGAAGGACTGCAGGGCCGCACAGCGAGAGAGGATAATGGATGAAGTGGATAAACACATGCAGAAACGGAAAAGGTCTGGTTATGCAAAACTCAAGGTAGGAATATCTAGCTCCTTTCCCTAGTGCTCTTTGACAGGCTGCTAACAAACCAGAGCATTTTCTATGTTTGAAACCGGCCTGAACCAGCAATTAGTGGTATTCTGATGGTCTAGGAGATCATTTCTCCACAGGCTTAGTGATGGAAAGTTTGAGTCATAGGAAAAGTGAGGATGAGGTAGACGTTTTGTTTTAATATGCCAGGACCAACTGTGTGTTTCTTGTCACAAAGCCATACGTGAAGGGGTCCATGGAGGTATATTCAGGGTAGCAAACTTCAAAAAGGGACAAGTGCAGATTTTAGCTAGGCCAGTCTATCTACGTTCTATCAACCTCTTACCTCAAGCTTACCAGGCCAGTCCTTTACCTAAGAGACTGGCCAAACTAGGCCTTACTCAAGTCCTATAGCTATCCCTTCTCCTAAGCAAAGACCTATGGACAAGTGTAAGGACAAGCTTATGGGTTATAAAAGAAGGTCAATTAGAGGGTGTCTTCGCTAACTAAACTTCAAGGCCATGGAGATTTTGTAGGGACGTCCGCAGTCCTTAGCAACTTTGCGTTCAATTTTCCAATCGTTCTAAGTTTGGCTCGCTTTTCAACGGTGAAGAGGCTGTCGTATAGTTACAGTCAGGCCAGCATCGGGTCTTAGCAGTAATCCCAGGGGCATATACGAGCGCCTAGCTTCCGCGATGCTACCGTGTCAATTCAGCCTTCCCCCATGAACCAAGACCAAGGTCAGTGGGAGATCGCCACATATATCCGCCTGTCGATCCTGTTCATCACCGTTGAAATGGACAAGGCATTGTCCTTGTCGTTTTTCATGTTATCTAATTAATAGAACAGTCGATTTCTCAGATCGCCATTATGAAGGTCAACGGCCGAAGATGCTTACTCACTGTTGCACTGCTCTTGTTTGGAGTCAGGGCAGCCGAAATCGTCCCGGCTCCAAGAGGCATGGAAGCTATTCCAGACTCTTACCTCGTGGTGATGAAGGATGGGATTTTAGCTAACGAGTTTGATACTCATAAGGAGTGGATAGGTGGCCTTTTGCGCCATGGTTCAGGGGCTAACGAAGCAGGCGAAGGCGGCTGGGGTGTACAGCATACCTTCAACATTGCAGGTTTGCAAGGATATAGCGGAAATTTTGACAGGCAGATTATCCAAAAGATTGCACATCACCCCAAGGTAAGTCCTCCAACTTGGAAATGTGAGTTAGGACTAAGTAGTCTATAGGTGAAACATGTCGAGCAGGACGCAGTGGTGAGAGCCCTGGGGTTAGTTACTCAGAAAGACTCTGGTTGGCATCTATCTCGAATCTCTCACAAAATACTTCCCCCCAATCCTGAGTACGTGTACGAGGAGAGGGCAGGGAAGGATGTTCATATATACCTCCTCGACACAGGAGTTGACGGCACAAACAGCGGCCTGAGGGGCCGGGTCATCCAGGGGATCAATACTACGCCTGATGGAGACGGAGATGAAAGCGGCCACGGCACTTCTATAGCCGAGATAATGGCTGGAACAGTTCATGGAGTCGCCAAAAAGGCCCTGGTGGTTAGTGTCAAGATCTTGGGCAATACAGGATCTGGTACACTATCAGGCATTATACAAGGCTTGGATTGGAGTATTAATGATGTTGCTAAGAGGGGCATCGTTGGGAAAGCAGTCATGAATATGAGCTTTGGTGGATCTTACTCGTCGACTATCAACCAGGCGACTGAAAAGGTGATCAAGGCAGGAATCTTTGTTGCAGCATCAGTTGGTGCGGGAAACGTACGTTCCCCTTTGTTCATCGTAACGTCCAATTTTCACCCTTTCTAACTGACTTGAGCAGCGTGATGCGAGCGGCGAATCTCCTGTCTCAGCCAACGGCGTGTGTGCTGTTGCAGCCAGTACCATCGCCGATGGCCCAGCTCTATTCAGTAGTTATGGGCCCATTGGTAAGACTGATAATGGATCCTTCATCTCACATCAAAAGTTTGACTTATATCACTCTCTAAATAGTTGACATCTATGCCCCGGGAACCAATATCACAACTAGGACCAACGGCGATAGACTAGTGACAGTGTCTGGAAGCTCGTTTTCCACTGCCCAGGTCTCCGGAGTGGCTGCATTTGCTATTGATATAGGGGTGACCTCTGACAAAGTATGCGAAACGATAAAGAAACTCGCGCTCCCCTCTATCCAGAACCCACGGCCAGGAACCACCAACCTTCTATTGTACAATGGTAGTGGCCGTTAGTCAGGTACCCGTATTTACCCTGCCATGGTTGATGTTGATGCCTATTTATTATTTATAAGCTTATCCTGTTCCGAAGTGTCCGGAGTTTTATTGGCACCCGAACTCCGACTATACCAGTCTTAGCTTAACTATTTTAACCAAATAACATCTACAAGAGTTATCAGATACGAAATAGTTATATCTGCGCAGTTATGGAAGATAAATCATTAAAGGCCCTAACTCATGATCCCAAGACTACCCTTAGACACTCCTTAGGGTTATAAGTTTAGCACTAGGTTTGTCCTTAAGGAAATGCAAGGACTTTCGCCACGGGCTTCCATATAATATATATATATGTTGAACATTTCTAATCTTTTGGTCCATCATTTATTATTGTTCATATCAACACAGAATCTTGAAGCACTGCCTTGGTAGTTAGACGGCAGGGTATAGTTATTACTAAGGCCCAGTCGGTGGGGGTTTAGGCAACAAACGCCACAAGGATTCATTCCTTCAGGATCCTCGATACTAGGCCAGCTATCAAAACCACCACAGGAGACCCTTGAATCAACAGTCCCTCCCTTTGCCTGAACTTCCACATTTTTCGAAATCCTAACTCCAACTGATCAAAATGGCTTCTGATACTACCGCTACTGTCCGCAAGGGCTCCTGTCTCTGCGGAAATATCAAGTATGAACTGACGGGTGAACCGTTCAACGCCCTGTTATGCCATTGCCTGAACTGCAAAAAGGTAACTGGCTCGCCTTTCTGGGGCAACGGCTGGTTCTTTAAAAAGGTCCGTCTTTCCTCTGGTAACTACATGCGTCATAGTTAAAGACATTATGTTAACGATCAACCGTTCGCATTGAACTTTGGCATGTCGAACAGCAAATCACCATCCACGCTACCCCCGAAGATTCCATCAAGACATATGAAGATAGCGCAACAGATGGCGGCAGCTTGCTTCTACGCAAATTCTGTGGCCGCTGCGGCGCAACCATGTTTGTAGAGTCGGAGCTGGGCCCGGAGATAATCATCGTGTCGGTTGGTTCTTTGGATAAGGGCGAGAAGCCATGGAAAACAGCCAAGGAGTGCTATGCAAAGGACAGCTTCGGTTGGGGTCCTAACGGAGAGGGAGTAGAGGTTACCCAGGGCCCGTTTGTGCTAGATAAGGCTGAAAGTTAGTTGCAATGCAAAGACACATTGCTAATGAGCGCTGAGGATTCCGGGCCGATTCTAGTTGCGGGTTGAGAGATATATATTGAATCACACCCGTGTTCCCCACGTTCTAGCACGTAGTAGCACTCCATAGGCCAGTAAAATATCTGCCTAGAGCGGACATAATCCCTCGCCGGCCTTAAGCAGGGTACAGCTCACCCAGCCTGGTGACCTCACGGCGATAAGAGCGTGGTCTGGTCTTCCATTGGTGTTTTTGTTTTGTCTTTAACTTCAAAACGTCCAAGCTTTTTTAACTTTTAAGCTTGTTTGGGTGCCAAGACCGTCTTCCACGTGACATCGGAGTTAGTTAAGCGCCGACCTCCGGGTGACTAAGCGATATCTTCGTTCTTTCGACTTTCCTCCGTAATCTCCAGCTTCATCTTCGTCTACACAGTCGAGTTCTCGCTTGGGAGACGAGGACAGCTTAATGTTGGCAATACGGGAGGCTCGGGGGCTGCTCAAGCTCTACGACTGCGAAATAGACTCGAAACTCTCTCCTGGATAAGCATTTCGGGCGCCTGAGGACTTGTCGGTGCCATGTCTCCCTCGGGGCCGAGACATGGCTTCCACTCCGGCCTGCCCAGGGTGTGGCCCTAACGGAGTTAACACTAACAAATTTTATCGCGTGGGCATCAAGACGAATAGAGCACGCTCTCGGAGCCGTGTCAGGGACCTCCATCCGTAAACACGGGACTGCCTCGTCTAACTTCCTGGAGCTTGCTCTGGGGGGTTGTATATTTAAGTCATGATGGCCGCCTTGGTAAAGCCCGGTATATATCGACTCAAAGCATCGTGCATACTGCAGAACACTCGATACTCGACATTTCTACATTTACCAACTCAAGAGCTACCTGCAGAGCTAAATAATGGGGGAGCCAGAGCGCAAGTCTATCGACGAGGAGAGCGGCGGCGAGAAGTCCGTGGAGAAGCACGATGACTCGCAGTACCCTCCCACGAAGAAAGTGATTCCGATAATGATAGCGTTGTACCTGGTGGTATTTCTCATAGCCCTGGTATGTCGTCTCATCCCTTACTGCGTCCACTGGATACATTAAGTCTCTAACATAGTAGTAGGACCGAACAATCATCGCCACAGCCATCCCAAGGATTACAGATCAGTTCCATTCCATCGATGATATCGGCTGGTATGGCAGCAGTTACCTGCTCACCGGGTGCTCATTCATGCTGCTATTTGGCAAGATTTACTCTCTTTATTCGCCAAAATGGGTCTATCTAGCCGCAATCGTCATCTTCGAGATCGGGTCTGCCGTGTGCGGAGCGGCCCCTAACTCGACTGCTTTCATCATCGGACGTGCCATCGCAGGTCTTGGTTCAGCCGGCGCCTTCTCGGGAACAGTGATCATCATCGTCCACGCCGTACCTCTCCGCAAACGCCCTGCATACACTGGTATGATGGGTGGGATGTTTGGAATCGCCTCCGTCGCTGGTCCCTTACTTGGTGGCCTATTCACGGATAAAGTCTCTTGGAGATGGTGCTTCTATATCAACCTACCCATCGGAGCTGTTACCTTGCTCATCGTCACATTTCTCCTTCACGTCAATATTCCTGGAAAGAGCGTCAAGGGCTTGACAGTGTACCAGCAGTTCCTCAAACTCGACCCCCTGGGCACCCTATGCTTCATGCCAAGCGTCATCTGCCTGCTCCTCGCGCTGCAGTGGGGAGGCACCACGTATTCTTGGGGAAATGGGAGAATAATCGGCCTATTTGTTGTCTTTGCCATCCTTTTGATCGCCTTCATTATAATTCAGATCTGGCGCAAGGAGGATGCCACTGTCCCACCCCGCATATTCGTCCAACGGAGTGTCCTTTCGGCTTTCTGGTTCACGATATGTATCGGGTCCTCGATGATGACAATAATCTACTATCTTCCCCTCTGGTTCCAGGCTATCAAAGGTGTGAGTGCTGTTAAATCTGGAATCATGAACCTCCCCATGATCTTATCCCTCGTCATAGGGGTTATTATGAGTGGAGGCTTGGTGACGGCGATTGGCTATTATGCCCCCTTCATGATCGCTTGCTGTATTCTCTCGTCCGTGGGTGCCGGCCTCCTGACAACCTTCATGCCAGACACTGGCCACGCCAAATGGATCGGCTACCAAGTTATCTACGGCCTCGGGCTGGGGATGGGTATGCAACAAGGGTCGGTCGCGTGTCAGACTGTGCTCTCCAAGGCTGATGTGCCCGTCGGCTCTTCGTTGATTTTCTTCGCCCAACAGCTTGGCGGCACCGTCTTCATCGCCGTCGCCCAGAATATCTTCACCAACAAGCTTACTTCAGGACTCCAGCATATCCCCGGTCTCAACCCGGGCATGCTTGCGCAAGTCGGTGCGACCACGATCCGCGACCTGGTCAAAGACCCAGAAGTGCTCAGGGAGGTATTGAAGGTATATAACGTTGCGGTGGTGAATACGTACTACATTGCAGTGGCAATGTCGTGTGCTGCCATCGTGGGTGCACTGACTATCGAGTGGAAGAGCGTGAAGGGAGAGGAGAAGAAATAAGTCTCTTGATGCATGATTCGGAGTTTATAATCTCCTCTCGTTTGGTCTGGTTTAAAAATGGCGCATTGGTTGGAGTCGGGTCGTTTTACATGTTGGAATCTATATTAAACCAGGGAATTTGGATTATATATATAATTAGAATAACGTATATACTCGCTATTATGACTCTAGCTAATTCAATCATTGTGATTAATCCTGGTCATTTCCAGACGTAATAGAAGTTGGAGCAGCTAAGGATATAATATGTCGGTGGGTGGTCGGAGTAACTTCGCAGCCAACTTTTTCTCCTTTTATACCTATGAATGCCACATCAATAAATACTTCAATAGTTCTTGCATCCTTAAACCCTCCATGCCTCTATTTCTATTAATTCGTTATCGAAGAACTTCCCACTATGGTTAATAAGCAACATGCTAACCGGATCAGTACCTAGTCGTTATCTTGACATTGGTGACTCGTAAGGCTGCGTCTTTCTGCATCAAAAACTTCAAAGGCTTTTGCACGTTGACCAAACACCATGAAATGCACAAGATGACCCATCTTTCGCCATAGTGGACGGCGATGATAGATCAGTCTTCTTCGACATACACACTACTATCTTGTACACAGCGATGGCTTCCATAGCAGCAGACGCTACCCCTCCAACACTGAAGCCTTACGCCTGCGTCCTGTGCCAACAGCGCAAGGTCAGATGTGACCGACAAAGCCCATGTTCAGGTTGCCGCAAGTATGAGGTCAACTGTATATACCGCCCGCCTCCGCCACCGAGACGGCGCAAGCGACGATCCCCGGAGGACGTACTGCTTGCGAGGCTGCGCAAGTATGAAGAGCTCCTAACGGGTTTAGGAGTGGACGTGAACAAGATTGACGAGCAGAAAGCGGATAGCCCCCCAACTGCGCCCGAGACATCAGGGTCTTCATCCGTTGCTGCTACTGCTGCTGCTGATGGTGATACTGTTGGTGGTGCGCGAACGGAACCAAAGGGCGAGGAAACTGAGCTGCATAACCAGTTTGGCCGAATGATTATCGGGGATGGAAAGTCACAATTTTTGGAAAACAGTCTTTGGGTGAACCTGAGCCATGAGATTGGCGATCCAGATACGATCTTTGAGAGCTCGTGCGATAATGCGAATGGCGATGCTGATATCCTCTGGTCCGCCGAGGACTCCCCTCGCTCGGATGGGAGCGAGTTTATACTGTCTGGATCGTTGGGGTCGGTTACTCTGCGGGCCTTGCACCCAGATACTGTACAGATCTTTAGGCTGTGGCAGATATATCTCGACAATATGGATCCTGTCACGAAGCTATGCCATAAACCGACCGTGCAGCAGCAGATTCTGGATGCGAGCTCAGACCTGAATAATATACCTAAGCCTATCGAAGCACTCATGTTTGGCATCTATGCGTGCGCTGTGGCTTCGCTTCGTGACGAAGACTGCATCGTTCGACTTGGGGAGACAAGGGAGGCTTTACTTCGCAGGTTCCATCTAGGAGTAAAGCACGCCTTGATCAAAGCCGATTTCTTAACTAGTTCAGACCTGACGGTGTTCCGGGCGTTTCTTTTATACCTAGTATGAACACCCTCCGACCCCCATCTGCTATTATATGTCGGTTTGCTGACGGTTAGATACTAGCTGTCAATGAGAGGATATGTGGCCGTTCAAACGCTCTGGGTGCTTGGAGGAGTAGCAATGCGAATTGCGCAACGTATCGGCCTTCATAGGGATGGTGCTCGCTTTGGGTTACCTATATTTGAAGTTGAGATGCGACGTCGTCTGTGGTGGCCAACAATGTACTTTGATGGCCTCTGCGGCGAATTATGCGGCATGGGAGTATCGCTAGCCAGTTCGTCCTGGGACACTAAGCTCCCTCTTAACGTTAATGACTCCGAAATCACCCCGGACATGCGAGATCCGCCGATAGAGCACAAGGGTCTGACAGAGATGAGCTTCTGCCTTGTCAGATATGAAGTAGGGCTGCTACTTCGCGACTTGGCTACCTCTAGTTCCTTCGATGGAGCCTGGGGGGCTGTGACTAACGAGTCGGTAACATTGAGCGACCGGCTCAAGCGAATTGATGACTTGGAGATGCTCCTTGATAAGAAGTATTTGCAGTATTGTGATACATCGATACCACTGCACCTCATGACCTGGATAGTCGGTCACAGCTGTATCGTGATGTTGAGATTCCGGGCCCGTTCACTCTCCAACCGTTCATCTGGACAGACTCAGCAACCAGATCCGCAGGAAATGCGCGATGCACTGTTTGCAGATACACTACAAATTATTGCCAATTACCACACCTTCCGCTTGGCACCAGGCATACAGCGATACCATTGGCATGTCAGCGCGCATTTTCAATGGCACGCATTTATCTACCTGTTGCACGAGCTGCAGAGGCGTACGGTAGGCGAACAGGTCGATAGGGCCTGGACAGAGGTTGGAAACGTATACTCGTTCAAGCCGGAGTTGCTATCAGACACCAAGGACGCACTACATTTTGCGATTGGCAATCTCGTTCTGAAAGCATGGGGAGCAAGGAAGGCCACCCTTGCGATGTTGGAGGGCGGACGTGGACAGGAATCAATTGTGACTCCAAGTTTCATCGAGAGACTGCAGCTTCAGCGTGTGAGATCTACGCAGTTGTCGGCGTCGCCGCCGTCGGCCCATGGAACGGCTACTGGAGGCCAAAATACCCCTTCTATGGACCACCATCTGGCGGGTAACAGAGACATTGGAGCTATGCCTTCCCTGTTCCAGCCTGATAGCACGGCAGGATTGGCATACGGGGTACATAACGGCTACGGACTGATGCCGAACATGGCTGCCTCCAATGTCCCAGAATATGAGTTCCCTGACAATCCCGTCGACTGGTCTCGGTGGGACATCCTTCTGCAAGGGTCGACGGCTGAGATGAACCTGGAGTCGTGAAATTGATCGTCTTGGTGTATATTGTATAATAGCTGTACCATCCTGTCCTCCCTTAGCCTCTCACCTGCTTGGCCGTTACAAGGAGTACCTTCGCTCCTAGTTTCTTCTAAATTAAGCCACCTCTACACTCACGTTTTAAGATTTTCCCTTTTATTTAATCCACGCCTCTATCTTTGCTTTGCTTACTCGGCATGTAACACTCGACTTGTAACATTCTTCTGGTGTCATTTTCCTTAAAACTGCGCTGCCTCCCTGCCAAGTCACTCTTGAGGCAGGAATAAAATGACGGGACCATTAGGTATCCGCATATCAGCTTCTAGATGGGCAGTCTATCTCTTCACAATCTATAAGATACCTGCCACCGGAATATTCAAATCCAAATCCGACGTCACATTAAAGAATGTCGCTTCTGTACCCCTGGGCTGCACTAGGAAAAATAATAATAGCATTATAGGGAGGTCGGTAAAATTACCCCCAATGTTTAGGATTTAAGGCTCATATCCTAGGAACAAGATGACGGTGTCAGACCCTGGCGTCAAGGTCTTGAATATATATGACATGTATAACCACCTGCTCAAGCAGTAACTTGTCAGGTACTCCGCCGGTGACCTAAAGAATTATTCCAAACCTTCCAACGAAAATCACTTTGCCTCTGTATGTGATTATTTGCCAAAGGTAGGTTTTAAACCCTCATCCCTAGGAATTTAGAGATTCATTTGCATTTTTAGGATTTCATAGTTTAACTGCGCCTTGGTGATCTGCTTTGAATCTAGAGACTTGCGCTTTCTGTTCGGCGACGTGGCTTGTAGACTGGGCCTAGAATTCCAGATTTGAGCTCGCTCAAAGTCAATATACATCACGCTCTGGTTCTCTATGCTCCAGAACATATTGTGGACAAAGGCATCTCCATGGTACACCCCAAGCTGGTGGATTGCCTGAAGTGACGATGTCGCCGTATCATGGATAATTTTGCTGTCAACGTTAGAGCGATAAATAGGAATTCCGGCATGGCTAAGAAGTAAAAGGCGGGGAATTCTAGCAATTCCATCATAGAAGAGAGGTCTCTTGGAGAGATCCAGGATCCCAAGACACACAGGGATGCGACGACCCTGAATGGGGTAAAGACGTCTATAGACATCATTCTCATGCTGTAAATAGTTCGACAATGTGGGCGGGAACCCTTTACCCACCATTTTATACCCATATGGCATGAGCATAACTTCAAACAACGCCCCACGAGAGCCATGCATATGAAGCGATTCGCATCCATCGGACTCGTATGGATCGCAAATGCGCTTGGCCTTTTTCAGCAGTTGTTCGTGCAGAAGGGCTAAAAACTTAGACCTGTCGATCCGGTGTTTGCCAATTCCATGGTCAGCGATATTGGGACATGCCTCGTCCAATGGTCCTCCTTTGGATAACCCGAGAAGACACTTGTGGGTACAGTACAGCCGCGACCTAGCCTGGTTTTTGGAGTGCCTCTGGGACGAGGACTGGTCGCTGGAGCGAGATTGAGATGGGATCACAACCATAACATTTGCCGAGCGACGTGGTGGTTTGCTCGGGGATTCCATCATGTGCGTGGGGTCTTCATCGCTGCTATCCACCGGACTTCGCGACGACTCCTGCGATGGATTGCACGTGGACGATTGCAAACGTAGAGGTTTTTTGGGCCTTGTCATAATGGGTGTGCTCCTGGCGTAGTCCACTCTGTTTTGATGTTCTGGCGTGTATTCCTCCGTTGTCACAGTTTGTGGTGAAGAAACGATTATATCATCCTGGTATACGGTCTTCCACGGCTTCAGTTTGGCTTCCGCCTCTGTTCGCCAAGTTTGGCAATAGGGCTCAACCTGCATCGCCTTGAGGGTGAAGGCGAGTACCTGGCCAACGGCGGTCAAGTGCAGCTTATTGGGAGAATCCGTACGGCCGGTATAGCCAGTGGTTCCCCCCACATCCTCGCCCGGGGTGGAGACGTAGTAAAATATAGTTGTTGGGTCCTTGCCAACGTGAAGAAAGATGAAAGCCTCTCCCGTGCACACATATCCGTACCCCACTCCGGATTTGATCATGTAGGAGAATATCTGGGTGATTACAGCGGCCATTCCACGACGCAATTCAACCTCTTTAGACTCACCCGGTGTTTGCAGAAGCACGTTTTCAAGGTCCATGTCATGGAGCGTGGATTGGATTGTAGTCAGCGGCAGCTTATGCGGCGCTTTAAGCTCCACGATATATGCGGGCACATTTTCGCCGTTACCCTTGTTATATACGCAGAACTCATCCGCCAGGGGGCGGGATGAGTGCGGTGTTGTAACGGGTGTGGAGTCAGCTCGACCAGTTTTTCGAAGCTTTGTGGGACGCGGTGGTTCCTGGGGTGACCCGGTTTGGGTAGGTTCCTCACTCAGCGTGTTCCCGTGGTTCTCAAAGGTGACGTTGCCCAAGAGGTGGAAGTGCTGGCGTATTTGTAGATTTGAGTACAGTTTCGTGATCACCGAACGAACTGGCCGAGTGACAGTCTCATGCTGAAACAGTCGAAGGTCCAGTTCAGACCCCGTCTTCTCGGTCCGTAATTCTGCTCCAGATTCCGCCAGCCCATGTAGTGATTTGAAGTGGCGCTCTAGAACAAACTCCATCCCAACGAGGTCCCTCCAAATGCGCCCTTGTTCTGCGGCAAAGTCTGGCCACTGTCGAATTCTTTCGGGGCGTAGCCTGCCATCTGGATTCGATACGACGCCCTTTGTCGATTCTTTGGCATCACTGATAGTAAGTCCACGGAATAAATGGGTGTGGCAGCCATCCAGGAACTCAAAGATGGTAGTCAGTCGTGTTTCTTGTTGTGCAGTACGCAGGCGTTGTTCAGCTTCCTCTCGGAGGCTTCTTTCTTCCTCGAGAAGCCTCTTTTGTTCCTCCAGGAGCCTATTTTGTTCCTCAAAAAGGAGCCGGAACTTGTCAGGCTCTTCATCCATTTTGGGGTTCCCAGCCCAACCCCCCTCACAGCAACAAACGATGAAAGTTGAAGAAACAGACCAGCAAAGGTGGATGAAAGCCGAAGGTGGTCGAGATGTTTTCGGAGCTTCGGTGAAATAGTTGTTCCGCCTTCCCTCTGTTGCTGCCTTCCACCAACTTCCACCACCCAGACTTCTCTGGTGCCAACATCGCTTTAGCACCGAGTTCCAATAGAGTGAAATTCTCCACTGCAATCGGCTTTTTGTGAATTGCATCGGCCAGAGACAACAGATGTGTACTCATCTGGGGCCCATATTAGCTTAGATAACGGTCGTTGCTTTGAACGAGGAAAATAACTTCGATTGGACTCAGTTACGTTTTTACTAATAAGGGTTCGTCTATGTATAGCGGTAGCCCTGTTAAACCTTACAGCTGTATACTTACGGCGCTAGCATCATCGGTAAGATGGTCGACACCAAACCTACACTTGTATACTTTATTAGCAAGATGGTAGACATGTTCATCTGAGTCTGGAGTTAAAGCAGATAGAGCAGGCTGTAAGTATACAGGGTATCATAACCAATAACTAATCTGTATTGATGCTTACTATTAATATAGGGGAGTAATTGTGTAAATATGTTGCCGCTAATCCTTCCCTATGGCAGCTCTTAGCCTCTCAGCCCCCGATCTAGCGCCCTATTGACTACCCCCTCGCGCCGCGGACGAATCTATACCAAACCCTCTAGCTTGATATCTGTGCGGGTAATAATTCAAGCATATTATATCGCGCAGTAGGTAAATGTTGCCAAATACCGTGAAGGGTGTCGTTATATTAATAGAAGCTATGATTATCCCGAGGTCATAGAAATACAATTTTGTTTAGCTGGAAAAACGAACATCATCCCCTACAGATATGAGACACTGTGCCGGAGAACGCAATTAGTTCTCGAATCCTGTTTTCGATAATCTACGCATCATTTGTTCGTCACGCAAATGGCTCTCTGTAAACCTACTGTGTTCGATGGCGCTATTGACTGGACACTGGGCTACCCAGTTAACGAGTTGCCAAAACCATCTCTTTTTTCCTTTTTAAAGAAGGTTTATAGCTGCTACCAATATCCAATATCAGTATAGCAGGGAAGACTCTCTGAGATCTTTGGAAAGGCACTTGCGGCAGTCCTGGAGTCCAGCACGTAAGGGGGCCTGTCTTGTTGACGTCATCGTCGATCATACTAAAGATAACACACCTAGCCTCCGCCTCTATGTTTCAACAGGATAGAGTATCTAAGGTTGGGATCCGGCTTTCCCCCGCTAATCAGAGTGAAGATCCCTGTCATACCTAATTCGCATTGTTGGGCTAGTTTCCCCGGCTTGACGAACTTGATGTGAATAGCACAGCGGGCATCTCAGGCTATGGCAAGATGATGGGTCTTGGATAACAAGATGATCTGACCCATCTCCACCAGTGAAACCCGGGGGACAGTGTCCGGCCCATATGCGACGGCATCGGTTTCGCAGAGTGGCGGTGGGAGGGAGCCGATGTTCGCATCCGCGCGGTCCAGCAAGCCACCGACCTAAGAATGCGCCTTGGACGTGGGCTGTCATGTGCTTTTGCGGGCCAGCTCGATCTTTGCATGCGCGGCGGGCTTGGCGTGTATGGTCTTGGCACTGGACCCAGGGATCCGGCGCTAAGCGGCAAGAGTGACCCACAGTGGGGCCATTAAGCATATCTCATTGGCGCCAAGTGGCCAATGATATGGTGGAAAACAACCGCCAAGGAGGGTGTGCACGGTCACATGACAGGGCCCAGACAGCGGTCTTGACGTTCGATGGTCAGGTGAGCAGCGCAGGGTGCAGAAGCTTATCTAAGTTAAGAAAAGCCGATCGCGCGTTCACCAGGAAGCTGGTGCGATTCTGTAGGATGCTGTAAGATGCTGGGGGACACGCACGGCGTACAGATGATACATGATACGTCCGATGTCAAGCTGCGGCCAAGCGTTGCGCGGTGTGGGAGGGTGCCGATGATGATTTTCAGGCAAGCCCCTGGCTGTTCCAGCGGTCGCGACGGAGTTTCGGTGTCGTGCTGGCAGGTGGCTGCGGCCTCGCGATTGGCTGCAGAGTCAATATCACATGACTGTATTGCCCTTTAGAGACTAGCGCAGTGGATCCCGCGGCCAAGGAGCCGGTGAGCCCCCACTAAACCTAAACGGGAACCTCACGCGATAAAACTCTGTTTCTGGCATTTTTCTTCGGGTTTCGGTTTGATGCTTCAGCTTTGATGCACACTCGATGTTTAATGTGTTCAGCACGGAGTATAAGTAGAAGTGCAGGGGGGTAGAGAGTATAAGCACGGGGTAGAGAGGTAGAGAAGCTAGACATGGTCAAGCGTCATCGTGGTGATCGACGGTAGCTGCTTGTCACGCAATCGCACGCTAGAATGGCTCCGTCTCGTCTTCGTCTTCGGGCTGATTCGAAGGTCTCGCCACTAACTAAAGCTGGCCTGATGCGGTCGTTTTCTCCGGCTGGCTCTTGTCGCATTATCCTGCGGCTGCTGCGGGTCTGGGGAGCTCGTCCTGGGGCCAGCAGGTCAAATCCGCTAAGAAGACTTTTTTCCCCTATGGCCTCCCTTTCGCTCCCCGCCTGTAGTATAAGTATGCCGTCCCTCTCCCCTTCACTTCATGCGGGCATATTTCATTTCATACCAGCCAGTCCTCCGATCTTTTTTTGATACCCAGTTCAACAGCGTTAAGCCAGCTCGATCCCTCTTTCGTCAACCACGCCACTTCTGCTCGCACATACTGCTGAGCAGCCCACTCACTTGCGTTCGCCAAACATAGCTCAGACAGACACTATGGCTGACTCCAAGAAGCCGAATGTGCTCTACATCATGGCAGACCAGATGGCTGCCCCCCTCCTGTCCATCTATAACGCCTCCTCCGTCATCAAGACGCCCAATCTCGACCGCCTGGCCAAAGATGGCGTCGTCTTCGACTCAGCGTACTGCAACTCGCCGCTCTGCGCTCCGTCTCGCTTCACCATGGTCTCGGGCCAGCTGCCTTCCCGCATTGGTGGCTATGACAATGCCAGTGATCTCCCTGCCGATACTCCCACATACGCTCATTACTTGAGAGATCAAGGATATCACACTGCTTTGTCAGGGAAGATGCACTTTGTTGGGCCGGACCAGCTGCATGGCTATGAGGAGCGATTGACCAGCGACATCTATCCGGGAGATTATGGCTGGTCGGTGAACTGGGACGAACCGGTAAGTTTGCTCTGTTCCCCCTGCACACACCGTCTGATGTGAGAGTCGAAGCCGTAGAAGAAAAGGTCTCACCAAGGGTGATTATCTCTCTGTATTCGCGCTGTCGATATGAACTTGTCCAAGAGATAAATGTGCTGACGTTGCCCGTGGTAGGACGTCCACAAGGATTGGTATCACGACATGTCCTCGGTCATGGAAGCCGGGCCCTGCGTTCGAACCAACCAGCTCGACTTTGACGACGAAGTCATCTATAAAGCAAAGCAGTATCTGTACGACCACGCCCGCCATCGCAAAGACCAGCCATTCTGCTTGACCGTGTCCATGACCCATCCTCACGACCCCTATGCCATGACCAAGGAGTTCTGGGATCTATACGAGGACGTTGATATCCCACTGCCAGCAACTCCTGCCATCGACCAATCCAAGCTAGATCCCCACTCGCGCCGTATACTGAAGATTGTCGGCCTGCTGGGCTCAGAAATTCCAGATGAACGCATCATTGCCGCTCGCCGTGCTTACTTCTCTGCCTGCACCTATGTCGACACCCAGATCGGTGTTCTGCTCTCCACGCTCAAGAACTGTGCCCTGGATGAAAACACCATCGTCGTCTTCTCCGGAGACCACGGTGACATGCTGGGCGAGAAAGGACTGTGGTATAAGATGTCTTGGTTCGAGATGTCAGCCCGTGTTCCCATGCTGGTCTACGCACCGGGACGATTCCAACCCAAGCGCGTCAAGGAGAACGTATCAACCATGGATCTCATGCCAACCTTCGTCGCCATGACCGGCGGATCACTGTTCCCAGGCCTCCCCGTCGACGGTGTCTCTCTCATGCCGTACCTCGTCGACGGTGCCCCTGGCGAAAAGACAGACACCGTCGTTGGCGAATACATGGGAGAAGGGACTCTGGCACCGCTTGTGATGATCCGCCGTGGCCCCTGGAAGTTCGTCTACTCGCCCATCGACCCTCCACAGCTATACAACGTTGTGCAAGACCCAACTGAGGCCACCAACCTCGTCGCAGGTCTCCAGCTCCCAGTACTCCCTGACTCTCCTCCAAACGGGGGTCCCGCTGCTCTGCCTACACCTCCAGCCACCTCTCCGCCGGCACTGAAGAATCAGGCCTCCTTCTTCGCATCACTCAACGGGTCAAGCCACCTCCCGACACCACCTCACACTCCCATGCTAGGCAAAAAGGCCACCACCCTGACGGCTGCAGAGATCACTTCTGCCGCTGTAACAAATGATGTCGCCTCGTTGTTCAAGGCCTTCCTTCAGGAAGCTCATGCCCGCTGGGACTTTGATGCTATTCAGCAGCAGGTCTTGAACTCTCAACGCCGTCGACGTCTTGTCTACTCTGCACTCAGTAAGGGCCGCGTCACGACTTGGGACCATACCCATATTGTTGAGGGAAGCTCAGTTTTCATCCGCAACCATGGCAAAGGCCCTCTTGGTGATGTTGAGACCGTTAGCCGTCTGCATGTTCCAGTTCCAGTTGGACGTGAAGTTCAGTATCGTCCTTAGCTGCATGCGTTTGTATAGCTTTGGGCCTGATCTTATTAATGGCTTCGTTATGATATGATACAATTTGTGTTTTTTAGTACATGATATCCATCTACCGATCTGTTTATACACTGGCACAGTATACATCTTGTGCTTCAATTTTATAAGCTATGAACATAAGAAAAAAATCCAAAAAAAACACCTGAAAATTACAAAACCAATAAAGAATAGTAATTATGAAAATACATGAAAAAAAACATCGAAAATAGGCAGGAAAATCGAGCTGCATGCTAGGATGAACCAACTATCAATTCTCTGGGCGGAGGAATCCCTAACTAGGAGGAAGAACACTTCTTCTACTTACGGGACCTTGAATCAGATCCCTATATCAGCCAATGCCCTAGTTACTAGGCTATGTATCCAGAATGCAATAGTGAAATACAGATATTTAATAGTAACCCTTTATGCTTTCTCTTCTAGCTGTCCTGTGCTCCCATGTACAAGTATATACAGAGTAGGCTAAGCCGACCCATGCACCAATCTTCCACCGACCCAAACAGCCTTGACATTCCTATCATCTCCTGTCCACATCCATTTGGCAACCCGTTCCTCCCAAGATTCCCATCCATACATGCACACATTCCCATATTGTTGCAAGGTGGATCTTTCATCTATGGACTGTCCATTATCCTCAACACTGTCCCCAAGCTCAATCATCTGCGCATCCCAAAACATCCCCTTTTCGAACCCCCCAATCTCATCCTCCATTTTAAACACTTTAGCCCCGCCTCTAGTTGCCAGGTACAGGGCTTCTTCGACACTAAGTTTCTCACGTCCCCCGGTTTTCTTTCTGTTTTGGAATGCCACAAGCCTGGACACGAGGGACGCTTGTCGAGCTGTTTCAAGAATGCTTGGGCTATACCCTCCACTGGCGTCGGTGCCGAGGCCAACACTGATGCCGTCATCAAGGAGCGTGCGGATAGGGCACATTCCGGAGCTCAGTGATGTATTTGATGCTGGGCAATGTGCTATGCCAGCAGATCTCTCACGTATCAACGCTCGTTCGGATTCGAGTAGATGAATCCCATGCGCTAGCACCGTGCGAGATGTTATGAGATTGGCTTTATCGTATACTTCGGTATACGTAGAACAATCTGGGAACAAAGATTTAACTGCTTCAATCTCATCCTCGTTCTCCGAGATATGGGTTTGGATGTAAGTCGGTGGGTTTGTAGAGGCAGCTAGGTCCCCCAGCTGGGCAAGTGCGGCACTTGTACAAGAGATTGCAAAGCGAGGAGTGATGATTGGTTTCACAAGGGTTCCCCGCGGGTCTAGGCGGTGAATATATTCCATAGACGCCTTGGTGGCCTCTACCATCGCTGCCGTAGATTCATCTCGATAAAAATCCGGGCAGGTATCGGGGTTGTCCATGCAAACTCGGCCAATGAACGCCCGCTGACCCTTTGTATGGCAAATTGAGGCTAGAAGATTCGTGGCGGGAACATGGACGGTTGCATAGTATGCCGCACTGGTAGTACCATGAGACAAAGTACGGGCCACAACAGCATTATAGATTGTGTGAGCTCTCTTCGTGGGCGTGTCAGGGGTCTCCTTGTCTCCAAACGAGGCCTCCATGGGGAAGGTATATTTATTCAGCCAATCGAGGAGGGTTGTCGAGCCAAATATTCCGCAATTGGGGTATTGGGGTGCATGTATGTGTGTATCTATAGCATGTTAGGTCCAGAAATTCCAGTGTATAATGAGAAGCACATCCTACCAATAAACCCAGGAAAGAAAAATCCATTCTTATCCTGCCTAGCCCGTATCACCCTTACGCGCTGGACGGTGCTCGCGCAATCTTGGGCCTCCTTATCATCGTATACCAGCTTCCAACCCATGCTCTCGGCCCATTCATTCAACTCCTTCTCGCCTCCAACATCCCACTTTGAGCCAGCGATGCGCCCATCCGAGCTATCCACCCACACGGCGCCATCGTTGATCGAGAGGATATAGGTAGGACCCGAGGTAGGCGTTGCAGGAGTCGCCGGTTCGCGTGGAAGTTGAATAAATGTCCCCAGGTAAAGAGTATAGCTGTAGTAGCTCGCCGCAGAGGCTGGTGAGACGGCCGGGATGTCGCCCATGCTGAATTGCCACAGGCCACAAATATGGACCAAGACGGAGGGACGGATTGATGCAGAGGAGACAAGGGAGGTGACAAGGCCGCACTTATATATCTTCACTAGTACTCAGCATCGCGGGCCTTGCCTCTCGGTGGCCTCCGCTTGGATATGTGGGGAGGTGTTTCGCTCCAACTAATGCTGTAGGAAGGGGGCCTGCTTTAGGAACGGCTAAAGAGAGGACACCGCGTATCAAACGAGCGGCAGGTTCAACGCTATACCAATCGACATCAGCTGGAGAAGCGAGACGGAGAGCCATGTTGAAAGGCTGAAGCTCCAGATGCTGCTCGTTGTTCAGCTTCAAGGGCGGCGATGACGGCGAGCTCCGGCGGGGAGCTGGTTAGTTAGCTGGAAGCAAACGTCATGGCCAAGCTAGCACGAGCCTCAACTCCGGATAAGCGCCGGCCACAGGATACTCTACTTTTTCAACGAGACAAGTTGGGAAGAGACATGTAGGAAGAGCCTGGATATATACCGCTTTTAGATGTTGGCAAGAGAATACGTGTATATTAAACTAGGATGTAGGTACATTAAGAGGATAGCTACTTCATTGCTCCTGTGTAGGCCCGCAGCGTCTTGTCATCCAGCAGCCTTCCCATCGCCTCAGCTTCCAGATATAAGCTGATATCAACGCCTCCTCCATCCGCCTCGCTGGTTTCCATGATTTGCATACAGCCATCCATCTTTGGCATTGCCGCATGCACATACCTGGGTGCGTTGCCGGTACCTGTGAAATCAACATCATAAACACGTAGTCTCATCCATGAAGTTACAAGCGTATGGCGGTTCCCGAGGAATGCTTGCCACAAGCGCTGCGGGGATATTTCATAAGCTGCATCATGTAATATCGCCCCCATTATCTCAGGTGTAAACTTCAGAAGTGTTTCTCGGATTAGAACGGCCTTTTCTCCAATCTAGTGCATGCTGGCTGTCGATCCAGGAGCTTGTACGTATCCGAGGAATATCGGAGATCCAATAAAGGAGTCGGAAAGAGGCGGTGACACGCGACTTCGAGCGCCGAATGAGATATTGAGATATACAGCTTCATCGGACTGTGAGTGCCCTCGAGCTCGGTTGATAAGGCTCCAGAGATGGGCCAGAAGACTATCCAGCCTTGAAATATCTGGGCGGCCCGGTTGAAACTCCCTAGCAGCACTGCGCATATTGAGAATCTCAGATGGGCTGAAATGGAGCTGTACGTGGGATACAGGCAAGTCCAACTTCCACGTATGCCAAGGTGGTGACGTCGAGGGAGACGGGGGTCCAGCTAATACTTCTGCTGGCGGTTTAGACGCCTCTGTGGTAGGTATCAAAAATTCAGGGTAGCCCGGGGTTGAAGTCTCCCACCAATCATAACGGTGCATCGGCAGGGCGCGTGCTAGAGAGGTTAAAGCACCGTCTGCCACGTCAGAGTCGATGTTACCAGCAGCATGAGCGTCGAGCTTAGCCGGATCGAAAACCGGAGAACCCATGAAGGAGTGTCCAGGATGTCCATGCTGTTCGCGAGAAGCTGCCGCCCACTGATGCACGAATACCATCAGTGCCTGCGCGTCAGCCAAAGGGTGGGCCAGCTGCACGCCGATTGCATAACTGCCGCAGGTGAAAGTGTTTATCTGGACAGTCATCCCAGGCAGACCCTCATAGTCACGTAAGTTGTACAATGCTAACCGGGTATCCGAGATGTAGTCCTCCTGCCGGAAGTCTGTCCCCATCCACGCACCTTTGCCCGAAATCCTTTCGGCTGCCGTGGGGACCAGCTGTTCGAGCGCCTTCTCATGGTGGAGGATGGTCCATTCAGCTCCAGGGTCCGAGTGAGTGCCATAGGTAATCATTGGGCGGTTGAAGCGTTCACAGTGGCCTCCGCCTTTTCGAACTGGTGTCCAGTGAAGTTGGCCGGTCCACTGAGGATAGGAGTTGAGTGTGCTCACAAACGATGACCGGAGCCGAGAAACCAGAGCTTGGGATGGCGTCGCCTCTGTCGTTGCATCGAACATCCATATCGTTCCAGTTGGCGAGAACCGCGCGACAGTGGCATCGAGGATGGATAACGGTGTGGACGTTGGTTTTGACGGGCGGACCGAAGGGAACACCCGCTCTTTCCGGCGTGAATCCATGGTAAGGAGCTTGACCTGACTATAAGTAGTTATTTGGCAGGAGGTTTACCAGAGACAGCCTTCGAGTCCGCTCTTTATCATTTCTCAAGGTACGAGTATAAGACGAGGCCGTGTCCCCTGTCCTATCTTGCTGCATCTGAGCCATTATTACTCACGGTGACTGACAAGAGTCGATCCTCCAAGGCTCCTCTGTTGTCAGGACTTCATCTGAGGCTGCTCTGCGACTGTACCATGGGTATATCGTTATCAAGTTAAAAATGATAGAACTGTACTCCCTTCTCCATGTTCTGTATAGACGTCGACGTCTTGCCCTGTCCAAGTTTGGCCTCTTTTTAGGGCTTGAAGACGCCAAGACTGGGTATATTACATAATATATGCTCATGTGACGCCAAGCATCCTCTTATCAGATCACGATCCACCAATCGGAGCGCTTAGATAACTTTATCCCATGATAATCATCAAACTGACCAATCACAGCCAGGAATATATCTATTTTAACGCACCCTGATTGGCTGTCAGTGAACAAGGTGCATCATGTGACTTCCCCGATTGTCGGCCGAGGCACGCGGGATCTTCATCCTCCCCTCCTGCTCTCTCCGACTTTTCCCCCCAAGGTGGCTTTTTTTCCCGATGGCTGCGAAGCTCCGAAGACCGCGACGTCTCCCAACCTCTTCTTCCTCTTCTTCTTCCTCCTCTTCCTCTTCCTCTTCCTCCTCTTCCTCTTCCTCTTCTTCCTCGCTCTCTACGTCGGTGATGCAGCTGTTTTGAAGCATATATTCTCCAATTGGCAGCATACCACACCTCTGTCGCCTTCCGTTCGTTCGACATATAGATCCGCGATGGTAGCTGCTCTCACGGCCCTCCGCGCCGGCGGTAGGTATCTCGGCGGTCAACATGCTCGAGCAGCAGCACTCCGAACTCCTCGTCAGCTGTCACCGCTGACGGCCTGTCGTCAATGTCTTCAGTCGGCGCCCCGTCAGTACCGTGCTGTCGCCTATCGCAGCGTCCATTCCAGTGCCGCCGAGAGCAACGGCGTGGCTGATCTCCGTCAGCCGCTGGACAGCTTCCCACGCCGACACATTGGGCCGTCACCGTCATCCGCCGAGGCGATGCTGAGCGTGCTGGATCCGCCGGTAAAGAGCCTGGATGAATTCGTCCACCAGGTCTTGCCGGCAGACATTCTCTCGGCGAAGGAGCTCAGCCTGGCTGCCCCCAAGGAGGCTACCATTAAACTGCCACGGGATGGCCTGCACGGCGGACTGGGAGAATCGGACATGATCAAGCTGTTTGAGGCGTACAAGAAGGACATCGATGCCACCGGACGGTCACATATCGGATGTGGTTACTACGGTACCATCGTGCCACCGGTCGTCCAGCGAAACGTCCTCGAGAACCCGGTCTGGTACACCAGCTACACTCCCTACCAGCCAGAGATCAGTCAGGGCCGACTGGAGTCCCTCCTCAATTTCCAGACCCTCACGTCCGACCTGACTGGCCTCCCAGTCGCCAATGCCTCCGTTCTCGACGAAGCAACCGCCGCGGCAGAGGCCATGACCATGTCCTGGGCCACCCAACCCGCGAGCAAACAGAAACAGCCTGGAAAGTCGTTCGTGGCATCCCACCTGTGCCACCCCCAAACTCTAGCCGTCATGAGGTCTCGTGCGCAGGGATTCGGCATTAACCTTGTGGTCGGTGATATCATGGCAGACGACTTCAAACTCGTCAAGGACCAGGGCGAGAAGTTGATTGGTGTCCTGGCACAGTACCCTGATACCGAGGGTGGTGTATACGATTTCCAAGCTCTCAGTGACCACATCCACCAGCAGGGCGGTATGTTCAGTGTTGCCACTGACCTGCTCGCATTGACCGTCTTGAAAGCTCCCGGAGAGTTTGGTGCTGACATTGCCTTTGGAAACTCCCAAAGATTCGGTGTCCCGATGGGCTTCGGTGGGCCCCAGGCTGCTTTCTTTGCCTGCACAGAAAAGAACAAGCGAAAGATTCCAGGCCGTATTGTCGGCGTCTCCAAGGATAGACTTGGAAACCGTGCATTGCGTCTTGCCCTGCAGACTCGAGAGCAGCATATTCGCCGCGAGAAGGCCACCAGTAACATCTGCACTGCCCAGGCCCTCCTTGCAAACATGTCCGCGTTCTATGCCGTCTACCACGGTCCCAAGGGCCTGAAGGCGATTGCCGAGCGTACCATGGCTCTCACCGCACTCCTCAAGGTAAAGCTGAATGCTCTCGGATTCAACGTGCCCACCAGAGGCAACCTCGGCCAGGATGGCGTCGCTTTTGACACTCTCGTCATGGAGACTAGCTCCCAGGCTGAAGCAGACTCTCTCATGGACGCCGCCTTTGCATCTTCTCTGTACCTTCGACGCGTCGGTTCGTCCAAGGTCGGAGTTTCCCTCGACGAGACCATGGGTGTACAGGACGTTGAGAAACTGCTTTCGGTTTTTGCTAAATTCTCGCCATACAAGGGTGCTGAGGCCATTGACTTGGCTAAAGACGTTCAGGCGGTTCAAATTCCAGAAGCTGTCCGACGAACTTCAGCTTACCTCACACACCCTGTGTTCAACAGCCATCACTCTGAGACCGAGATGTTGCGATACATCCAACACCTTGGGTCTAAGGATCTCTCACTTGCACACTCCATGATTTCCTTAGGTTCCTGCACCATGAAGCTGAATGCCACCACTGAAATGTTACCCATCACCTGGCCAGAGTTCTCCTCCGTTCACCCCTTCACCCCAACCGCCGCTGTCAAGGGCTACATCGACATGATTGAGGACCTCGAGCAGCAATTGGCCGATATCACTGGCATGGCTGAAGTTACCATCCAGCCCAACTCTGGAGCTCAGGGTGAATTCGCTGGATTAAAGGCAATCAAAAAGTACCACGACAGCCAGGGCGAACCCGGTAAGCGTAATATATGCTTAATCCCCGTTTCAGCACACGGAACCAACCCAGCCAGTGCTGCTATGGCCGGAATGCGCGTTGTCCCTGTCAAATGCGATACGGCAACGGGTAACCTTGACGTTGCGGACCTCCGTGCCAAATGTGAGAAGCACAAGGAAGAACTCGGCGCCATCATGATCACTTACCCAAGTACATATGGCGTCTTCGAGCCCAGTATCAAGGAAGTCTGTGAGGTTGTTCACAAGTACGGCGGTCAGGTTTACATGGACGGAGCCAACATGAACGCACAGATTGGCCTTTGCTCCCCAGGTGAAATCGGCGCAGACGTCTGCCATCTCAACCTCCACAAGACCTTCTGTATCCCCCACGGCGGCGGTGGTCCCGGTGTCGGCCCCATTGGTGTCGCCGAGCATCTCCGCCCATTCCTCCCCTCCCACCCTCTCAACGACCACCTGCTTGCCAAACGACCAGCATCTGTTGACTCTCCACCAATCAGTGCTGCGCCATTCGGTAGCGCAAGCATCCTCCCCATCACATTCGCATACATCAACATGATGGGTGCTAAGGGTCTAACACACGCAACCAAGATTACTCTCTTAAACGCCAACTACATTCTTTCCAGACTAAAGCCACACTTCCCAATCTTGTACACTAACACCAACGGCCGATGTGCACACGAGTTTATTCTTGATGTGCGCCAATTCAAAGCTTCTGCCGGCATTGAAGCTATTGACATTGCTAAGCGATTGCAAGATTATGGCTTCCACTCGCCAACCATGTCCTTCCCCGTTGCCAACACGCTCATGATTGAGCCAACGGAGTCAGAGAGCAAGGCTGAGCTAGACCGATTCTGTGACGCACTGATCTCCATCCGTAGAGAGATTGCCGCTATCGAAAAGGGTGAACAGCCAAAGGAGAACAACGTCCTGAAACTCGCGCCTCACACCCAGCGCGACCTTCTAAGCGCCGAGTGGGATCGTCCCTACACCAGAGAAAACGCCGCGTACCCGCTACCTTGGTTGTTGGAAACGAAATTCTGGCCTACTGTGGCTAGGGTTGACGACGGTATGTCCACCCCCCTTTTCTACCCCAATCTAGCCTTTCCCGTTCATTCATACATCCTTTTTTAACGATTGATCCAACATTTTCTAACCTTGATATCTGTCATAGCATTCGGAGATCAAAACCTGTTCTGCACCTGTGGGCCCGTCGAAGACGCCACGGACTAAACAAGCCGATATATACCCCTGTTTTCTGCTATCATTAGCTACATTTCGGCAGCTTCCCACCAATTCTGTTGTATCCCACAACATCGCCGTTTTAAAAATAAGAAAGAAGAGAAAAATCCACCAACTATAATTCACCATTCTATCATGCATGCATGCCCCAATGTCTCAACACAAAATACCCTCTAGCTCCCTGTATCATTGAGCATTTCCTTTTTTCATCTTTAGACCTGTTCTTACGTGGATAGAGTTACGAAAATTCATTTTAACGTCAAAATACAACTTATTTCTTTCAGTTCCGACAATTTTATCATATCCATGAAATTTACCGGATGGCTTCGGATACTTGGCACGTGACTAATTAAATAAAGTTCGGGGTAAATATGGGTCCCGCCGATTGCTCCACTTTTACCAAACTTAATCTGACTCAACTATCAACATATCGACACATCGACATGGACAGCTGCCTTTTGAAGCCTTGAGGTTCGCAGAGAATGAATATCGCTGTAGTGGCGGTGCCTAGTTTTAGCACAGACGCCTACCTACTCGGTTTAACCCAGAGTCATTCCATAAATACAGCTAACCTCCCTCCTTCCAGCTCATTCCACGGAATATATTCTACGGCCCTAGGGATATATACGTTTATATATTACTTGAAAGCCAATTTACATCAAAGATGGTTTAAACAGGGCTGGGCTGGAGCCTTTGCCCCTACTCTAATTGAATATACGTAGACACGCTGATAGGTACACCAGCATATTGAAGCTACACGTGAGCCGTTCTTAGTGGCGCAGGGCAGCGCGGGCAGCACCGTTCAAAATATTGTACCTTAACAGTACTTCAGCATTATTCATTCCTGATAACGATAGATATGACATTATCATCATTCCGACCGTCGTTGATTGGGTGGTCATAATAACGCCTTTGAATGATTGGATTTGAACCCCACTGCAAATGTGTGCTGCTGGACCTACCAATACATTATGGTTAAAGTCGCCAAGAACGTCAGAAAGTATCGCTCATTAATAGATTGATGACAAGGACCTGGCCACTAAAAAGTCTCTGTATTATGCTTTATCGCAGAATAAGCTAGTATCCCACTTGGCCTTCGATGCTGGGCTTGCTAGGCTGCAACATGAGTTACGTATATTCAAATACCTCAAATCCTGAGATGCCGCGGCCTATAAAACAGCCAAATCGACTGCCGCGTATTCATCGCTCCACCTAGCTTTATTATATTTACTCCTTGCTGATCTATAATGTCCTTCAGCAATACTTCCATCATTTCGAATAACCAAGGCGACATCTCAAAAGATGTGACTCTCGATAGCCCACCAGAGGACAGCATCTCGGAGCTCGCCTGGTCACCTATAGCCAACCACCTCGCTGTCGCATCCTGGGACAAATCTGTCCGCATCTACGATGTCTCTCGCTCCGTCAAGGGCGAAGGCAAGGCACTCCTCTCCTTCCCTAGCCCTGTTTTAAGCTGCGCTTGGTCACCAGATGGCTCTAAAGTCATTGGTGCTGGAACAGACGGCTCTGCGCGCCTCTTAGATCTAGGCAGCAACATCAATAGCGGCAGCCAGACACAGCAAGTTGCTCAGCACGATGCTCCCATAAGGACTGTACGGATGATTCAGATTTCCAGTAGCCAGTCGCCCATTGCTGTCACAGGGTCATGGGACCGCAAGATCAAGTACTGGGATCTTCGACAGGCAAACCCTATAGGCACCCTTGTTTGTCCTGAGAGAGTGTATGCCATGGAAATTAGTGGCACCCAACTGCTGGTCGCGATGGCTGAATGTAATATCGGCCTTGTTGATCTCAGCCAGCCCACTCTCATGGCGAAAACTCCACAAAGTCCGTTAAAACACCAGATTAGGACTGTCTCTTGGATCCCCGGCGGGTCTGGTTATGCAGTCGGTAGTATCGAAGGCCGCTGTGGGGTAAATTATGTCGATGAATCAAACAAGAGGTGAGTACTCAACATAGACCCAACTGGGAGTGGAAAAAAAAACTCATCCAATTTATTTGTACTTATATTATCTCATACATGTTACTTAGCTTGAATTTTACATTTCGATGCCATCGCCGCCCCAAGGACAACGACCCCAAGGATCAGATGGTCTATGCAGTTAACGCTGTTTCTTTCCATCCTCGTTATCACCAAACGTTTAGCACTGCCGGTTCTGATGGCACCTTTTGCTTCTGGGACAAGGATGCCCACCATCGCCTGAAGGCGTTTCCAGTTGGAGGCGCCATCAACTCTACGTCTTTCAACCTGGATGGCAGTATCTTCGCCTACTCTGTCAGCTATGATTGGAGTAAGGGATATTCCCACAACACGCGTGATCATCCGAATAAAGTTGTTTTGCACCCAGTGACTGATGCCGAATGCAAACCAAAGCAACAAACGAGCCGGAGGTAATAACAGGCCGTACAAGATGGAGAATTGTGGAGAAGTACATATGGATGCATGCTATTCCGACAGAATGAATGGAGTCAGATAACGATACCTTTGCCATTCCAATAATAAAAACCTAGATCATCGGCACTTGGTGATTAACTATTACTCTGTTCATATTGTAAACTAATACATAGTAAATATACTAAAAACCCTCCAAAGTATTGCAAACCAGAGCCACGCGAACAGCTTTCTCACCCCAACTCGCCTCTATTCCTTCCGCTTCTCCATAGGTCAGGATGTTGCATATTAGGCCCTCTTTCCAAACAGAGTGGGTATTCCTTGTACTATTACTACTTGCACTCCGAATATGTAATCGATACTGGCTAGAGAAACTCTATAACTACCTGCTGTAAATTAGGTTAAGCATGGAACCACAACACGGGACGGCCCGGGATTTGGACCAATCAGAGTGAATAGATTTTGAGCTAAATTTTCATTGGTCACACAAGATGATTAGTAATAATGAGCCTCTAATTCAGGATTACTAATTGACTTGTTTGGCGTTCTACACTCTTCAACATCTAGAAACGACAAACGTTTCCTCTTTTTTATTTTTTTTCTGGGCAATGTTTCGCCCCTGAGGTTGGTAGGCCAACTCAACTGAAACTGGTAGCTATGCATGCATCTGCGATGCCAGCGATCAGTTTGGCTTGGCAGCCAGTCCCTATTGCTATGATGGCTTTAATTTCACCTTCACATTGAAGGAGTTTATCTCCTCTAGCACTAATACTACTTTCACACTATCTCTCATATACCAGATACTCCGTGCGAGTCTCACAACCAATGCATCATTCTCCTTAGTTTGTTTCACGAAACTGCTGGGAACTGTCACTTATGAAGGCTTCCTGACAGCCTTGTCGTTGCTATGGCAGGCCCAGGAGATAGATTATGCCAATCCCAACCGCTCTATTCCCATTCACTTTGGCAGCCATCTGTCTGCGGCCTTACATGAGACATGCTCGCTCCGTCCGCTCTTCCATGATGTCTGGGGTTTTCGTCTTTGAAACGTAATAAGTCTGACCCTACTCAACCTTGTCAGCAGCCAAACATTGACGATTCCCGATGGCCCATAATGAACCAGCGGCGCTATTCCTATGATCACCAACATTGATCGACTCATGGATCAACACTATTGCTTATACGCCTAGCGTTTGCCTCAAGCCGCGTCTCGATCTCCAGAAGTTCCTTCTCACACCCACCCAATAGCTAGTCTCGACGTCTCTACGCACGCATCCAACATGGCCATCCGAGGACAACCATCCTTTCTACACCAGCTATCGACCTAGATTTAACTCAGGTGCCGGTGGATTGTCCCGAGCCCTCTAGATACCTATATTCCATTCTGGCTCAACCTTGCCTCAGATTGTTGCTCGCCACAATCGGTGTAATCTCCCGCATTCTACAAGCGAAAGAAGCACGGACTAGCATCGAATAATGCCCTTGTGTTCATATAGGCACTAGCGGTCTTGATCCCTCCAGAAATGAAGTCCCTTCCAAGACTTGCTGTGTTACGAGGTTAGCCTGCGGGATGGCGGTCTGTCTCGTGTTTGTCTCCTCCTCCCTGACTAATTAAAGCTTGACTCCGCCAGAAAGATGACGAAGCCCTGGGGTCATTATTAAGATGGTCACTTCATAAACAGACATAGCATTAACTTACCCCTACAAGCGAAAGGCGCTGCATCTACCCAGTATACAAGCTCTAAACCTGGTCAAGCAACACTCAGATCTAGAGAGCAAATAATGAGATAGTAGTATTGAAAAATCGTTGCCATGACATTAAGTGTCATAATCAGATAAAGCGTATGATACATTCCAAAAAATCCGACAACTCCATGACTCCTGCCCAAATTCCGACCGCCAAAAATCCAGTGCCCTCCGTGCTATATGCTATAAGATAACCAAGTAAAATCAGAAGCCGATCGCTCACTATCTATGATCGGTGCTGCGACTATTACGTCGCTGTTGACTAGTTCGAAGCGTGTTGTGCCGGCTGAGTTGAGGGAATATATGTTGGCGGCGGTGTTCGTGTTCGTGGAAATGTATCATCCTGAGGCTTCGTTTGATCCTGCTCCCGCGGGGTGTATGGAGGCGCAGGGGGATAGAACTGGGCATCGTTGCTCCGCAGGCCGACTTGCGCCGGCGGCATCACCGGATAGTGAGTGTAGTCTGTGTTGAACTGCTGCGGCATACCGGGTTGCTGTGGCATATCCTGGCGCTGCAGCTGGATGTTGGGATGTAGTCTCGCTGGCGCGGCCTTCTCGTAGCGCTTCCGGGCTCTGTAGAAGTACAAGGCGATGGACAGGAGGATGAGAGAGCAGACACACGCAACCAGGACGGTCCTCTTGTCGCCCTCGAGTTGTCTTTTATGGTGATGGTGCAGCCGCGAGGGCATGAGGGAGGTTGGTAGGGCCGGCATCGGTGGTATCTTGAATATGAGCTTTAACGTCGATATGTCTGGTCGATGGGACACCTTGGACAGAAACCAAATAAATATGCCATGCAAGGCAAGTCGAGGTCCAACTCCGTCTTATAACAGAAGGACGCGAAGCTGTGGCAGTGTCGAGAGCAGGGATCGAGGGCAGGGATCGAGAGAGCGCCTGGGGGACCTAACTCAGCCCGTTATCCATGCAAATAATAACGTATATATGCCAGCAATCGCTATAGCCCCCAGGATGCGCCGCTTATGCTCATGCGAGTGAATGAGATAACTGCTGGCCCTGGCCAGTTGGAGTCGCTATTGGAGCGATGGTAAAGGCGCAGAGCCATGCTGCTTGGTGATTCAGCCTTGAGGCATTAATAACGGCCATCACCAACAACTAAGCAAGAGACATGATGCGACAGTCGTCCTGCAGAGGATCAGAGGGTAAGCGGTAGAAAGACAGCCTTGACCTAGCCGGTTGAAGGTGAAACGCTGCAGTTCCGCGATAGTTGGTATAATAGGCTTTCGGGTAGTTGGGATAATCATCTCTTGACGGACTTGTTGCCGAGCAGACTTCTCGACCTCGACATCATATCTTCCCCTGGATAAAATAGCCCGTCTATCAGTGAGGAATTCGTTGCTGAGGGTCCCGAGACTGAAACTGGCTTGTTTCTCTGTAGATTTGCTCTGTCCTGTATCCCTTTCCCCCCGCCATGGAGCAGGAACAGTTCCGCATAGCTGCTCATGCGGCTGTTGAAGAGAGTATGCTTGCACCGATAAGTCAACTGGTTGATGTATATATTCGTCGTCTAACTGTCTGGACCTGCAGTAATCCAATACTTCAACAGCCTGCCGTCGCAGCAAGTCCTCCCGGACGTCGAGCCCGGATATCTGAAATCTCGTCTCCCTCCATCCGCTCCCCAAGACCCGGAGCCATGGAGTCTGATACAGGCAGATATCGAGACCAAGATCAAGCCTGGCGTCACGCACTGGCAGTCGCCGAATTTCATGGCCTTCTTCCCGTCCATTGTTACCTACCCGAGCATCCTCGGTGAGATGTACTCGGCCACCTTCACGGCGCCCGCGTTCAACTGGCTATGCTCTCCGGTCGTTACGGAGTTGGAGATCACGGTCCTTGACTGGGTTGCAAAGGCCCTAGGACTGCCAGACTGCTTTCTCAGCACACCTCCGAGCCAAGGTGGCGGCGTGATACAGGGCAGTGCGAGTGAGGCCGTCATCACTGTCATGGTGGCTGCCCGGGAAAGGTATGCCAGAGACATCGTGAGGGCAGAGGGCCTCGAGGAAGACTCCGAGGAGTGGGAAGATCGCATGATAGAGGTCAAGTCGAGGTTTGTCTCCCTGGGGAGTGATCAAGCGCATAGCTGCACCGCAAAGGCCGCGCGCATTGTCGGCACCAGGCATAGGAGTGTCCCGGCTCGTCTAAAGGATGACTTTGCCATGACCGGAGCTGCTCTCAGGGAGGTGCTTGAAAAGTGCGAGAAGGACGGTCTTACTCCTTACTATATAACTACCACTCTGGGGACGACGAGTACATGTGCTACTGACAGGTTCGCTGAGATCAAAGCCGTTTTGAACGAAAAGGAGTCATGGAAGAGGATATGGGTACATGTCGATGCTGCATACGCTGGAGCTGCGCTTATATGTGATGAATACCAATATATTGCCAAAGAATGGAGTGAGGGGGTTGACAGTTTCAACTTCAACATGCACAAGTGGCTTCTCGTCAACTTCGATGCCAGGTATGCCTTTCTTTCCTTGCTTATATTTACTATTATCTAACTCTTTCAAAGTTGTCTGTTCATACGGAACCAAGTCGACTTGACATCTGCTCTTGATATCACTCCTCACTATCTCCGCAACCCTCATTCTGACGCCGGCGCAGTTACTGACTATCGGAACTGGCAACTTCCCCTGGGGAGGCGTTTCCGGTCGCTGAAGATATGGTTCGTCTTGCGGTCTTATGGAATCAAGGCCATGCAAGCACATATTCGCAATGGGATAGACTTAGGCAAAACGTTTGCGGAATTGATTCGTAGCCAGAGCGATTTGTTTGAAATCGTGACTCCGCCCGCGTTTGGCTTGACAGTTTTCCGTATTACCGACAAGGCAGCTCTGCAAGTTACTGGTGGCGATAGCAACTCTGTTACCCGCGAGATCTACGAACGTATCAACGCCGGCAAGGAAGTTTACCTGACATCCTCCGTCGTCGAGGGGGTGTACGTCATTCGTGTGGTGAGTGCAAATGAACTTGCCGAAGAGAAATATATCAGAAATGCCTTTGATATACTCGTTCGTGTGACCAAGGAAGTGTTGTCTGGTCAAGGAACTATCAAAAAACATTAAGGGCACTCGCGGCTTATAAAGGTAAATATATTGTACCCCTTCTCGAGGGTATTTTAGATGGGGTCAAGGTGTCATGACTTAGGGAGGCCAACTCTCCGCTCTACATTACGTCAATCATTTAGAATAGACAAGATAAAAATAGAAATCTATACTCTGCATTATGAATTAACGGATACTATCTGCTTCCTGTTTCCTCCCCCGCATTGCCCACAAATGATACACGCTGCATTGGCTACTATTTCCAGGTGGCGGTGATCATGTCGTCGATGATCTTGGTCAATTCTTGAGGACGGCTCAGGAAAGGACTGTGGCTGGACTCGATATCCTTGATGTTCCAGTCCACTCCGCTCTTGTCCAACATCATACTCTGAATAGCGGCGGGAAGGCAGTGGTCCTGGGTAGTGCGAACGTATCCGCGTCGACCGCCATTGTAGACCTCCTCCTGCCAGGCTGGAGACAGGCTGGGGGTGGTAAAGGCAGCCTTAGCCTGTGGCTTGAGCATGCCAACAGCCTTGGTGGCCAGGTCACTGGGAACATCGTGGAAAAAGACATCAGTTGGGTTGTCAACGGTGAGTTGGCCGGTAGCATCCTATTAGTATCAATGTTAGAAGAGCCGCAGTATCAATGTATAGAATATCACTTACGTCGACCTTAACGAAGTCGTCAAACTTTCCGCCCAAAGCATTGAAGAGAGAGACTCCCTCCTTGGCCAAGAAAGCAGCAATATAGATCAGGCCAACAACTCCCCCGCTGGAGCCACGATCTTTCTTGTTCAAGCCTGCAGCCGCCACGCTTCCAATGCATCCGCCAAAGGAGTGCATGACTAGAATGACATTCTTTCCATCATCGAGCAGAGGGAGGAGCAACTTTTCACGAACAGCAGCAGCGTTGCTGGCGACGGTCTCATCGTTGGGAGTAGCGGAGTCAACTCCTGGAAGCTGTAGGCATGCAGTTGGGTAGCCGGCCTTCTCAACTTCAGCTAGGAAGTCCTCGTAGTGGGCTGGGGTGTGCCAGGCACCGGGCACCAAGGCAATTGTTGGCTTAGACATGATTATATTGAACGAGAGGTGGGGTTGGGTAGAAAGTGGATTGTATGTTGTTGGAGAATAGAATGTTGTTTCTGTCGCTTGATTGTTGTTTTTGATTGTTGAGTAGAAGGGAATTGATGGGCATACACGCTCGCTTTTATACCATCGCATCCTCTATATGCAGCTGGATATCTAGCACGTACTGAGCCGCTCGATTATCCTTGGACGTTTCATGGTAGATGCCTTCATATCATGCTTCCTTCGGGAAAAGGGGCATCAGCTGCTATGAAGCTACCCGCCAACACGGGGACTAAATTATATATTGCTCCATCTTCCGACCACTCTCCTCGATTGCGCCGATTTGATTTCGAATGTCGCCGTCTGCTGAAGATGAAACTGAGATAGGATGCAGCTACTGGCTAGCGAGTAAGCTCAACCCTGGGCTGAATCGGAATTTAGGTGTTGCTGCAGGTAACTCTTCCGTGCCCTCTGGGGGATCAACCCCCCTGTAAGCAATGCATGAAGATTCATCTATATTTAATTATATTTTGCTATATTAGCAAATGAGAGTCAAGCGGGTAGATTATAAGTTCCAGACGTACCTAGTGATTATAGAGCTGTCCAGAAAAAATATCCGCATTTTTCGGAAGGATTTAAATTGACGTCACGATTGGAGGTTTCAACCAGGTCGGTAATATGAAGCTAAACGATCACCTCAAGCTGTTGCTCGGTTGGTATAAGTATGCATTCGATCTTGTAAGCCAATCGATAGCTAGTTTGGATTTTCTTGTGTCGATATATATATTAATTCTGGGTCGAGGGGTTTTCATTATGCGATCATGGCCTCGCTATACACAAGCTCTGGCCCGATATATCGATCTATGCTCTAAAGTCTAGGTTTTGATGAAAAAAGAATACGGAACGGCTGACATAGCAGACTTGCGTATGATGGGAAAGATCCAAGGGGGTAGACACCAGACGATCCAGCATAGGAACCAGGTAAACCCAACCAGCCTCTTCCATAACGCCGGCTTTCTGTTCTCGGGGGACTTGCCCTGATATTTTTGGCGGGAAAATGATCCGGTGGTGATCCAACGATAGATGGAACACACTATGTCCTCGATAAGAATCCCAACGGCCTGTATCGTAAAGAACATTACTACCCCAGACTCGTGATAAGGAATGTTCTGCATCATGTCTATGGATATATGCATCAACCCCGACACGAGAAAGGTCGCTTGGATTCTGACATATCGTATAAACAGCAATAATGCCTTTGCATCGGGCGAGACCTCGTTCGTGAGTGGTAGGCGCAGGATATTATGAGTGAGAAAAAAGCTATAGTTATCGAAAAGTACCCGGAGTTGTCGGTGCCATACCACACTGTTTTGATAATTAGCAAAGGGCCAACAACGGAATTCCACTGCAAGTATATCACTCATAAGGTCATACCTCCAAAAATTCCTTATAGAGGACAGTTCAGTCAATGGTCCGAAGATAGGTGGCCAGTCCCCAACGCTACTTATACCTAACCCGACGCCCAGTACAGAGACGAGATCGAAGAGTACAGTCAGGTTCAAATAGCCGGCCGCAGCGAATCCGACAATCGATCCCAACGTCTCTCCGAGGTCTTGGCCCGAGAAGTCGCCTTCAATTATGCGAGAGAGTATCTTTTCTTTGCCTGGACCAAATTTGATATTGGCATCCTCCAGCGACTGCGCTGTGATAAAGTCCAAGAGTAAATATCCCAGTATAAACCGAATAGACCGAAACGTGAGAAACCGCCGTTTCGTTACAAGATTCGCCTTTTGACGAGAAATGGCAGAGTAGCCATCAAGACGCCTATCAATGGATGAAAGGTCCAGAAACCACTTTATAGCGTTATAGCATCTCTTGGGCCATGGAAGTGCCACCACCGTCGCGCTCGCCTCCTTATGACGAATTATCCCATTCGCCGAGCCGGAGGAAGAGTCGTCCCTCGATTTATGATGACCAGGATAAGCTACCTTCGAAATGCAGAGCAGGTCAAATATTTCCAGCGCAAGACGGGCACCGTAACCGACCCCGAAGATAAAATTGAGCGGCATCACGGAGGTCGCATGCAGGGCCGTCTGGGAGACGATAATCGTCGGCAGCAGCAGCACCGGAAGCAGCCATGCTCGCAGGTAGGACGTCGGCGGAACGTAGACGAGGACGAGGACGAGGAGGAGATGCGCAGTGAATGCGGACAGGTAGGTGATGAATGTATAGCGCCAGTCCATCCCGGCGGGTTCCTTAACTAGCTTCTCAATTCCCAGCAAATCAACATGCCAGGTACCAATTACCCCTGGAATCGCAGTATTCTTGCAGTGAGCAACCCGAAGAGACCAATTTCAATATATATCGTGTCTATAAAGCAAGAAACAGCTTTGCCAGAGCTCATGTTAGTCAATATTCAGCCAGATTCATCGTTTGGAAGCCGTGCCCCAGCTTCGGAGTTTGAGATACTTACACAAAGACAGTGTATATACTCTGTACAAGGACAGGGAATACAATCACAGCAAAAACAACTTCTATAATCGCTTTCTAAGGAAAGAATTGCGCGGTTCGCGCGATTTAACGTGGCATCGCGGCGGTTGTGTCTAAAATTTTGAATATTTATGTAAAAAACGCCCAATTAGTAACATTTTAAATTTGCGCCTGGCGATCATCCTCAGCTTCACTAGCGAAGCAGTTAAATAGTGCAAATATTCAAGGTCAGGCCTATGCAAGGGAACATGACCATTATCATCGGGCCAGAGAGCTTTACGTTGATAGAGTAAACAACTAACAACAGAGTACTCGACCTTGTCGGCCAATAACCCTGCAGCATGGACAATTCGACGGGAGTAGAAGTGCATATTAACTGATTATCTGATTGGAACAAGAACACGGTTCAAATATCAAATTAACATTAGGACATCTGAATATACCCATTAGCTTAACTAATTCTGCAAGGAGGTTATAGAGAATCAGCCCGCATGGCCACTAGGCGAACAAAACGAGAACTTCTCTCTCCTAACATAACTATCCATTCTGAAGGCCTACACGAATTTATACTCTATACCATCGCACTAGACCTCAGAATTGACCACTCTGCAACAGTCGCCCCAGTCCCGTTGCCCGCTTTCACCTCAGCCGGACCTAATGCCTGGTTGCCCCTGATTAGAAGTGTCGCAAACTTCGTCACAGGCACCGATGACGGTAGGGTTATGTTTGTAGTATTTCCTTTGTAAGTCATGATCATGTTAAGATCTATTGTCATGGCATCGTACGGGTCTGATAGCGGGACCTTTGAGGTTTCCCAGATAGTGACTGTGCCAGGAGGGCTGCTGGCATAAGCGCCATCGAGATCCAACTGTGAGTTCAGCGGTTCATCGTGCAGAACTACTTTCGCGTTAACAGGCGGTGCCTGTGCCCAATCGAACGCGAAGCCACTGATCGAGGCAGAAGAAGCACTCTCGGGTAGTTTGACGGTCAGTGACGAGGTTGAGCTGGCGCGTAACGGCTGCCATTTGGTGGACGCGGCTCCATCAACTGCAGAGATGGGGAATTGTCCAGGAGAGTACTCATTCGGGGAAAAGACAGGTTGACATTGAACAAGGTTGCCAGCTAGCGTTTTTATGGAACCGGATTGGCGATTTGGAATAACCAGCTGTCCATTTGGAGGCAGGGAGTACACGGTAACGTTATTTTCGGGTCCAACATGGACAGTAATGGGCGCATTGGCATACTGCTTATCTGCACTTGATAGAGGACGCCGGTTCGTCGCTCGCTGAACGATAGTCTGACTGTAGTTTGCTGTTGCTTCAATGGGCCAGCCGTGCCAGTAAAATGTTCTATACTTGATATGTGGAATCTGTGGGGGCAAGTTGGGATTCAGATGCAATACCCCATCGGGTATGAGACGTAACCCCAGATACCCAAACACAGCAACTTGATTAGCTCCACCATTCCCTGTCAGGAAGGGGTACGCAGGATGTGTTCCCCCGTTACGCGACCAATCATCAACGAGCTGCTCTGAGAACTGGAAGAATGGGGCTCTAACGTATGGGCTGAATGAGTACTGTCCATACGTATAGGCAGAGCATCCAGACGGGGATACTTCATTCGCAACAATGGAGAATATCGCATAAGTCATTGCAGGGCCGTTGGGCGATTGTTTAGCCGCATACTATTCTCAGTCAGTCTACAGTAACCTAATTAGAAAGAATTTTCAAATGAGGGACATACATAGTCCAAATCCAAGAGAGCATTAACATGGGTATAGTCCTCAGTAAAACGAAGCGGAAAGGTATTTAATACAATGTCTGCTTGCTTAACCTGAGTACTCCCATTCATTGTTGTATATTCCAGGGTAATCTGTGAGCCTGGATCTCTGGAGATGAGGACATTTTGCGCCATGTCGTTCCATGTCTGGTTTTGCTCAAGGCCAAACATCTGTCGAAACATATTGGCGTATACCAGGGTGGATGCAATCAGGGCCATTGTGTAGCCACCCCCATCAATCGAATTCGCGAACTCGTCCTATAATTAGGTTAGCTTTGATTACTCTGGTAATTTCTAACTTGCTGTATCAACTTAACTTACTGGGTCAGTCATGTTGGTAACAGTCCATTTTGTTCCATTCTTCTCCATCAGATCGGCAAAGAAGGTTGCAATAGAATTGTAAACTGGAAAGAGATTCGATTTAAAATTCTCCGTGTCTCCAGTAGTTACCCAATTGTTAACCACTTGCAACCCAATGTCGCCATTCAGATGATATTGATAATCAAAACAGGGCCCAGTAGCGGTGCAATTGGCAAACCGTCCACTCGTCCAGGGATATGCAGCTGCATCCGACGAGAAACTTGTCTGGTTCTTTGAGGAAGTGAACTGCGTCTGAGCGTTTCTCAACGCCTGTCCATATTTATCGGCTCGATAGTTGGAAAATATCTGTGAGGCTTCAGGAAAGGCAACCACAAGGCCTGGCTGCATCCAAATATCTGCATCCCAGAATACAAGTCCACCATATGAATCAGAGGTCAGCCCGCCGACAGAAATGCTTCCACGATTAAGGGGTGCATTCTTTACAGCGGTCAAGGCATTGGAGCTAACTGTTGATTGTAAGAGATAGTAAGGATTCGCGACGGCAACAATGGAAGATTCGATAATATTGTGGTCAAGCGGAAGCCATTTTGTCTCAGGCGCGGTAAAGTCCTCTGTGGAGTCGCTAGGGAACACGGTTGTCCATTCAGCAATGTGAGTCTTCAAGCTCTCTTCATAGCCCGTCCGTAATGCCTTTGACGCGGCCTCCTTCGCAGCTCGCTTAGGGTCTTTAAACCCGTCTGAGGATGCAACACCAACAAATTTATCTATCTTTGTCGTCTGTCCCGCTCGTAGCTTAACGTCCACACTCTGGGCGATAGTCGACCCATTGGCGTGAAGGTAAGGCTTATCAGACACAAGAGACGAGGAAGAAAGATCCACGCCTTCTGTGCCCGTCATCTCTGCATATATGAAGGCGGTGACATTGTTGATACCCTCCGGATTCACGGAGGTATAGATAGCACCCCCGTCTGTGCCTGAGTCTTTAAACTCAGTCCTTACTGCAGAATATCCGTCTAGGACATTTACCACACTCGCGTTTCCATCTCTAGATGGAGTTATCTCCATATGCACAAGAGCTTGATTAACATGCAATTTATGTGCTATCAGCTGATAGAAAATATCAAATGTCCCATTATGCTGTTCTGGGCTCCAAGTATACTGCCATGTGAGGATCCCCCCTTTCATGTCCAAGGTGGAATTGAAGTTTGATATCGTGCTATTCTTCACGGCCGCATCAAGGTAGTTGCCGTCTCCAAGGTCCAAGATCAGGCCAGCCCAATGTGGAACGCCGCTGATGAGATCGCCTCCATATTTGTTTAGCCAGGGGAAGTTTGTGGCATTGATGTTTTGCTGGAAGCTGTAAAAGCCGGATATGGTAGCGAATGTTTGCCTGCGGGAAAATACCGGCCATCCGTTGATTACGTCGCCGGCCACGGGGACGTCCAATTCGAAGAATGGACCAACAGCAGCAACATTAATTCCCAGGTATCCGTTTGCGATGGAGCCTCGAGATTGGTAATGGCCCTGTTCAAGCTCAGCGGTAGTCAACCTCCAGTTCGCAACATCCCAAGTAACGCCCTTGAACTTGGTAGCATATAGAGGTGACTGGCTGCCAGAGCTTCCATTTTTCACTGAATGGGAGGCCGAGTTGCGGGCAAAAACCCCGGCGTTCCGTTCGGCATCCGACTCGGCGAGAGTCGAGGTTGGGGTTGACAGTAACCACAATATACTCCCAAGGAGCTTCTAACGATATCGGTTAGGACCGTACTTAGAGAAATACACCCATGGATAACACAATATACACTCACAAAGTATGGAGATTTCATGTTTGGGAGGCTGCCACCATTTACGGTAGAGGGATCTTGTCGTGTGAATGTTCAATGCAGCAGGAGACACACGGTTTATACCCAACGCCATAAGCTCCAAGGGCAAGGAAACCCCGGAATAGCCACGCACAATGAAATGAGAATGCTACCCTTTATGGTTCAATGATGCAGAGGAAACGGCACAGGAACTGGCGTGCGATTGGGGGAGCCCGTCCCGTCCGAAGCAACGAACCAGGCATTTTCGCTGCTCGGCACCCACAGCCATGACGTTCTTGCGAGGGAGCTGGGCCGGACCAGCTTGAATGACGATCGTAGCATGCTGAAAGCCGGGGAAACGCAAAAAAAGCAAAAGGTAAGCAAGTTGGTGCAACCTCGTATCTGCCGTGGTACTGCATGCTAGAATACCATGGTTGGCAGACAGAAGACGGGCGAGCTGCCATCGCAACATACCGGAGCTCATACGAGGACGGGTTGATATAGGGTAATTAATATCGACATCCCTCCGTCTCGTTCACGGCAACCTGGTGGTGTGTTTGGCTCTATATCAATAGTGACGTAGTTATGGACAAGGAAGATGGCCAAGTCCCGTGACATGCTCGATGTAAACGAGTTCTGGCAAGGCAAGCTGGAGTTATCACGGTCAAAGCCGCGAGAACAGTCATGGCTACGACGTTGTAGGTGAGATTGTCAAGTATATCGCTATCCCGCAGATATTCTGCGCAGGCAAGGTAGGTTCACTATCCTTTATATACATTTTTAAACTAGTTTCAGAGCCGTCGTCGATCTCACGACGGTAAACTATAGATTCACGGTCCAGATGCTGGTTCAGTTCCGTATTCCAGACGTTGGTTGAATATCGCCTGACAGAAGAAGTATCCTTTAAGGAACAATTGAGGAATCCCCTGCGGCGCTTAACCTCCAGGCGTCGCCATTCTTTGGGCTATCCTATCTTGTACTGACCCGGAACCAACAGCCACAAGAAAATCCGGGAGATTAAGCCCCAATCGTATTCCGAGCGTCCAATACTAATGGCCTTGGGCTAATGCACAGCGGCCGGACTCGTTCAAATATCATTGTTGATAAGGATGAATTGTCGGCATTATCGATTGGTAGATGGCAGGATATTGCCGTTAAGAGAGAGCCGCCTGTCTATCGGGTCACTAAGAGAGAATGCTTCGCGCATATAGACCTTGACGAAGAGAATCTCATAGACATCAAGTACTGGAACGACCTGTATGCTGCAGTTCATCAAGGAGACATAACTGAGATGTCGCCTTCTAGATACCCCGCTTGTTTTTCGTACTGCATTCGAATAGACCAGTAGTCACAAATGTTGTAAAACTAGGGATCGACGAAGTGGCCCCTTGGAATGTAATGCCGTGTATATAACGGCAACGGGGTTAGGGCGGAACTCACCCAATTCCGCGGTTCGGTAGTTTCGGCCAATATTTGACAGATAGAGGTAACATGTTGTGCGACAAAAAGTTGGAGGTCACATCCAATCAATCTTCGTCTTCGGTAGCTTGGGCAATCGATGGTCTAGACCTTCCTTGGGACTGTTGGGAGTTTATCGCACGCTCACCGACATGGCATTCACCTGTCCAGTTGGTTTTACAGACGGGGCAGACTTCAGCCTGCTGCAATCGGAAGAAGTTGCGGGTGCAGTTTTGGTGCAGACGTCCGGAGCATTGACGATTCGAGCATCGTTGGCCCTAAAAAATGATCGTAAGTAACAGAACAAGAAAATATAATCTTATCCCAGGCAGATAGAATGCCGGGAGTTCGCACCACAGTAATAATCTCCTTGCACGCAAAACACATCTTGATCTTATCGTTTCGAGGGGTGTCCCGGTCATAGTCGTCTTCGTCCTCCTCGTCATTATACGTTTCGACCAGCCATCCACGCAACTCCATTAGTGCGCGGGGAGTAAGGCTGTAATACGACTGGCGGCTCCTTTCCAGCCAGCCTTCAGCCACTAGTCGTTTCAACATGTCTTCGGCATCCTTCATACTCAATGGTTGGGCTGTACCGCCTTGAGACGTCGCCTCTGACTGTCTGCGAGTATTGTTGGCCGTGACGCGGGCAAGTCGCACAGCTTCGATGGACGAAACCACCATAGCTTCACAGCGAGAGGTATTATTCGATTCGAACATGGCATCTAGCAGGCGCTTGACATATGCAATCTCATCTGCAGTGTACGTGGTAGCGAGCTGCATCAAAGGGTCACTGGTGGAGTTTATGAGAGCGTAGACACGAGACTGTTGCGTTTGGTGGACTGTGCTGCGGATTTCGAGATCGAACCCCGATATTGCTGTGTTCGTTGCAGCTATGTAGGTATTCAGATCCGTTTGGGTGATATCTCCAGGCAGGATTTCCCTCCCCTCTACAATATTTAGAGTCAGGGACCGAGTATTGGCAGCGTCAGTAAAGTAGTGGCATGGTACATACCGCTAACAGTAAAGATGGCAGCAAGGACCGGCTTCGCTTCCTCCAGTGTCATAGTAGACCGCGCCATAAACGCCTGAAGGAATGCGCGGTGGCTGTCATCATATCCGCTGCCATCGCCCGGCATATCGGCGGCTAATTAATTGAAGCTAATGGTCTGTGTTTGTATATTCTAGTGAAATGCAGATAGATAGATGGAGGGGAAGTTCAATTTGGCCAAAAAGCGCGAAAAAAGTAAAGAGAATACGCGTGGTCACGTGTTGTGAAACGCGGTCACACGTGATCTGTATATAAAAACGACCTCAGGGACTTCATCCAGGGGAAGCAGACGAACTCTTCTCCCTATCGTTTTATCTTACTTGACGAAGGCAGATATGGACTGGAGGATGGGTGTCACAGCTGAGATTATGTCTAATATGACTAGATCTCCCACCTCCTTTAGCTATCAAGTAACAGGAGAATTGCGGAGCCCCGTACGGAGTACGGAGTATACTGCTGGCAATTACAAGGACCGAGGAACAATTCTCAATTATCACTGCTGACACAATTGAAAGTTCAGTATATCTCACGGTCCGAGCATGTGGGCAACTTCAGAGCACCGTCGATGGATCAATCAACACAATATAAAACGTTGCATCAATGAGCAAAATATTGGTTTATCCTAGAGCTTGCTTCCAGGAGAGACGTCCTTGAGCCCCAATTTACTCACATCCACGCTAGGCTCAATTCCTGAAATCATCTCCGCCATCACTTTCCCCGTTCCGAGGCAGAGTGAAATACCCCAAGGACCATGCCCCGTTGCCATGAACACTCCGCCGGAGACGCGGGCAGCGCTCCCTGTTATCTCATCCTTGAGACGGGCGACGATGGGTAGCCCAGACTCTATATATGGGCGGAAACAAAGAGATTCCCTAAGCACTTCCAAGTCATCGATGTTCGCTTCCTCTGGATTCTCCTGTGGACGGCCCATTAAGACGCGCGCCGCTTCTCTGACACGCTCGGTTTTGTCCTTCGTCATCAGGGCTTCTGCGTCAGTCGCTACTTCAGGCAGTGGGATGTCCAGCCCATTCAGCCCAGCAAGATATATCTCTGCATTGGCTCGAGCGAAGATTTCTGAGCTAAACCCGCAGGATTGCGGATAAGTTGTGAATACTGCATGACTCTTACCTCCATAGGTTTCCTGCTCGTGATGCAGAGTATGACGTGGGGAGCGGAAGACGAGCGAATACCCAGACAATGCAAGAACCGGGATATGTGCTTTGGACAGCGGGAAGACTGAGCCGAAAGCTCGAGGCGTCCACGGTCCGGCGGCGAACACGAGGTTTGTGCATGGAACGTTTGACCTTATGTGCGACTTGGTATCCTCAATCACCACCTCTGATATCACTCCCGAAGCCGCGTCGTTTAGTGCGGATACAACTCGGGCAGGGTTGTGAATGCGCACACCTCGCTCGATGCATTTTGCAGTCATGAACTGGCATAGCCGCAATGGGTCTCTGTGGGTGTTTCATCTTGATCAGCAGCCTATCTATAGATCGCATGGAGTATTATGCCATGATCACAAAGCCTAGGGTAGGTAGCTTGACTGACATCTGTGCAACGCAGCTATCGTTACTGATCTTCTCTACCGTACCACCATTCTGTTTTGTCAACCATGCAGGCGAAGGATCTTGGCTCTCTGTTACCAGGCTGTCCTTGTCGGTGTCCTTTATAGCGGCTTCAGCCCGACTGGCTCCCCGACGCAGCCAGTCATCACCTCTCGCGGTCTTCTTTCCATCTCGGCCTACCACCTGTAGACTCACGGCGCTTCCTTGCATGTATCCCCATCTCTCTCCTCCGCTATGCTGAGCTGCAAGCTGTCGGTGTAGGTCGAATGATAGGGCACCCAAAGGTTGAAGCTCAGGCGAAAACCAGTCCCTCGCGAGGAACCCTGCTGCTTTGCCAGATGCACACGCAAACAGCTCCGGCGACGAGTCGACGATGTGAATCTCCCGTTGTTGATTGCTCTGTATATCGGGGTCAGAGAGAAAGTAGGCGATGGAAACGCCAATGATCCCACCGCCAACAATAACGGTTGACATGGCTGCTACCCTCGATGTCTACCTCAGGTAGGGTTTTACAAAAAAATTCAAGGGATCCAAGCTTTCCATTTATACTTCATCGCCTTGGGTTATTATGCTATCCCACCATCTACATATGAGTCAGGAATACGCGAGTTGGAGTAAGTAGGATAAAAGTTGGAGTGAAAAGAGTGGAAAATTGCTTGGGAGAGGAGTATGCGGAGAACCACTAAATTTAGGTGCATCTTCGTCCGAGAGGCTTGGGACAGCTTAACTAGATACTTCCACCAAACGCAAGATCTCTCCTACTTGTTGTCTGTCACATAGTGCGCGAACGGGTCTTTCCTCCAGTCCACGTCACGCACGTATTCCATCCCTTCGCTGACCATGTTGCTCACCACCGTCCCATACACAGCTTCGATAAATGCAAAAGTCAAGTCAATACCGGCTGAAACTCCGGATGACGTCCACACATTCCCGTCGGCCACCCACCTCGCCTCAGGAACCCAGTTGACCTTCGGACCGCTTTTGACAACCCTGTTGTACACCTGTTTATTGGTTGTTGCATATCGTCCATCCAGGATCCCCGTCTTCGCGAGGAGCTCAGACCCGGTGCAGACGGTAAGAATGTACTTCAAGCTAGGATACGTGCGCTTGATATATGCAAGTAGCGGGCCAAGGTCCGGAGCCTCGGTTCCAAAGCCGCCAGGGATGAGGAGCACATCGAGCGACGGCGCGGTGTCAAATGTATGCGTTGGCAAGACGGCTTCCCCGAACGAAGAGCCAAACCTGTTTATATTCGGAGATCGAACCTGGGTAGAGACCGGGTCCAGTGTTTCTGCGATGATCGAGAGATTCAGCTTCCGGGTCAAGGAGAGCAGGTTCAATGCGTCAATTGGGCCAAAGACGTCCAGGGCTTGGAATGCAGGGAAGAGCACAACTCCAAAGTTTGCGGGCAGGCCATCATTTGGGGATTGTGGCAGGGGAAGTGATGTATTATCAGGGAAAGCATTGGCAGCGGCTACCAGTGCCCAGAAGGCAGGGTTTAACAAGCGCATATTTTGAGTATATAGAGAAGACCACCAACTTCGCCTGATGGTTAAAACTCCCACTTACCTGCCTTCAAGGAACGCAACCAACGTTTTATATTTACAAATTCTACGATGAACAAACGCCATATACACTGTGGAACAGATCTATCTCAATGATCTTTGTTCCGCGTCGCGCCCATGGACGAATCGCGAAGGCCATTCGTGTGACATGGGGCCCGGAAATCGTTGGTTCGAGCAGAATATCGATGATCAAATTCGCGCTTGTGGTAGATATATCGACGATGGTCCGACTCTCGTCCAACCATATTCCACTCCTACGGATTATCCCACGGAATACGCCGTTTTCAAAGAAAACGCCCATCACATATCGATCCAAGACCATGTCGCTCATTGAGTCATTGTATCACGTACTAAAACCGGTAGCGGGCCTTGCATCGACGTCATAGAAATCCTTACTCCGGCTTATCCTGCAACAGCGATAATATAAATAATCACCATCAATGATATGGCACAGGCTCCTCCGAGATCGATAAATCAATAGCTCCCACATCACCTTGGGCTCTGCTAATAGTGGGCTGAGGCGCGCCCTTGATACGAGGCAAGGTCTATTCGGACTTTACTTATAAATCAAGCACATTCTCAACTAGCTATATATTTAGACGAGTGACCCTTTAAAAAATTATTGTCATCATCATCGTCGTCATCGTTATCGAATTGCGCAGCCTTAATTCGACCAACAAGTGATACCTGAACTATTCTCACGCGAGAAGAAAATGGCAACGCAAAAGGTTACTATCGTGGGTGCTGACGGAAAGCTGGGCCCCTCAGTGCTCGACGAGCTGCTTGCATCTGGCAAGTTTCAGGTATGCGTTTTCAAGCGTGCCTCGTCCAAGTCGAAATCAGAGTATCCTCCATCTGTCCGCGTCGTCCGCGTCTCTGATGATTTCCCTGTCGACGAAGTTGCCGATGCCCTGAAAGGCCAGGATGCTCTCGTGGTAACCATTACCCCCTACCTAACCGAGCTACAAAAGCGTCTAGCAGACGCGGCGGTCAAGGCCGGAGTGAAGCACTTCATTCCTGCAGACTTTGGAAGTTGTGATTCCCAGGACAAGAAGGTCTGCGAGCTGGCTCCTTTATACGGTAGAAAGGCTGATGTACGACAACATCTCCAAGAACTATCGGCTAGCAGTAGGCACGGGTTCTTCTGGACGAGCCTGGTGTGCGGTCATTTCTTCAACGATGATCTCCATTTGAAACATATCTTTTTGGAAGATGGCAGAGCAGATGTTTTTGGTGACGGAGAACTCCGCGCATCCACCAGCACATTGAAGCAAATCGGCAGAGCTACTGCAAAGGTCCTCGAGCTGGGCGCCAGCGAGAAGACGAAGAACAGGGTCCTCTATATCCAGAGCTTCTGTGTGTCACAGAACCAGGTCATTGCTGCTGTTGAGCGTGCCGCTAGCACCAAGCTCAAGGTAGAATCCATTGATGCGCAAAAATTCATGGATAAATGGAAGCCAAAGGCGGACGAGGGTGATCCCGATGGCGCAGAGGAGCTGATTTGGGCTCTCGGCACTTTATACGCAAACTGGGAGGAGAGGGAATTGTCAAATAATCTCCTTGGCCTGTCGGAAGAAGATCTTGATGAAGTGGTGGCCGGAATACTCGGCTAGGCCTACTTAGATATGCAGGAAACGCAAACATGTACAGCCACACGTGAATGAGAGCATCACCCCTCTGAAGAGGTTCTGTTTCAAATAATGTAGGCATTGTCTACGGAATAAAACACAGTAGGGATACACTGCCATCGATATCTTGATGACCTGGTCATTGACTACTTCTGTTACATCGAATAACTCACAACCCAATAACATCACCGAGACATATCCTATCATGTGTACGGCTCCGTATCGGCGTGGGGGGTTAACTGATTAACTAGTTACACAGATTGCGATCCGAACCGATGTGAGCACCTGGCATGTCTCCTCTGATCGAATATTTGCTTATCTCAACCTCGTGCCAGCAAGATCTCAGATCTATGAACATTGCATCTAGGTCCCCCCACTGCTATTCGAAAGCATACAGCTACTTAAATACTTTATATCAGAGGGTTATAGCTTTATCATAATGGCTTCTCGAATCCTTCTCATCTTATCAGATACCCAACCCCGTCCAGGGGCTGAACAGCACCGGTTTTTCCAAGTCATCCTTCCAATTTCTACTCCCATTACTTCCAGTTATAGCGTTCTTTGAAGAACCGGAGAGCATCATATTTATTATGCACACCAAGGGGGAAATCCAACCTCTCCTTACTTCCGAGCCTAGTTCAGAGTATGAGAGGGTACTCGGCAATGCTAAGGTCCTACGAAACATAGAAAACGCTACTATCCCTGAAACTGCCACATATGGTAGAAATATTTCCTGCGGAAATGCCTATGTCCTCGTCCTCTCTCAGATGATCGGTTGCTCGATCTTTGCAACACCCGGGAGCATCGTCCGGTCGGCAGGGAGTGTCGGCGTCACTCTTCTATTATGGATATTCGGTGCATGTATTGCAGCTTGCGATCTTGCTATATATACAGAATATGGATGTATGCTACCTCGTTCCGGCGGCGACAAGGTGTACCTCGAGTTTACGTATCGTCGTCCGAGATTTCTTGCGTCCACCCTATTTGCCATTTCAGCTGTTGCCCTAGGGGTTTCCGCGACGAACTGCATCGTTTTCGGTCAGTATATGTTATTTGCTCTCGGAATGGAGGCAACGGTGGCTGCCCAAAGAGGCTTTGCAGTTGGCCTTCTTCTTGCAGCTTGCATAATTCATGGATACTTCTTAAAGGCCGGCATCCGGATCCAAAACATCCTCGGATGGGTGATAATATTGATTATCGCTTTCATGATATCCACGGGCATCTACGTCATCTTTTTTCAGAAACGTCCAACCATTACCGAATTTCCTGAGCTGTTTTCTTGGGATGGGGTCTGGGAAGGCTCTAACTGGGGATTTGGTGTCCTCGCAACCTCCCTTTTGAAAGTATTTAGCACATTTTCCGGATTATGTACTACGAATGTCGTGCTCAACGAGGTTAAGAACCCGGTCAGGACTCTCAAAGTCGTGGGGCTGTCGGCATTTGTGACTGTCTGCATTCTATATGCGCTCATCAACGTGGCTTATTTTATGGTGGTGCCGATCGAAGATATCAAACGCAGTGGACAATTAGTAGCAGCTTTATTTTTTGAACGTGTGTTTGGGCCAGGATTTGGAAAAACCACCCTTCCTCTCCTTGTCGCAATCTCGGCCGCTGGAAAGGTCATGGTTACGGTCTTCACGTCGGCAAGTAACCCCCCATTCTCCAGCTAATATGGCTTAGCTGACATCTCCAACAGGCACGAGTCAACCAGGAGATAGCAAGACAGGGCTTCCTCCCATTTTCTCGCTACCTTTCGTCATCACAGCCATTCAACACACCGCTGGGGGGCATTATCGTCCACTTAATCCCTACGGTACTCACGATATGGCTACCACCCCCAGGCGATGTATACAATTTTATCCTAGACGTCCAAGGGTACCCTAACGAAATTTTCGGTGTTGCCATTACATTTGGCCTAATATTACTTCGATGGAGACGGCCAGAGCTTCTACGACCATTCAAGACATGGCTTCCGACAGTGTGGTTTCGAATGGCCGTTGGAGCTTCGTTGATCGTTGCCCCTTTCTTCCCTCCCCCCAACGGACAAGGGGATGTTCACTTTTTCTATGCAACTTATGCAATCGTTGGAGCTGGTTTGTAAGGCTTCCTTTGAGCAACTAAATTTCACTGAAGGCTAACTTCGTCCGTAGAATTGTTTTGTCGGTATTATACTGGTGGATCTGGACTATTGTCCTTCCAAATTGGAACGGATATCGACTTGAAGAAGAAGTCGAAATTCTCGATGATGGGACAAGTATTACGAAACTAGTCCACGTCAGCAAACAAACTTGAGGTTTGACACGGAATGTCCTAAGGTCATATCATATTGTTTACTTTGTCGAATATACACCCTTCGCTTAACAACTACCCGTTTTCGGCCCTTCATACCATTTCAGTCCGGCTTTAGGCGCATTTTACATTAACATGATATATGATATGATATAATTATAGATTATAATCTCGTACTTGCAGACCGTACTGCACTTCTCTCTCTGATGAGTTAATACGGAATCGGTAATGTAGCCAGACCACTCGGTAAATGATATGATATTCACCAGATGTATATAACTTGGTAGATGAGTCCCTATTGACTATCATCAAGTCTCAGGGCTCTAGTTGTATACTATTCAATATACTAGTTCTAGTCCTAAGGGGTTATTAAAACAAGCAAGGGACTGACCCAGAACTAGATTATATATTGAGAAGCGTGGTTTATATTGTCTAGCTCAGTGCAAAGATGAGTATACCTGCATATGAATATGTTCAAAGCGAACTAGCCCAGCCTGCCCTGGGTGGGAAGATGGTTATATGTTCACCCTTGCCTGGAGTGTCCCCTGGAGCTGGATGTGTTGTTGCTAGCGAGCCGGAAGTTCCCAGCCCACTAAGGACAACCTGAAATATTTAAACGCTAACATTGTTTATTTTCTTTGATACCACACACATCATCTAAACAAACACCTTCTTGCAGATCAGAAACTGCTCTATAAGCTATCAAGATGGGCAAGACTATCATCCTCACTGGTGCCTCTCGCGGTAAGCTAACTATAGGCCATCGTGAAGCCATCTTCTGCTAAACTAACCTGCCCGCACTTAGGTATCGGCTTAGCTGTTGCTAAGTATCTCTTGCAGGCGCCACAGTCCTGCAACCTGGTGCTTGTAGCCCGCACTGAGGCTCCGCTGCTGGAGCTGAAGGAGAAACATCCAACCCAAGTTCAGGTCCTCTGCGGTGATGTCTCTGACTTCTCTCTTGCCCGCGAGGCGGTTGCCTATGCCCTCAGATCTTATGGCAGACTCGACGGGCTGATCGTCAACCATGGCGTCCTCGCACCCGTTAGCAGACTGGAGCAGTGCGATGTTAAAGAATGGAGCAAGGCATATGATATCAATCTATTCAGCGCTGTGGAATTTGTAGGTTTGACCAATTAACTCTTTTATTCTTACAACGCTAACTACATAAACAGGTGAAGCAATGTATCCCGCACCTCCGTTTGGCCCGCGGACGCGTCGTTTTCACGTCTTCTGGCGCAGCAACAGGACCGGTGAACGGATGGGGAATGTACGGTTCTTCCAAGGCCGCGATGAACCACCTCAACATGACCCTGGCCCACGAGGAGCCTGAAATCATCTCGGTGGCTATCCGCCCAGGAATGGTCGACACCCAGATGCAGCGCGAACTCAGATCTCAGTACATCGACACGCTTGGCCCCAAGGACGGCTCTCGGTTCGTTGCCGCGCACGAGGAAGGGAAGCTGTTGAAGCCAGAACAGCCCGGCACCGTGATTGCAAAGCTGATCCTGAGCGCCCCGCAGGAACTGAGCGGTAAATTTCTAACGTATGTCTCCAAGTCCATTCTCGATTTTCGATTCTTAACTAACCAAATCCGTCGGTAGCTGGAACGACGAGGTCTTGGCCAATTACCAGGCTTGAGATTACACGTTATCTGCATAGACTTGAAGCAATGTCAGCATGTCATACTGGCAAGATGGAAACGTTGGTAGCAAGAAGGGTTCATAAGAAATAGCTCAGTCGAAAGGTTAATGGATACATGTTGTAAGCATTAGATGCAAAGCACCTTAATATTTAGCATGGAGTGGAAGTTTTTTCTTCATTGCAGGTGGGGGGCATAAACATAGATAGCTAGGGACACAACATACCATGAATTAATTAGCATCTAGAAAAGATAAAAAGAACAAGAAAGGCCATGCTAATCCAATCACTCGTCCATCTCCATTTGTGTGAGGTGACCCAAGTCAAGTCTATCGATCACCGTTGCCCTCTCAATATTAACCAGGGCCTAGGTTGTTGTACTACGGTAATAAGCCTATACTTTGCCAGTTAGCATTGCAGTCTTCTCATGTACGTGAAGAGCGCAGTAGGAGGCAGTAGTATTTTTCAGAGGTCCGTTTGGCTAGGACAGGTAAATCACCATAGTAATGTATGATAGGGGCGACAACAAAGTTCATCATGTAGGATAGTGTGCTGATAGCATCGAACTGAGAAGTACATACCATTGTCATTATTGTCCCAGCGAGATGGACACTCGCTAGGACGTTGCAGCCCGAGAGCTGAGGTCGAAGTCGAGTCGAGGTCGAGTTGAAATCGAGTTGTTGAAGAGAAAAGGAATTTTTTCTGTGCCCCAAAAGGGAAAAAAGCTTTTAAATCAACGCGGAAAAACCGGAACCCGGAGATAAGAAATTCCGAAAGCCCTTGCTGAGTCAGCTTCCGATAAAGATCGAAACGATAAAGGAAAAAGGCGAAAGCGTCGCGGATGGTTTGGAAGAATATAGAATAAAGTAAATCTCGAGCTCGCGCACGCCAGGCTGTCTGCTTTCTTCCATCCCGGACCCAGCTGAAGCAATATTGTCGGCCCATACTGCGCGCGTCACAGGCGCTGTTTAACCTGCAACCATGTCTGATAGAGAATTTGGAGGTAGGCACCCGTTGATATTGCCCCTCGGTGGACGAACGCGACTAACTTGCGCCTGCAGGCAACGATGATCTCTCACTTCCGAAAGGTAACTCCCTTTCTCATCCTTGGAGAACTTGGATATCCCATACGCCTGATGCTGTGGACTAGGGCTGCCCTAGCTATGAGTCCTATGGCATATGAGTCTACTTGTCAAGATCTTATAGCTAACGTCATCCTCTTCCCGACAGCCACGGTACAAAAAATAATAACAGAAATCCTACCGCCTTCCTCTGGACAGACCTTTGCGAAAGATGCCCGAGACTTGCTCATAGAATGCTGCGTTGAGTTCATAACGCTGATATCATCCGAGGCAAACGAGATCAGTGAGAAGGAGGCAAAGAAGACAATCGCCTGTGAACATATCGAAAAGGCGCTTACCGACCTGGGGTTTGGGGACTATGTTCCGGATGTCCTTGCCATCGCCGAAGAGCATAAAGAACAGCTAAAGGTACGCCGGGGAAGCTCACCTCTATACCTTTACTCTCGTCGCAGTCACGGGGCAACTGGTTGTTGATACATATTAACATTTACTCTTTACAGACTCGAGAGAAGCGGACAAACAAGATCGACCAGAGCGGCATGTCGCATGAAGAGCTGCTGCAGCTTCAGCAAGAGCTGTTCCGCTCGGCAGGGGAGAAATATAACTCAGGGAGCTGAGTGGTTTCTTCCAGCGGCCCGATAATTGTGTTCACGACCTTTGCCATGATATGGGATGAGTGCTATTGGAGTTTGTCGGCGTAGTCTAGCTTTGGTTTGGGCTTTGTGTGGTTATTTTTTATATTTTGCATTTTAATTGCTTTGCAAGGAGTCGTTGCAGTCATAATTTTGATCCTCCGTTATTATTAGAAGGAGTATTAATTTAATCACCTATTCCTAATACCGTATAAATACTTGACACGCATTATCAAAGCTCTCTTCTTGAGCTTGCACTTTTCGGTTCTTCTCCCTCCAAATTTATTGATATCACGTGACATCGCCATCTTCAAATGTCCAAATGAAGCTGCAAAAGCATCGGACAAGACGATCATAAATCGGGGATATTCCACAGAGCTCCGTTGACTGTTTGCTCTTTTGGCTACCTGAAGCCGGTCGCAAATACGCGACGCCACCGCTATTGCACCGACCATTGAGCACTATCAGCTGTTGAGGATATAATCGCCAGTGCGACGCGGCGAAGAAGCTGCCCACCATGCCGCAGTTTAGCAGCGATAATGTCTTGGTAAGTCGTCGTTAGATATAACAATACCATATTTTCATAGCACCGGCTGTGATCGCTAACATTCTTTTCCCGCCGTATAGCTAATCTCGCCGGGGTCGCAAGTCACCCTCGCGCAGCTTGGGCTGCCAGAATCCTTCACTCCGGCTCGATTTCGGTTTCCGACGCGCATGTTTCCAGCTGCAAAGAAGGGAGAATGGGAACCGCATAAAATACGCGAACGCGTTGTCACCGTTAAGAAAGTTGTAACGCCAAAGCCACCTGCTACGGAGACCGCCGTGCCAACAGGCGATGGGGAGGCCGCAGCAATAGACGTGGACAGCTCGAAGCAGGATGTAGAAATGAAAGACGCATCCGAGGATACGGCCAAAGAACCTGCTACCGAGAAGGATGGCGAAACCCAGGCAGCCGTCGAAGAAAAGGAAGAAATGACCGTGTACGAGGAGGATACCACATCAGACGAAGGCGCGGTGTACGCACTACACAACGGAGCTGTCGAGGACTGGTCATGTTTCTTCGCGCTCCTGACACATATCTACAATACCCTAAGCCCGCCGTTCCATACGCCCATGATAATTATCGCACAGCCAGCTTGGACCGCCGGTGACCGGGAGAGGCTGACCCAGTTCGTGTTTGAGAAGTTCAAGACGCCAGCGTTTTGTTTGATGGACTCTGCGTTGGCTGTTTGCTATGCATACAATACTCCCAATGCTACCGTTATTGATGTCGGACACGGTAAAGCGGACGTCACAGCGGTAACAGACTTTATAGTCAACGAGCACGGACGAGGAATAGCGCTAGAAGGATGCGGCGGCAAAGCACTGACAGACAGACTACTGGAGCTGTTGGGTCCCAAGGGGTTCACGCGTGATATGTGCGAGGAATTAAAAAAGAACCCCATATGCGAGATACTACCGCCCGGGACTCCTTTACCCAAGGATGATGGTCCGGAATCGGCCGGCCATGAACCCACCAAACAGGCCCCCTCCGTAACCCCAGGCATGGGCCCGGACATGCCTCGCAACCTAGGGAATGGTGACAAGGAAGACGACGAGGGCGTGCTGGACGTTGCTACCATCGTCAGCAAGGGCAATGCAAGTGAGTTCCTTGCAAAGCGAGAAAAGGAGAAGGCGGAGAAAGCAGCATCCCGGAAGGCCCAGGCTGCTGAATCTCTAGCTGCCAGACATGCCCGTCTTCCAAATTCAAAGAAGGCCAAAGCCAACTTCCACTACGAAGGGCCGTCTAACCCGGAGGCTGGGAGCTCAGGTGTAGCGCAAGGTGCTAAGCAAAAGAGGGATATAGAGGTCGGCGTGGAACGGCTCCTAGCCGCATCACCACTCGAATCAAGCGCCGACGACCGCTGTGGTTACGGAATTTTGGAGACCCTTGCCGCTCAAATCCATCATACTATCCTCTCTGTTCCCGAGGCATCAAGCCGCAGTGGTCTGTGGGATTCCCTTATCATTCTCGGAAACGGCAGTAAAATAAAAGGTACATCCGTTATTCGTTCCATATAAACGAGAACTTATTGTTAACATTGCACGTTTAGGATTCCCACAAGCACTGCTATCTACCATCACCCAAAGATACGTGCTCTCCCCGTCATCTGGGACTATCTTCACGTCTGAGATACCTTCGACCTTCTCCACCCCACTGGCTACAGGCGCAAACACACCGGCCCAAGCCCAAAACCCAGGTCCTTTCCTCCACCCCGCAGCTCACGGTGTGAACCCTCTACTTGTCGCCGCCACTCACTCAAACAACCCAGCAACGCCCAACCATCTAAACCCCAACGCCGCACTATCAGCCGACCCCAACATGCTAGCCTATCACAAATCTACAGGCCATTCGCAAACACCGACAGGTATCAGACTCCTCAAGCCTCCAGAGTATTTCCCTGAGTGGAAAGAACAAGGTGCAGGCAGCACAGGCGGCCAGCTGGCCGGTGCGAACCCTCCCGCAAACACGGAGACGAACGGTGGGAATTCTGCGACAGGGGTAGCATCCGGCTCCAACAACGTCGGCATGGAAGAAGCAACATTCCTGGGCGCACAGGTAGCTGCCAAGGTGGTGTTCATCGTGGATCAGGGAGCCAGCAAGGGGTATCTCAGCCGGCTTGAGTATAACGAAGTCGGTCCAACGGCGATTCACAAGTATTCTCTATAGTTATGGTTGCTCGCTTCTATGAGCTTGTACTGGTAAAATATGGCTGGAAAGGTGGCTAGGTATAGGCTATCATCGTATCTTAATCTATCCAGTCTCTTCTTTATATCTTCTCATCTTTATATCTTCATCTCATCTATATCCTCATCTCATCTATATCTTCATCTCATCTATATCATCTCTATCGTCTTTATATCGTCTTTACATCTTATTGTATAAGCTAGTCTGCTTTGGGGTTAGGGCGCTTCTTATCGCCCACACTGATAAAGTCTAACTCGATAATTTATTCAAGTCGCAATTCTCATTCTCACAAACGAGATTCAGGTCGCAACAGCTTGCCGGAGCAGTATCGACAGCCGGAAGGGAACTATTCGAGTGCGATTGCTAGCTAGACAGTGTCGCCGGCGGCCACCCAGCTCGCGGGGTCGTGCTTCAAACTATTGCTGCGCCTATCTTATCTTCACACAATCTCTGGGCGCACACCAGAAGAACCATGCCAAAGTCCACCACATCGAGGGCGTCGGGCTCTGAACGGCGGCATATACCCCTAGCAGATGAGATAATGTCTTCTGGCCATCTCCGCACAAAGTCTGGCAAGCGGAAATCTCGATCCGAAGACGACACGCGGGATGACCACTACATCGACTCCAAGGCCTCGAAGAAGATTCTACAGATCGGAAGGGACCTGGCTGACGAGGATGCTGCCGAGACTAGAGCTGCCGCAGAAGCTGCTGGCATAGATATAAAGGCGAAGGCTGCGTTTGACTTTGAATCCCGGTTAGCTGGTGAAGATTTTACATTCGAAGATGAAGAGGATGTGGCCCAGTATGACGATGCGCAGTGGGAGGATGAAGGAGAGGTCGAAGAAGTGGTATGTTCTAGTCGCGGACTTGGACATGATGAAATTCGCGGGTTAAACTGCAGTTTTTGCGACATCTTTTGCTAACAGGTTTGCCTGGAGTAGGAAGTTGACCCGAACGACCTAGATATGTTCCACAAATTCTTACCACGGGGCGAGGAAGACCCTATATTCCACTCAGGGGAGGCAGATGCGGATAGAAATGGAGAGAGCACCAATTTGGCCGACCTGATACTTGAAAAAATTGCGGCACATGAAGCAGGCCAGTCAACAGAACCTCTGGTCCTCGGCGGTGGTGCCCCAGAAGACGCCATAGAAATTCCGGCTAAAGCATTAGAAGTCTATGATAAGTATGTTACTTCATCGATGGGGAGACATGGATACCCAAATGCTAACTTACCTATAGAGTCGGCTACCTCCTTTCCCGGTACAAGTCCGGCCCCCTGCCCAAACCATTTAAAATCCTACCTACCCTACCATACTGGGACGCCTTGCTCTCGGTCACGAAACCCGAAGCGTGGACTGCCAATGCAATCTACGCCGGCACCCGAATATTTATATCCGCGAAGCCACACATCGCCCAGCAGTACATATCCATGGTTCTCTTGGAGCGAGTCCGTGACGATATCAGAGAAACTAAGAAATTACACGTACACATATACAATGCGCTAAAGAAGGCATTGTACAAACCCGCCTGTTTCTTCAAGGGTTTCCTATTCCCGCTCATCGCTAGCGGAACCTGCACATTGCGAGAAGCACAGATAATCTCCAGTGTGATAACGCGCGTGTCGATACCCGTGCTTCACTCCGCTGCCGCACTTCTTCGATTATGTGAAATTTCAGCAGAACAAACTACTTCTTCTTTCAATGCAGAGGGTACAGGCGCCACAAATATGTTCATTCGTGTATTCTTGGACAAGAAATATGCCCTTCCATACAAGGTCATTGACGCTCTTGTGTTCCACTTCCTCCGGTTCCGCGCTACAAAGCCTACTGACGACAGCGGTGATGCAAACATGGACGGCTCAGGGACCTACTCTGCCGCTGCTGCAAGGGACTATAAGCTCCCAGTCCTGTGGCATCAATCTCTCCTTGCCTTTGCCCAGCGTTATCGAAATGATATCACGGAAGACCAGCGTGAAGCATTGCTTGACCTCCTTCTCTCCAACGGACATAAAGATATTGGACCGGAGGTCCGAAGGGAGCTGTTGGCGGGCAGAGGGAGAGGTATAGTCGTACCCGAGGCCGTCGAAAACAACGGGGGCGATGATACCATGGATATGGCCATTTGAATGTACCTGATAAAAATGACAAAATTTACGTTCCGTTTAGCGATTTTTGAAATAAAATATTCCACGTCATTCGCATAGAATTATACCAAGAATAAATCCTTTTTGAATACACTGTGCCGTTTTATTGGTAGGAAAAAAAAACATAGATATCATACACAAGAGCATAAACTCATTCTATCATCTGGCTCAATGCACTCGGTGTATCCGGTGCCCCATCCATAGACGTACTCATGGGAGCACTCGCGACACTTGCCTCCCGTAAATTCGAGGGAGCTGGCGTAGACGCATTCGTGCCGCTGGCTGCATGGATGGCGGGCACGTCTAACCGCCAGCCAGCGCAAAATGCATCCACCTCATCCACGATATCGGCGACTATATCCTCACAAATCTGGTCGTTAAACCTCTCGCCGAAAGGTTTCACGTTCGGAAACTCATCGACAGGCGGGCCGATGAACCAAGGAGCTTCGAATCGACAATCCACTGCTCCGCCATTATGGCAGCTAACCGTAGGATAGTAGCCGATCATGCCATCATCGGCGTTTTCGCGCTCACCTATACCTAGGTTATTGCTGGCCTGTGCAAACCGCGAAGCCGGTGGGAGGAAGGCATATAGATTTTCAAAGGGGGTGCCCATCTTGACTCCATTCTTAAAGATTACTATGCTGGATCCAGGTAACGTTCGAAGGGATGCATCTTCTGCATTTCCGGGAGAAGGAGGGCCATATGTAGGGGTCTCTTTGAGGTTAAAAGCGTAGTCGCGGAGGTGTTTAGAAGCAAAGACGTGGCTTTGCTGGTACATAAAGTCGGACTTCAAGTGAAAAGGGATACGGTCCCGAATAAAATTAACCGGTGCAGGTTGAGGTGCTGGATGGTCTACATCCATTTCATCACCTTCAGCCGGCGGGTCATAAGTCCCTTCGACGACCTTCTTGTGTAGTTCCAGTGGTGGGAGCGTAATCAACATGCCGATTACATCGCCTTCGCAGATAGACTCGTCCTTGGGGAAGAAATATTCGCATCGCATTCGATTCACAACCTCGCCATTGACGTCTCGAATACCGTAGCCATAACAGTCAACGCCAACATTGACATCAAGATCGGCCTCTCGGCGGGCAAACCCGAGTCGTATATTTCCTCGGGATGACGGTCCTGGCTGTGAGCCTCGAATAACCCCGCTCACTACCTTGGCTTCATAGTAGTACGTTCCTTCGCGGGCGCAAACATTGGTTCGGGCAGAGTGCCATGGGTCACTGGTGCTCACCCCACGGCCGTCTTCTGTGAAGGTGATCGAGGCTGGAGAATCCTCAAAGCTGAATCGTGAATAGTATGGAGGAACATCGGTTTGGCGGTATCTAATGTGTGGAAATCCTGGATCTTCAACTGCGTATGTATATCTGAATCCATTCCTATTGCTGACCCTACAACATAACTGTGTTAGCTAGATACTATTGAGGTAGGGTTAAACACGTACTTGTCGGCAATATCATAAAAGTTATACGACCGGCCGAGGACTTCAGAATGCTTTGTAGACGCCAGGTTCATCTGACGTGGCTTCGGGTGCAGCACATCGAATGGGCGAGGGTCGGCAACGGGTATGGGCATGAGCATTGGTAGTTCTAGTGATGGAATCGCGGAACTCGACGAAGAAATCGTCGTCTTTCTCTCGTACGCGCCATCGCCTGTATCCTGGCGTTTGGAATCATGTTTCTTTCTGTTATCTCGTTTCGTTCTCTTTGGCTTCTCTTTCGTCGTCTTCTCAGCGCCGGTCGTCATTTTGGAGAGCGAGGGTGTAGCTCAGGGTGCGACTCGGGGTTGGCTTGGGTAGAAGGAGACACTATCGTAAGGTGATAGCGCGACCAGCATTGTTCCGTCTATCCAGGCGCTAGAGTGTTGCCTGGCATGCGGGAGACATTGCTATAAAACGTTTATCCAAAGCGCAAACAGTTAAAGGTTGAAGCTTTGCAATTCGGAGCTTCAATATCAATTTATATCACGTGATCATATATGGCCGGGGTCAAGCTCGATTAAAGAGTCTACAATCGATAACTACTATACTATACAGTGTATAAATACATGACAGATGTCTTGGGCGTGTTAGAGACGGGTATAATGACAGGCTCATGCTTTGTCTATGCTCTCAAGCATCGCTCCCACGTTTAGAACCATGTCATCGTCTCCAAACTGGCCGATGATTTGCATTCCGGCGGAGCCAGGGAAGGATGCGCCGTCAGACTCTCGTCGCAGGAAGGAAACTGGAACACTCAATGCCGGGAGGCCCGCAAGACTCGAGGGAACAGTAAAAACATCATTGGTGTATGCTTCTGTTGGGGAGGCGTTTTCCAGTGCTTTTATCGTTGGTGGAGAAGAAGGGGTGGTAGGGCAGAGGAGAACGTCGACCTTTCCTTCGGTTTTGATATCCCCCGAGGCTGATCCAGTCTGTAGGAGGGGATTTCGAAGACCGAATACGGAATTAAAGTCTGACTGAACTTGTCTTCTAACCTTCTGGGCCTGGATGAAGTAGTTGTCAATTTTATCCGCACTAAGCGATAATGTTCCCAAAAGTATCCGACGCTTGACTTCAGCTCCGAATCCTTTTCCACGTGTGTTTGCATATAGGTAGTCACCGACGTTGTCTGCCGATTCGATGTCTCTGGTTCCATACCGGACGCCGTCGTACTTTGAAAGGTTTGACGATGCCTCTGCTGGGGCTGAAACGTAATATGCAGACAACGCTTGTTTAGTTGCTGGAAGGGAAACAGGATGGATACTATGGCCTTGTAACTGGAGATGCTGGAGTGTCCGCTGCCATGCAGATCGGATGTCCGCGCTCAATTCGTGAATGTTGTACTCCAAGGGGACTCCTATTCGTAATTGACGTTTGTTCCTTGACGCTTCTTTAACGGCGGTCATGATACGCGACCTAGTGTTCGGGAGTATACTAGTTGGGTCACGGCTGTCGTAACGATTTATCACATCTATCTCAGAGGTTAGCAATCAACAGGTTGCTACTTAATATGTGGAACTCACCAAAAACGCTACGAAGAGTAGCCGTGTCCCTTCCAAATATCCCAACAGTGTCTAGCGAATTTGCATACGCCACCACTCCCCATCTAGAAATCAACCCGTACGAGGGTTTAAATCCAAGAATACCCGTATATGCCGCCGGAAGACGCACGGAGCCACCAGTATCTGTACCTAGAGCCCTATCCTAAATTAGCAATGCACATCTGCATTAAGAGAGAGCTATAGACATACGCATGGCATTGGCTCGTAGCAACGGCAACTGCGCTTCCTCCCGAACTCCCACCAGCCGAATAGTCTTCTGTCGTGGCATTGTTCTTCACAGGACCAAAGTGGGAATGTATTGAATGGGATCTTTATGGACGTTAGTGCTTTGCGTCCCGATGAACCGGCTATATTGAAGAAGCCTACCCCATGCCAAACTCATCTAGATTTGTTTTCCCCGCCACAATGGCGCCTGCATTTTCCAACAATTCCACCACTGTAGCATTGAACGGGCTCGTGAAGTCTTGTAGGATCGCGGATCCGCAGGTCGTGGGCAGCTCGCGGGTACATATATTGTCTTTCACTCCGACGAGTTTACCGTCTAAAGGAGATATCGCATTACCTATAGTAGAATTGAAATAACGTCAGATAAATACGATTGAAAAAGAAGGTCCACTGGTATATATATACCTCTATCCCGTCGCTGGTCCGCGCCTTGGACTCGTTCTCTCCATGACGCAGAGCGCTCAAGTGGAGTGATAAAAGCATTCAAATTCGCATATGTCTTCTGATTAAGTAGACATTTCTCAGCTTCGCGCAGGAAGGACATTTATCCTCCTCCTCTTAAATACGTTATAAAATGGTTGATGATGATAAAAGTTGACGGCAGGGTTGAGCACATAGCTATGTCATCACGTGATATTTGTTCTCGTTGTAGGACGGAAGGACAGAGAGTAAAAGGGATAAATGTAGAAATCACCGTGTGCATAATCAAACTATAATATATAATCTCGAGTTAGATGAATGAAACTGATATCTAAAGCCGCTGTAAAGGAAATATCTCAGGAATGCCTTTCTCCAGCCCATGCATCCGATCGCCCAACTCCAAGCGTATAAATGATAAAACAATGCAAGGAGGAACGTAAATCCGTACAATCGTAACATTAAAACGGGGGCGAGCCATTACCCTCTCAACGCCCTCAGCCTACCGGCCAACCCGTCCTCAAAGTCTGCCTCCTTCTGCTTCCCGCTGCTCACAGCAGTAAGCTCTTCTCGCGGCGCCGCGTGCTCCTCCAGGCCCTGTCGCAAATCGACACCCGCACTGTCTGCCAGCCGTTCCATCAGGCGATCAACGTCTTCATCGCCCTCAGCCCCATACTCCTGCATCTGCACATCCTTAGACACCCCCTCAAGCGCAGACCCCGCAAGCTTAAAGTCCTCCGATCGAGAGACGAATTGGTTGGCAACGGCAAGAGTGCGTTCAAGGTTTATGCTTCTAGAGGCCGTGTCGAGTGCTTTGGATGCCTTCATAAGAGAGCGTGTGGAATCGCGTGTGCTTTTGGCGGCCGACAGATCACTGTATATGACATCTGCCTCCGCAGATTTAGAGAGGAGCGTGACGGAGCGACGTTTCTCCCGAATGGCAGAACTGGCATGGATGCGAGAGATCTGGAACTGGCCCTTCTTCATGGCTTTTGTAGCTTTGTCTTCCTGTGCGCGGGCGGAGGCTTCTGCCTTGGCTGCCTGTTTGCGCAGTTGGTTGCCGTTGACCTGGATATCGTTAGCCGTGGCCCAGGGGACGACTCTCCATGAGCTGATAAGAGAACTAGACCTGGACCTACCTTGACTTCGGCCATGGCCTCGAGTAGGGGGTCTCGCATGCCCATTTTTAGACTGTCCCTAGTTGTCTCTAGAACCTTGTAATCCGTCTAGAAATGTATAGGTGGTGAGTAAGGAATCGTGACCGTACGTATATAGCTTCACCACGGCAGAATCACAGGTAAAAGTGCAGGGTATCCTGGGTATTAGATGTCTATATCCGTGATTCTATCTTGCTCCCTTTCTGCTTCCGCCGTGAAGTCTCCCCGCCAGGCTTCAACTACGTAATCATCACATGACATAAAAAGTCATGTGATATTATTTCCCATCGGACCGAGGATCTTCCGTTATTCCGTAAATGGCACCTTGATCTCACTCTCGAAGATGCAGCCTGAATTACAGTGCATGAGAATACATATCTCTGCCTCATAAGAAGCCAATGTGAATCAGTTCAATCTTCCAGTTACGAGCTCAGGGGCATCTCCCTCTTACGGTTGATTCCCACTTCAAAACAAGAGCTCATAATCGAGCATCAATAAGGGTCAACATCCTCTCGTATTCATCGGGTCACCACCACGACGACAGCATGATATGCCTCTATATCAATAAGATGCTAGCCATTAGCTACATACTGTCAAGTATGTATTGGTCGCGGATCGTCGCTGACAAGGAGCCTTGCTTAAATATAGCAGCATTCCAAACGACCTTCTCGTGCTGCGGTGCTATGTATAGCATCACGGGCGGAGATACCCCACTTGAGCCCCATGGCCATTTCGTATTTGATATTGGAATATCGCATGTTGAGCCGCGTCAGGAGAGAAGAAGCTCCGAACACGATTATACCCAAGTCTATAAAGAGACGATGTCTGGCTTCTACGAGGTGCTATCAAGAATACACTCGTCTATCTATTGATTCATTCATTCATTCACCTGTTCACTTTATCAACCATTCAGTCAGCCGCTCCTTAACTTATAAACAGAATGAAATTCACCCTCTTCGCCGCAGCGTCCCTGCTGGCGACTGCTGCCGTAGCAGCCGGCGATGCCTGGGAAGCCCGCCATGGCCTCACTGCCTCCCGCTACCAGGAGACCTTCAACAACTTGACCGCCGCCGGTTACCGACTTGACTATGTCACCGGCTATGCAGACCTAAATGGCGAGGCACGATACAATGCCATCTTCGACAAACCTGCTTCTCCCAGTAAAGTCGCCTGGGTGGCCAACCACGGCGTCACTCGCGAGAAGTACTCCGCTGCCTTCAAGGATCTAAAGGATAAGGGATACCGTCCTCTCCATGTCCAGGGGTACAACGTCGGCAAAGATTCGACCTTGGGCAAGGATAGACGTTACGCCAGTATCTGGGAGAAGAACACCCCTGCAGTGGCCTGGGAGGAACGAACGGACGTGTCTGGCGAGAAGTTCACAGAGCTCTTCCACCAGCTGGTTGACAAGGGCTACCGTCTTAGAAGCATCAGCGGATATGCGATCGGTGCTGAACAGCGGTTCGCCGGTGTATTTGAGAAGACCGCTGGGCCTACGTGGAAGGCATATGCCGGTATGAGCAGCGATGGGTACCAGACCAGATTCAACGAGATGAAGAAGGATGGCCTCTACCCTGTGCAGATCAGCCCGTACACCGCTGGCGGGAAGGTCTGGTATGCCGGTATCTGGGAGAAGATTGACGACAAGGCAGCTAAACCTTATACGCGATACGGACTGACGGGATCAGAGTACCAGGCTGTGTTTGATGAGTGGAAGGGCAAGGGATACAAGCCGACTGTTGTTGCGGGATATATTGATGGCAAGACCGTGAAGTATGCTGCCATTTTCAATAAATATAAATAGATCACATAACCTGGCCCACAACATATTGTACATAATGTCTACACAATACATGTCTACTCAATGCATTTTGTGTACAGAGTAAATGGGCTTGTCACCAAATGTGATACAGATATAGTCTTGGATGCAATTTACATGAGGACATAATAGCCTAGTAGGGACTGCCTGGATTTTATTTTCCAAATGGAGAAATGACATCAAAGGACAACCAGCAGAACCAGGCAGAGAACATATACCATCCATAGCTAGCAGTTGATCTGATAAAAGCTACGGTCAGAGAAGGCATGTCGTCGTTTATGGATGATTCGATGATAGGCCGCTGGCTTTCTGATCTACCCATGGACGACCCGACTCGCAAGTCAACATCGAAACCCCAGATACGCCGTCTTATCCACCATGACAAGCCAGTTCGCTATCTACGGTGTCTCGGCGGAGGCACAGAAGGCGACGTCTATCTAGTCGAGATTTAAGGGCACGAATATGCTATTAAGGTGGTAAGTATCATATATCCCCATGGTTCAATCCATTTTTATTCATGGCTCTTGAAGTTCAAGCCATGGAGATTCGATGCCCCAAGGTCAATCAGTGTCCGCCTCAAGGAACGAGAAACCCTCGACCATGTTCCAGAAATACAGCGGAAAATGAAGGTTGCTCGTAAAGCACTTCTGTTCCCAGGCGATGCCCAGCCGAGAAACTATCGTGGCTCGTTCCTTGTTGACCTTGGGCGTGTCAAGACACATCCTTACCCGCGGGCTCTGTGGTCAAAGGAGAGGTATCAGAAGTACTTTAAGTGCTTTGATAAAGAGACTAGCGAATGGGTGGAGTGTGTGAGGGACGGTGAAGTCATTGACGGAGAGCAAAATGAATATCTTACAAAGTGCCTTATAAATAGCATTGCCTTGAGGGAAGAACGCGGAAGACACGCAGAGGCTGAAGATCTACGCAGCATGCTTAGAAGGGTACGTAGGTGTATTTCTTCTAGAATATCTCTGGATAGAAAAATGGCTAACTTTATAAAGGCACAAGAGCGCCTGGAGGAGAGACAGAGAGCCAGAGCGAGTGAGACGATGGAATCAGAATCGCAAAAGGTAGAAAACCAGTCCCACGATTAGCTTTCGATATAACAGTAGCTTATATAATGGTCAGAGGGAAACTGTTAAAGGAAACTGGGAGGTCTTGGAAGAGATGATGGTAGATGGATGTATTGAACTAATCCTAAATAACGACACACTAATACTCCATGCACCCCGAACGCCGCGACCGAGAAAGTGACCCCCGCTTCTTCCGTTGCTGTTGACTGACCCCGATGACCTTCCTCGGGCGGTCCCTCATGGACCTGCTGCTGCCACCGCTCTTCCCCCTTGCTGCCGTCTTCCCGGCCCGATCAATGGCAAAGATGATGGTAACCAACGATTCCCACCGTCGTCTCGACTCAGCGCTCGACTGACCTGACCGAGAAGATCCGAGCATAGTACCTTCACTCAGCGCCAGCTGCAATTCCCTGCTCGTCGCATCTCTCAAGGGACGCGCCAAAGCTGGGCTGCAAGCTAGAAGCCGGGAGAGGAGTCTGCTCCGGAAAACCGATCGAGTCGTCGAACTCGTTGTCGATGTGTTGTTGTTGTTGTTGGTGGTGGAGTTGTTGTTGTTCGTCGGGACCGAGATCAACCAGAGAATCAAAGGTAAAAGGGCCGAGATCTGAGCCGGGGAGAAGGTCAAGGGAGAGCCCGTCTTCAAGGAAAGAAAGATCAGGCTCGCTGGCTGAATCAGCGTCGAATAAGCGGCTGAGGTCAGCGTCTGATAGAGGGGGAGGGTGAACATGATCATGTTCATGAAGGAGAGGTAGGTCGAGGTTGAGGCTGACGTCGAAGTCATCCAGGCCGGGGCCTCCGATTGACACTGCAGGTCGCACAACACCGCTGCAGGATGTTGTGTCATATCGGAGGCGGAGGCGGAGGAGTGTTCGAAGCCAGTCGAGGGAAGGGCCAGGACAGAGGGTGAGAAGCTCTGGGCGTTGGCGGAGGTATTGATGGTGGAAGTTGGGGTGATGATGGCGGCGTTGGAGTGGTCTGAGGTGGTGAAGGGGATGCTATCCATCTTGTCGACCGATAGCAGGTCATTTTCCTGCTTGAACAGTACGGGAGCGAGGGTGGGCGATGTCGAGGCGGCGTTGACTGCACTACCTGAGGCAGAGTTGTTTGAAGGGCTTCCGGGTCTCGACTTGGACGTCTGTATCTCTGACGCGAGCTTCGCCACCTGCTGGTTGAGCCGGTTGTTCTCCTCTTCCATCTGTGAGAGACGGCGGAGGAGGAACTCGTTTTGCTGCTCGATCTTGAGCTTCTCGCCCTCGAGCTTCTCGATCTCCAGCCGCTTGCGCTCCCGGGAGATCTGGGCGGCCGCTCGGTTGCGCAGGACACGCTCTATCCGCCGCTGTTCCTTTTCGTCTTCCGTCTTTGCTCGTTTTCTGCATTTATTAGTAAACATCTTGAAAGTGTCGACATAAAAAGAGAAGCTCACCTGGGAGGGAGGTTGGTCTTTGGGGTAGGCAGCTCCTGGCCCCACGACTTGCGCTTCTTGACCGGCTTCTTCTCAGCGGGCTTGGGGCCGTCGACCTTGGCCATCTCGACGTCCGCGGCGACGTCCTCGAACTTGAGGGTGGTGTCTGCCGGCGATATGGTCAGGCGAGGGATCTCGGGAGCGGGTGAGGGTGACATCGAGTCCATGAAGGGCGACTCGACGGCGAACGCTGACTCTGCCATCTTATCTCTTATCGTCTATCTGTGTGTCTATCTGTATGTCGATGTGCAATGTGCAAGTGCAAGTGCAGTGGTGTCAGGGGACGAGCATGATGGATGCCTGCTCCGTGGCGGGAGGCGAAGAAGTTGAAGCCAGCCTGGTCTCTTCTCTCTCGTCTATCTTTGTCTCTGTCTCCAGATCAGGCCGGGACAGGGCGCTTTATAAGAGGCCACCGTGGCCAGAAAGGGGAAGAGCGTCACGTGTAGTGACTAAGCATGCTGACTCACACCTTCGCCACCCTACTGCCTTTTATGGTTAGTCTCAATGAGTCAGCCTGCACGTGCGTTTCACCTAGTGCCAAGGACCCGCTTAGTCACGTTACATCGGCCCCAGCTCGCACATACACATAACATAACATAACATATATAACATAACATATAACATATAACATATAACGGAGTACAGACAAAAGAAGGAACAAATAATAGGTGACACAGGAGAAGGGGATAGGAGAGGTAAGGAGACCAATAAGTGGGGAGCCCGCTTCTACACCGTCGCGGATCAGGGCGGGCACTCGCACAAGGGCTGCGGTGGATGGCCTGTCTTACTCTCTGTCTTGCTTACTGGCCACACCGAGTTACCCAGTTACGGAGCGGAGTAGCGAACTGCAACATTCGCAGATTACGCATGCGCAGCTGGATGGAGTCGGCGCGGATGGGCGGAGGAGGGAGAGCCACGAAGGTAGCCTCGCTTCTCGTAGTCTATACCGAGTATGGTTACGGAGTAGACTGATGCGAGAGATGTGAGATGCTTGCATGGCGGATCAGGGGCTGGTCCTTGGCCTGGGGTAGACCCCTGTGTGATTTCACTTTTTGGCCCGCCGTTTGCCTCTCCTTCTCCCTTCTTCTCCCTGTTTCTTCACCTTCTCGTTCCTGGATATCGGCGGGAGATGGTCGCTCCACCCCAACGCCGCCCTCCATCGCCACGCCGCCCGGTCTCGCCTCGTATAACAGTAATAGAGATTAGAGCGTAGAACCGGTAGAGTGCGTTGGACACCGAGTACTTGGTGGGTTGAACGCCGCAGGTACGGCGTAGCAGCTTGATATTCTGAGTGACACCGTATCTGAGACCGTCTTCTCGGAGACCATCACATTATCAGTCGTTGTCATAGTACTTGCTAAATGCATTATTAAGATACTATCTCATAGGTCAACCTAGATGGTATGGTTAGCTAGTGGTCAGAATGCTGCATGGTTGAACCTCTGTTGAAGATCTGGTACTTTGCCTGACCGTCCCTTGGAAACATACCAGTCCAACGCCCACAGGACACCTCGTCTCTTAACCCAGGAGTCATGCCAGAGTCAGCCAAAGCCATGTACAAAGTCGTGTATCGACTTTGGAGTGGTGATGTCGACTGACGTCCAGAGTCGTCGTTGTAGTGTAGAGCTGTGCCGAGGCCCACGACGTCATCCCGCCAGGACAAACACTTCGACTCTCATGTTTACGCATCAACTAACAAGCAAGCACAACCACTACTGCAATAGATAACGTGAAGCTCGACCTAGCCGACCATAGACTGACATTGGTCCAATTCTGCAGCATGGCGGCTCCGCGAGCTCCCAGCATCCTCGTACAGTGCTGTCGTCAGCCACGGCTCACACCCAGACTCTCCCTCGACAGACGGCGATACATCTCTGCATACGGATACACCCAGGCCAAAGCCCTCGTCTTTCCCAAATACGGAGAGCCCAAGGATGTCCTAAAGTAGCTATTCTCCGTTCTATTCAAGTGCTTCGACGAGTCTATGCTGATTCTCACCTTCTCTCTAGTCTACATGCACATTCAATCTCTCCTCCCAACGGCACCCAATGCACCCTCCGCCTACTCGCCGCCCCGCTCAATCCGGCGGACTTTAACCAGATCCAAGGCGTCTACCCGACAAAACCCACCTTTCTCACCACCTTAGGCACAATCGACCCTCATGCCGTCGCCGGAAATGAGGGAGCCTTCGAGGTCCTATCCACCGGTTCGGGCGTGAAATCTCTCCGCAAGGGCGACTGGGTCATCATGAAACATTCGGGAATGGGCACATGGAGGACCCATGCCCAGTTCGACGAGTCACAGCTGATAAAGGTCGAGGAACAGGACCGTGAAGGTCTAACGCCCATCCAGGCTGGTACCGTCAGCGTCAACCCCGTCACGGCCTACCGGATGATCAAAGATTTCTGCGAATGGGACTGGCTGCGTGGCGGCGAGGAATGGCTGATTCAGAACGGTGCGAACTCGGGCGTGGGTCGAGCCGCGATTCAGATTGCAAAACAGTGGAATATAAAGACCCTAAACGTCATCAGGGAGCGTGAGACGGCCGAGGAGACAGAGAAGTTGAAGAACGAGCTGCTCTCCCTTGGCGCCACGGCCGTTATCACCGAATCAGACCTCCTGTCGTCTGCTAAATTCAAAGATACCGTCCAGCAGCTGACGCGTGGAGGCAGGGAGCCCATCCGCCTGGCCCTCAATTGCGTTGGAGGGAAGAATGCGGCTGCACTTGCCAAGGTACTCGCTCCCAACTCCCGACACGTCACGTACGGTGCCATGGCGAAACAGCCAACCGCCCTACCTGCAGGGCTTATGATCTTTAACAATATTGCCTTCCACGGCTTCTGGGTGTCGAGGTGGAGTGATGATAACCCGGCGTTGAAGCAAGAGACTATTCGCGATATCTTCCGTTTAACCAGGGACGGCAGGTTTAAGGATATCCCTGTGCAGGAGGTGAAGTGGACGAGGGATACGCCCAAGGAAGAGCTCATCGACTGTGTGCAGGGTACGCTGGGAGGCTACAGGAGTGGAAAGGGGGTGTTTGTCTACAACGGTGAGTAGGATTTACACCTCTATCTCCTTTTTTATATACCAAAATGTACAATATAGCGCACTATATGTAGTAACAAAACTTCCCTACACGCATCAGATGACTAGACATCATCACGTGGCAGCCTGTGTATAAGCCGAAGTCGAGACGTCCAACGTAAACAAACATCAAATAAAGATACCAGCTTGTTTATCGAGAGTCCTCATGCTTGAAAACGTTGCGTTTGCCCTGCTTGGGCTGGCCGGGGTTGCGTTTGGTTCACAGCCTGAAGCTCCAGATCCCATTCCGGCGCCGTTGAGGGACTTGACATGGGGTCAGCTCAACTTCCTCCATACCACCGACGTCCACGGCTGGTATTCAGGCCATCTACAGGAGTGAGATAAAAACCCTTCCTGACCAGTCTCCGGTAAACCCCCCCCGTCTGAGTATCTGCTGAACAGGGGGCTTGGAACAGACCATCATACTCCGCTGATTGGGGCGATTATGTGTCGTTCGCGACGCGCATGCGGGAAAGGGCTGAAGCAGCCGGAACTGACCTCCTGGTAATTGATACTGGAGATAGAGTAGAAGGGAATGGGCTTTATGACAGCTCTGAACCAAAGGGAGCGTATTCTTCCAAGTTCCTGCAGAAGCAACATATAGACTTGCTCTGCACGGGGAACCATGAGCTCTACAAGAAGAACACTTCTGAGGCCGAGTTTCTTACCACTGTTCCCAACTTCAAGGGCAAATATCTTGCCTCAAACGTTGACATCACTGATCCGGACTCTGGTGATCTCGTCCCGCTTGCTCCGCGATTTAAAAAGTTTACTACCAAGGTACAAGGAATTCGAATCATGGCGTTTGGGTTCTTGTTTGATTTTACCGGCAATTACAACAACACCGTTGTAACGACTGTCGAGGAGACGATCAAGCAAGACTGGTTCCAAGAGGCGATCAGAGACAGAGAAGTTGACCTCTTCCTCGTTCTTGGCCATGTCCCGGCTAAGTCGAAGGAATATAATGCCATCTTCACATCGATCCGATCAGCACAATGGGACACGCCAATCCACTTCTTCGCTGGCCATTACCATATTCGCGACTACGTGAAATATGACGACAAAGCATACAGCCTCGCCAGTGGGCGGTTCATGGAAACTATTGGCTTCGCGTCTGTGAGCGGGTTGAACACGACCAAGAAGCAGACTGCCACACAAAGTTCACCTTCGTTCAGTCGCAGATACATCGACAGTAACCTATACTCATTCTACCACCATTCCGGCCTTGACGAGGCGACCTTCCACACGCCCAGGGGGAGAGAAGTTACTGAATCCATCCGCAAAGCCAGAAGTACCCTCAAGCTAGACCACATCTACGGTTGTGCTCCCAGGACGCTTTGGATGTCACGGTCCAAGTATCCGTCCGAGGACAATATTTTCACCTGGCTCGAGAAGGAGGCGTTACCTGACTCGCTCAGGTCCGGACTCCGCGAGAACACCACCGCCCTTGCCATCGTCAACACCGGCGGCATCCGCTTTGACATCTTCAAAGGCCCGTTCACTCAGGATAGCGCATACATCTTGTCTCCCTTTATAAACGAGTTTCGATATATGAAAGACGTGCCGTACGACAAGGCAGTTAAAGTATTACAGATCCTCAACAAGGCGCCTAGCATTTTAACACAGGCAGCAGGCACACCTATGGCCTCTTCGTTCCTTTGCCCGCCTGAACAACTATCTAGAGATGAGGATTTTGTTGTGGAGGAGGCTGAAACTGCGACTCTGCTGCCTGACGACGACCAGAGCCCACTCGGAGGAGGTGAAACGCCAGGACTGATACCTGGATATACCACCAAGGACGACGCCGGCACCGACGGCGATGACACGGTCCATGCACCCATCTCCTTCTACCGAATGCCGAACTGTATCATGTCGTCGATATCAGAGGGCGACTCTGCGACGCCGGCCGAGGTCGACCTGCTATACCTCGACTTCCTCGAGCCCTGGATGACCGTCGCGACCAAGATTGCGGGCATCGACTTCGACCCCAAGGAGGCAGAGGCGTTCATGCCGGGCGTGCAGATGAGGACCATGATCACGGAGTGGGCGACGCAGAACTGGAAGTGTCCCAGCCTTAGACATACCTAGATATTACCTATATTCTCTTCTCTCTTCCCCTTCTATATTCTCTCTACTTATATTCTCTTCTTCCTTTATACTGTAGTTGCCCTTGGATCTGTAGGTGTTGCTTAGTCATACCATTAGTCAGCTCAACAAAGCAGAGTTAGCGTCAAACGGTCAACAAAAAAGGCGGATGGGCTTCATCTCCAACTTCACATCTTGAACCGCCGGACGACCGACTCTCCTGCACCTCCGCGAGACCGCTGCCACCGTCAATTGCACTCTCCTGCCAGCAGAGACCACCCGGCACCCTCACGCCCTCCTCTCCTCCCCCGATTCACCGCACAGCCTTCGCAATGGCGGCTCCCAGAATACTACGGCCGGCCTCCCGACTGCTGGCCTCGCGCTTTGCCCCAGCAGCCCGCTACTCGGCCTTCCAGCCCGCAGTCTTCTCGCAGTCTGCTGTCCAGAGACGCACATATGCCAGCCCTAGCGGCGTGAAGGAGATGACCGTGCGAGATGCGCTCAATGAGGCGTTGGCGGAGGAGTTGGCCGGAAACGAGAAGGTCTTCGTCCTCGGAGAGGAGGTGGCACAATATAACGGAGCGTGAGTATCTCGACAGCTATCCGCTCCCAATTGGTCTCGGAGACCGTGTTCCTTGGGTCGAGTCCGCTAATCACAATGTCGTCCTCTAGCTACAAGGTGACCAAGGGCCTCCTCGACCGTTTCGGCGACCGTCGAGTTATCGATACTCCTATCACCGAGCAAGGTTTCTGCGGTCTCGCCGTGGGAGCTGCTTTGGCCGGTCTACACCCAGTGGTGCGTAGTAATTCCGTCTACCTATATTCTCGCGTCTCGTGCTAACCACTCCGCTACTCCCGGTACAGTGCGAGTTCATGACCTTCAACTTCGCCATGCAAGCCATCGACCAGATCGTCAACTCTGCCGCTAAGACCCACTACATGTCTGGTGGTATCCAGCCCTGCAACATCACATTCAGAGGACCCAACGGTTTCGCTGCTGGTGTTGCTGCCCAGCACTCCCAAGATTACTCCGCCTGGTACGGAAGCATACCTGGCTTGAAGGTTGCTACTCCATGGAGCGCCGAGGACGCCAAGGGTCTTTTGAAAGCTGCCATCCGTGACCCTAACCCGGTTGTCTTCCTCGAGAATGAGTAAGTTGGCCCATACTGGCAATCTGTCTTCCACTTGCTAATACATGACTACAAGGCTGCTGTACGGACAATCTTTCCCCATGAGCGAAGCTGCGCAGAAGGACGACTTCGTTATCCCACTTGGAAAGGCCAAGATTGAGCGCCCCGGAAAGGACCTCACCATCGTCACTCTCTCCCGATGCGTGGGCCTGTCCCTGCAGGCTGCCGCCCAGTTGAAGTCCAAGTACGGTGTTGAAGCTGAAGTCATCAACCTTCGATCCGTCAAGCCACTCGACGTCGAGGCCATCATCAAATCCGTCAAGAAGACCGGCCACTTGATGGCCGTTGAGTCCGGATTCCCCATGTTCGGTGTCTCGTCCGAGATCCTCGCCCTCGCCATGGAGTACGGCTTCGACTATCTCCACGCCCCTGCCATCCGTGTCACCGGTGCTGAGGTGCCAACCCCATACGCCGAGAAGCTGGAGATCATGAGTTTCCCACAGGAGGACACCATCCTGGCCCAGGCCACCAAGCTCCTTCGACTATAGACACCTATATTAAATCCGTCACCTATATTAAATCCGTCACCTGTCTATAACCCTCCCTTTTTTTCGTCTCCCGCTCCGTGCAGCGCTTGATCCAACTTGCACCCGCTCCTCCGCCTCACCTCGGTTTCCTCTTGCAGCTATTCTACCCAGATTTCTTCCTCCCATTGTCTTTTTATCCCTTTTTTTTACCTGCCTTTGTGTAATTTTACGCTACATGACGATATATAGCGCCCACACTTGTACTATTCGTGTTTCTCCTTTGTGTATGTGTGTGTTGGCGCCTTGTCTTTGGATCCGCTCGAGATAAACAAAAATACTACCTGCAGCTGCTTATCCTGACTGGTAGTTACTTCTCTCCACTTCATCGTACGCTATACTTCTAGCTCGTCCTTTTTTAATATTCTTGCCAGTTCCCCACAAAACTAAATATATAAGCACCCACCCGTCGATCTTAGTCTCCTCCTCTACCGATAATACCGAAATGTATCCCGTGCATTGATGCATCTTCTCATCATGCGGCAATTGGGCTGGGATCAGAACGGTGATCATGGGTACATAAATCGATAAACGGCTCAGATGATATTCGATCGGCGGGGTCTACTCGTGCGACTGAAAGTAAGGGACGCCCATTCTCGTGCGACGGGAAGATATACAGTTATGTATACAGTCGATATATAAAGTAGGGCACTGCTCTCTTTTAGCCGTGATGAGGTTTTATACTCCTAGGAATTGCTCTGCAGACACTAGGTTCATACAGCACAGCTTGTGGGAAGCCAAGGAACTCAATATATTGATACGAACATGGCCAAAATAGAGTGGCTTGTTCTGCTCCCTGTCCGGTCGTCTTCGTCGTCTTCGACATATCTTGCCCTGGTCCTCGCACTGTGGACGGCACTGCTTCATATCGTGTCCGCCGCTGCGATGCCTAACCTGTCGATGAAGATTCCCCGGGTCGGCAACCCAGTGATTGATGGCTGGTACGCTGACCCTGAAGCCCGCATCTTCGGCCACAAGTACTACATCTACCCCACGGTGTCCACGGTGTATGAGAACCAGACGTACTTCGAGGCGTTCTCATCGCCTGATTTGAAATCATGGACCAGCCTGGGGAAGGCCTTGGACTTCAAGGACGTTTCCTGGAGCACGAACAGGGCGGCATGGGCTCCATCTGTCGCCTTTAAAGATGGGTCGTATTACATGTATTTCTCTGCCGGAGATGGCGCGGGGCTTGGAGTTGCACGATCAAGCTCTCCGGAGGGCCCGTTTAAGGATGCACTGGGGAAGCCGTTGATATCGGAATCGTACTTTGGCGCGCAGCCTATTGATGCTGATATTTTCATTGACGATGATGGGAGGAACTACCTCTATTATGGCGGACATAGTCATGGCGTCGTTGTTGAGCTAAACGATGATATGATATCGTTAAAGGGGGAGGTCAAGGAGATCACGCCCAAGGAGTATGTCGAGGGACCATGGATGTTGAAACGCAAGGGGATATACTATTACATGTATAGTACTGGAGGGTAAGTACTTTCTCCTCCGCTGTCTGCTTGCGCACGCAAGTTCCTCCTCTGCTTGATATGGACGGCCAAAGGTTAACGATTCCTGCAACTATTCTCGACTGAAGATGGACCGATAATTCATATGGAGTAAGCTACGTCACGAGCAAGAGTCCTCTCGGCCCCTTTGACGGAGAGCCCGTCAAGATCCTGCAGGGTGACCTAGCCATTGGAACTGGTACCGGTCACAATAGCGTATTCTCAGTCAAAGATGACTACTATATCGTGTACCATCGACGATTCCCAAATGATAACGAGAGAGACCACCGGGTGACATGCATCGATAGGATGTACTTTAACGATGCCGGCGGAATCGAGCCGGTCAAGATAACGACGGAGGGCGTGGAGGCGCGAGTTCCATGGTGATGCTATACTTCGAACGAGTCGTCTGCGGGCCGTTTCCTTGTTCTTTTTTTCAAGTATACTAGAGCATCACTGGCAGGTATTGCGCCAATGTATCACCTGAGCTTCGAAGTATCCGTAATCACTAAAAAGTGAAGATGCGGCATTGCTATATAGCTCAGCTTGCAGGGACCTTTGCTCCAGCGCATTGAGGAAAGCAATCCGTTGGTCGTCGAGGATCGTAATAGCCACCGCCCGTTTCAAGATCATCGTTTCCATATTCTTCATCAGTGTCACTCTCTACCTCTTCATTCTCCCTTCGCTCTCCGTCCAAAGGAGCCTTGGATCCAACCCTAGGCAACGCACTCGCCTTCTCGTCCACCGCAGAGGCAGCACCCTTCCGGCCTTCATCCTCGTCCTCATCCTCATCTCCCAGAACATTCTTCTTCAACCTAGGCGCCGCTGTCGATGTAGCTGCATTCGCACCTCCTGCGCCACCTCCAGCAACCACGGAGAACGAGCTCTTGAATCCACCCTTCTTGAACCCACTGGCAGCACCACCACCGCCGCCGCTGCTACTTTTTCCAGCAGAGCCAACCACGATAAGGCCTGCTTCCTCGTTAGCCTTCCGCTCGGCCTTCCTTGCCTTCTCGGCCGCGTTGGGGTCGCGGGAGAGCTGCTTCAAGTCCCGTAGTCGTTTCTTGTGTTGGTGGTCGTAGGAGCCTATGTGCGCTTCATATTCTGGGTGCCGCGAGTAGGATTTGTTGCAGAGTGTACAGGTAAAGGAATTCAACGCTGATCGAGCGGACTCGGTCTATTCAAGTTAGCATGCTCTGTAAACACGTATACTGCGATGTTTGCATGCACCTTTGGAGCCGGGTTCGTGAAGCCACGCTACGGGTCAAAGTCAGCTTGGTCTTGTCTCTTTTTCCAAGGGCGTAGTTCACTTACTGGAGGCATGCTGGATCGAAGCTGGCTGGTCTCTACAGCCTATCAAACTGGTATACTCCGTATTATGTTGAGATCGTTTGGGTGAATTTCGAGATGGTTGAAGAAAGTGAGCTCTGGAGAAGTGGCCAATGAAAGAGGCCGCGTTAAATATTGCGCCAGCATCGAAACTTGGAAGACATTCGCATCTTCTCGGCGAGATTCATATAACTGCCACAACGCTCATTCGCTTGACTCTATAAGCTTGGAGAGGGAGTCGTCAATATCCACCGGGACTTCAGAGGCAGCGCCGGGCGCCATGGAGCACAGCGAGGAGCAGTCGGAGCTCTACCTGCAGGAGATTGACCCTTCACCTCTTGATGAACTGGACCTTGAAGCTGGAGACGGCTCGCTGATAAGTACAGACGGGCCACAGAGACATCATGAGCTGCCATCGAGGCCGAAGCCGGGCTTAAGCGGCCATAGTTGGGAGTACTGGCGTATGAAGCAACCAACCCAAGAACTATGCCAGTATTTATTGAGGCTTCCAGTAACTAATATCTATACATTCTATAGTGTCTGCTATCCAGAAATACTCTACATACCCTCCTACACTCTTCCTCGGCCTTCATTTTACAAACACAGCACTCATCCCGCTTGCAACCCGATCTGTCCCCGAAAGCGAGACTTTTCTCCTCCTAACACGCCCAATATACCAAGCTCCGGGTCTTGAGCCGTTGATAGTCTACCTGCCCATACTCGCACACGTTACGTCAGGTCTTGTACTCCGCTATCTTCGTCAGTCTCGACGGGCCCGTCAGTTCGGCGCAGAAACACGCGAGCAACGCAAAGCGTTCAGGTCAACTGCGAAACCGCCTAGTGTTCAAGCTATACTTGGGTATGCCATGGTGCCATTGGTTGGATCGCATATTCTCGTCAACAGGCTCGTTCCGCTCTACGTCGATGGTGGGAGCTCCGGTGTTGGACTGGGATATGTAGCACACGGAATTGCCAGATCACCATGGCTGATGGGCATATGGTATGCTGCTCTTACGGGCGTCGGGGTATGGCATTTCGTCGGTGGCTGGGCATGGTGGTTTGGATGGAGAGAGGTGCTTGTAACCAAGAAGGCAGCTTCTGGCAGACTCCCTGGAGCCAACGGCGGCTACCTTGGATCTGAGAAGGGTGCCGAGCTCTACCAGCGAAAGAAAAGACGGCGATGGATTGTCAACGGGGTGTCGTTGGTAGGAACAGCGCTCTGGCTTGCTGGAGGTCTGGGTGTGATTGGAACTGGTGGTCTCGGGATGGGCTGGGAGGCCAAGGGCTGGGATGCGGTATATAGCCAGGTCCCGCTGCTCGGAGGACTCCTGGCCCCCTGATTCCTGTTACTAGATAGATGTTTCCTGCGTCTTGTAGAGAATAACATAGATTGGCGCGTCTTTTTGTATATAGATTTTAAGGTTATAACATAGTGGTCCGTGCACAACCCTAAAAAACATGCGATTTTTTGGTTTTTTTAAGAGAGAAAAAAATAATAATTAGTTTTACTTCTAACCAAGGACGAGAAAGAAGCTGGCGCAGAAACACGGTTGGAGATTCAAATGCTTTTGGGCCGTTTGACTGTTGGTCTAGGCATTGGAGTGCGATGTTCAGCTGCTAGACGGCATGTTCTAAACTGCACAAGCTGGATTCCTGCCAAACACATCTTAATACTCAGTCAGTCGCGCAGGATGGCGTCCAGCGAAGAGAGCCCCGAGATGGGGACGATTTCGACTCCACCGAGACAGGGACAGATTATTAAACACGACGGAAAAGTCTACAAGACGATCCAGGAGGGTCTCGCATATATCCTAGTTGACCAGAAGGACGCTGAACCGGCCAAACCTCCTCCCTCGACCAAGAACCAGAAAACCACCGAAGGCGATCGACCGTCCGTCTTCTATAATCCCATACAACAATTCAACCGAGACCTCAGTGTGCTCGCGATACGTGCATACGGAGAGCATGCAAAGGCCGTCAAGGAGAAGAAATACCGGCTTAAACACAAGGGACGGAAGGCAAAGGCGAACAAGATAAACGTGACCGAGACGAATGCAAACAAGAGGAAGCGAGAGGAAGGTGATGAAAGTGAGCATCAGGTGCAGAATGGCACTCTCTCGAAAAAGGTCTGCACCGGCGATGAGGTAGCTACAGCAACTGAAGACACCCAGGCACAGGGTGTGCCCGCCAACGGGGCCGAAGATACCACCGAAAAGGGCGCAAATACAACGCCTAAACCTTGGGTGCCGTCCTTTGCCATCCTGGATGCATTGTCTGCCTCGGGACTTCGCGCCCTTCGCTATGCAAAGGAGATCCCATTTGCGACCCGCGTCGTTGGAAACGATCTTTCTGGGGCCGCGATCGAGTCCATGAAGCTCAATATCCAACACAACAACCTTGAAAAGGTAGTACGGCCGAATAAAGGGGATGCTTGCGCCTACATGTACACTGTTGGCAGAGCTCAGGGATCCTCCAACGACCCAGGCGGTATTCCAAAGTTTGACGTGGTCGACTTGGACCCTTATGGAACCGCTGCACCATTCTTAGACAGCGCAGTACAATCCGTTGCCGACGGTGGGTTGTTATGCGTCACTTGCACTGATGCTGGAGTCTTTGCAGGAGCTGGATACCCTGAAAAGACGTTTGCTCTCTATGGCGGCCTCCCCGTCCGCGGCCCACACTCCCACGACGGCGGACTTCGTTTGATTCTGAATGCTGTGGCAACTACGGCGGCCAAATACGGCCTGGCAATTGAGCCTATGCTTTCGTTGTCCATCGATTTCTACGCAAGGGTCTTTGTTCGTATCCACAAGTCTCCCTCAGAGGTGAAGTTCACCGCGAGCAAGACCATGGTTGCGTTCAACTGCGATCATGGCTGCGGCTCATGGAAAACCCAACGTCTTGCAGAGAAGAAGAAGCAAATAGGTAAAGACGGGACTCCCTTTTATAGCTATAAGCTTGCACAGGGGCCGACTGCTGCGCCAAATTGCGAACATTGTGGCTTCAAGACGCATCTTGCAGGACCAATGTGGGCAGGACCTTTACATAACCCACACTTCATCCAGCGCATCCTTGACCTAACCGCCGGTGCGGATAAGAACACATACCAAACGTGCTCCCGTATCGAAGGCATGCTCACCACCGCCCTCGAAGAAGATTTGGATATTGGAGGAAGTGCGAAGGAGGCTACCCCTGAAACAGTGCCGGTACGGGCGACCAAGGCAAACGAAGACGAATCCTTGCTTATCCCCCGGGTCGACCCTGCGCTGGTTGAACCGTACCCATTTTTCTTTGTGGTTAGCAATCTATCTCGGGTTCTTCGCACTTCAACAATGCCCGAAGACCAACTCCGTGGTGCACTACGGCATCTCGGGTATAGGTCTACTCGCAGTCATGCTAAACCCAATTCAATACGTACAGATGCTCCCTGGGAAGTGATATGGGAGATAATGCGAGAATGGGTTCGTCTTAAATCGCCTATCAAACCTGGGGCACTTTCAGAGGGAACGGCTGGGGCTGGTATTCTACGACGGAGCAGGCACACGCTTAACCCCGTGTCTGGAGAAGGGCCAGGTGTAAGGGCATTGAAGCGTGACATACTTAGCGCAGTTGATTCCGGGAAGAGTCTTGCAGACCTCACGACGATGCTTGAGGCTGCCTTGTATCGCTCAAAGGTGCACCAGTCGGTAGAGACAGCCGAAAAGCCTGCTATAGAAGGCAAGGAGAATGATACTGAGAAAAAGGACAAGGGTACTTTATCTCGCTCGCCGTCGCCTCGCCCCGATCCAAGCACACTTGAGGTCGTCTTCGACGAGGCATTGGGCAAAAAAGCGATGGATTCACACCGCAAGAAACGCCTAACGAGGTATCAAACAAACCCCAGGGCGAACTGGGGCCCGATTGCGCGAGCTACAGTTAGCAATGTCCCCAAAGATTCAGCTAAAGAGTCGTAGTGTTTGTGTCATCTCTCGTTATCTGAGCATATATGTACTTTATACTGACTGTTAAATCAACACAACGATGATTAAATTAACACAATGATGATTGACAAGGCGTCTACAGCTGTACTCCGCCCGAATTTCTAATATAAGCAATTATAGCATCGCCAACATCTGTCGTACCCGCCTGGCCGCCCAAGTCAGGGGTTCGGATGCCAGCTTCTAGAACATGAGTGACGGCTTTCTCGACACATTGGGCTTCGCTCTCCATGTTGAACGAGTATCTGAACATCATCGCAACACAGAGAATCATAGCAATAGGATTAGCAATATTTTGGCCAGCAATACTAGAGTGTTTTCGGTCAGCCTAGCAGGTAGAAGGAGGATAGGCAGCGGTAAAAGGTGTAACATACCTGGGTGCCGACCCATGAGTAGGCTCATACAAGGCGTAAGCCTTCTTAGAACCGTCTTTCTCACCCGGGATGCCACTGAGACTGGCACTGGGCAAGACACCGAGACTCCCGACTATCGACCCCGCCTGATCGGAGAGCATGTCACCAAAGGTATTATCAGCGAGTAAAACGCCGTTCAGCGAGCGAGGATTAGTCGCCATGAGCAGAGAAGCAGAATCGGCCAACTGATGAGACAATTTAACCTGGGGGAACTCTTCAGCGAACGTCTTCTCGACCACACGACGCCACAGGCGCGAGGATGCAAGGACGTTCGCCTTGTCCATGGAGATAACTGGCCATGGGGGATTGTGACGAAGTGCAAGACTCCCTGCAAGCCGAGCAATTCTCTGGACTTCCTCTGTTGAATATCCCCATTCGTCCATCGCTATACAAATGTTAGCTACTATCAAATGCAAATAATAAGAGAAGAACGTTATATAGATACCATAGTTCTCGTCCTCGACCTTTTTCCCGAAATACGCTCCTCCGCAGTTCTCCCTTAGAACCAAAAAGTCGACCCCTTCGATCACAGTCTCTTTATACGGACTATACTTCTTCGAAATAGACATGCTCGGCGTGCTACATGGCCTCAGGTTCCCATATACGTCCAACGCACGTCTAAGCTGTAACAGCCCCCCCTCGGGCCCCTCAAGACCACGCCTGGCGCCGTCCCATTTCGGCCCTCCAACGGACGCAAACAAGACGGCATCAGACTCGAGAGCAGCTTGTTTCACGGCCTCGGTGACAGGGGTACCATGGACGTCTATGCTGCAGCCTCCTATCAGCTCCTGTCGAAGGTTGAAGGTACGTGATGGCGTGGTGAAGGACTGCAGGACTTTGACTGCCTCAGCCATGATTTCGGGGCCGATGCCATCGCCTGGCAGGACGAGGATGTTATATGCCATAGTCTGACTCTGTATGTCTAGCTCTTATCATGAAGTATACTATTTTATAGGAGTCGGCAGTGAGTCCAGGAATGTTAAGTATTTATTAGTTGATATCCGGGGTACAGGTCGATGTCCGGAGTTAGAGCCGGATCCTGGCCGAGATGACATTTCCCCTCTACCATAACTATTCTTCGTCGACGACACTGATATGAGTATTCCATAGAGGACTAGGCGAGATACATACCTGTGCTATATATATGATCACCTATATTATATGACTATATGTGTGTATATATATCATGTATTCGGGTGTATCCAGTGCAGTTTCCGTGACTCTTGCCGGGTCGGCAGTTCGGTAATATGGCAGGCTCTTTGCCGGCTATTTTTGCAGAAGTCACTCCACACTCAACAGTTCAACCGCTGGAGCCTGCCTAACAATACAAGGGGCGAGCTCGGGATGTCTACATGGCAGGATCGGACTCTGGGACAACTCGGATTCTAATTAAAAATCTATATACATACTCCTATACTGGTTAGGTTGAAGAGAAGAGGAAACAAGGGCCAACTTTAAACTTTTTGCGTCATCAAACCAATTCGGGGCATGTCATTAGATGGTATAAGGAAAAGTAAAATGTATAGGGGCGTATAAAGAAGATCATGAATAATGCAGGAGAATAACCGGAGGAACTATGTTGGACAGATTACGAGCTAGCACCGCTGGTAAAAAGAGAATTGACAAGTAATGGGCGGTAGGTTAAGGCGATTAGAAGTGAGACTGCGCAATAGAGATAGCCTGGGCATCGCTATGGGTGATGCTAACATGCACCTCCTTCACTCCAGCCTCCTTAGCTGCCGAGGCGGCATCACCGTGTAGCTATAGATTAAAAACTGGTTAGTCGAGCTGTATAAGAATATAAAGGATAGAAGGGCTATGGGCGTCAACTTACAACAACAACCGGAGCTCCGTTCTCATCGTGAATGATCTCAATCTCCTTGAGAGGAGCGCCGCTGCCCTTGCCACGAACACCTAGTGACTTGAAGACGGCTTCCTTTGCACTCCATCGTCCAGCAAACGAGGCTCGTGGAGAGCCTGCCTGCATGCAGTACTCCTTCTCCCTCTTGGTGAAGTTGCGCTCCACAAACGTCTCGTTGTCGATGTTGAACGTCTCGATGTCCTCGACATCCACGCCAATCTTGGTGTTGCCTGTCACTGTAGCTTTGGCCAGGGTCTCGACCATCCTCATCGTGCTTTCGGCCTTGCTAATTTGGATTGTGGCCTTTGCCTGTGGGTCGACAGGGTACTGGAGCTTGGATTCCTTCTCGTTGTACTCGACACGGACATCGGGGTTGAGGTAGACGCTTGACTCCTGGTTATCTTCGTATGGCGATTTGTCCTTGGCGACGAAGAGAGTGTTGTTGATCATCCCGTTGTGGAAGTATCGGTATGCGCGCTTCTGGCGGGCCTCGACCTTGGTCTTGTACGCGTTGTATCGAGACTCATCTAGAGCGGCGTACAGGTACTTGGGATGGATACCGATGGCTTGGGCTCCCTTTTGACCGAAACCGAAAGATGTCACAGAAAAGGCCTTGATGCCGTCAGTCTGCAGACTGCGGCTGGGGTAGACAATGTAGTCGAATTTCTCCATGATCTTGTCAATGTTATCAGCGTTACGGTTGCCGGGGACAAGGCCAGAGTTGAGCACTTGTAGACATCCGTTGATCATGAAGCCACCAGCAGCACCCTTGGGATGGCCAGTGAGGTACTTCTGGAAGATACCCAGGAGGGCGTTACCCTTCTTTCGGCCAAGATGCTTCATCTGCTGACACAACACGTCACACTCGTTCTTGTCATTGGCAACAGTTGAAGTACCGTGGAAGGAAGCCACGTCAAGATCATCGATAGTAAGGCCCCAAGTAGCGAGGGCACCTCGCATGGGGGATATTCTAGAATCCTGCTTCCAGAAGTTATTACCAAGGTTGAACGCGGCGTCTTTTTCTTGTCGGACGGCCTCGCGCTCAATATGGTCGAATCTCTCTTGTCGGTATTCAGCGGCATTGAACGTCTCATCGGATTGGGCTTTGAGCGTGTCGATTTCGTCCTGGAGGCCGAGAATCTCGGATTCACGCCATGCACGGATCTGGCGACGGCGCATTTCCAACTGTTTGCGTCGGTATTTGATGTCGAGCAGCGGCGATGGGAACTTGCCTGGGTTCTCACGGGCAGTGGTCAAGACACCCTTTCCAGGAGCTGGGACGGAACGACCAATCTTATCGGTGGCGGTGGTGGTGAGACCGAGAATACCGTAGATAGGGACACCCATGTCCAAAGCTAGCTGGGCGGTCATGATCAATTGCATACCACAACCCTGAGACTCCATGAAGCCGCTACGGGTAGTGGTGGTGGGCCTAGACATCTCCTGGGGAGTTCGGCCGTGAGCAAGTTCCAATTCTGCGTTGCTAGTGGCGCGCATGTTGGCGAACTCGTACGAGCCTTCTTCTTGGAAATCATCGAAGCCACCGACGAAGCAAACACGAGCTTTGCCTTCAACAATAGTCTCGTATCCAATATCAACGGATTCAACAGCGGTAGCACAAGCACCAACAGGAGTCTTTATAGGACCAGTCGATGAAAGGAGCAACATGTTCACCCACGCGCTCATGGTGTTGATAAAGGACTCTTGCAAGATATCTTTCTGGAGTGGCTTATCAAGGTAGCGGTCCTTGTACATGCCGCGGAGAGCTTGGGCACCTCCAATACCAGAGCCGATACAGTTACCGACTTCAGAAATGTGAACGTACTTGTAGAATTCGTATGGATCCGTGATACCAGATGCAAGCAGAGATTCGACAGTGCAGACCAGAACGTAGAGAGTGACTGGGTCAACTTGACCGATGATGTCGTCGGGAATACCGTAATGCTTAGGATCCCAGCCAGTAGGAATCTGACCAGCCACGAAGCGGTCGAACTTGAGGGCCTTGGGGATAAGAAGCGTCGCACCCTTGAGCAGGCGGACGGTGTATTCTCCGGAATCCTTGATCTCGAAAATCTCGGCTTTGTCGCCGTGCTCGCGCTTGAATTCTTCGGCAGTTTCCTTGGAGGCTTCGAAAGTGTCGAGATCTTCTTGCAGGACAACCTCTTGCAAAAGCTGCTTCTTGTTAGGGTCATACCCACCGAACAGCTCGGGCTCAACGATACGGATACCAGAGTGCTCGAGGATGTATTTCTCGTACTTGGCTTTGATATCCTTGTCGCTAACAGGCTCGCCGGACTTGGTATCAACCCAACCAGAGTATGGTTTACCCTTCAGAGGACCGTTATGGTTCTTAATCAGACCCATCATCCACGCCATCTCGATACAACCCTCAAGAGAGAATTTACCATAGGCTTCCATCTCCCAACGAGTACGAGAGTTACCCCATGGACCGATTTCGGCGAAACCAGTGATAACGACGACCTTGTCGAGATTGACCATATCCTTAAGGTTGGCATTGAGAGGCTCAATCTCACTCTTCCAGTCGGGCAGGGTGGGGAACTCGAATTTGATATTGGCACGAGGCTCAGTCATGACCTTCTTGTAGAGTGCCTCGCTATCCTCGCCATTGACAATCTTGTTCTCGAGGGCGGTTTCCTTCATGACGGCCTGTCTAACTGTGCTAGTTTCAACAATCTCACTGCGCAATCTCTTCATCAATGCATTGAGGTCGGGAATGAATTGCAGACCACCGTTGAGGTCAGCAAAGACAGGGTTGTTCTGGCAAAGGTCGACGATAGGTGGAGCCATAAGTCCGAGCAAGTTGAAAGCCATTTCCTGCTGGGAGAAGGTGCGGACTCCGAGTTTCTCAACGCCTTCGGCAATGGTGTCGTTTGCGTTCATCAAACCGGTGGAACGGGTCCAGCCAATGACTGCACCACAGATGGTGAGGTAGTCAGACCAGCTCTCGGAGTACCATCTGTTGAACAGGGTCTCCAGACCGAGTTTGGACTCGGAGTATAGGCCGTCGTTTCCGAAGGTTCCGTGGTTGGGAGACATGGGGAGGACGACCTGAGCTGGACGAGTGGCAAAGCCACGTTCTTGCTTCTGAGCCTTGACGGCACCAAGCATACGGACGATGTTGGTCAACATAAGACGATGGGCAAGCTCGGACTTTGAGTCAATGGAATCGATTTCACGACCATTTTCAGAGATGGCAGCAAATGGAACGATGTAGTCCAAGTCCCATCCGAGACCGTTCTTGGGGTCGTATATGTATTGAACAAGAGCCTCGACATCCTGCTTGCTTCCCTGGTTGAATGGGACGACAACGAGTTGAGAGCCACGAGCACCATAGCGAGTGTACATGGTCTGGTAGTACTCGGTGACTTCTCTCGAGAAGCGGCTAGTAGTGACAACGACCTTGGCGCCGCCACTGATCATGCCTTGCAGGACAGCGGCTCCGATAGATCCAGCACCAGCGCCAGTCATCAGAACGTTCTTGGCGTTGAAGGTAAGACCATCTCGGGCAGCGGACTCCAGCCCATCGAGATAGATACCGGTCAGCTTCTTGCTGTACTCCCAGCCATGAGTGGTCTTTCTCTTGAGATGCAAGAAGGGGATCGTCTCAACCTTTCCGGCAGTAGCTGAAGGAGAACGGGTACCATTTGGTGGGGTTCCCTTCCTGGCATGACCATTTTCTTGTGGCATGATCTGGCGCTCGTTCATGGCCAAAGTCCGTAGGACCTCCTTGTACAGGGAGTTGAACTGGAGCTGGGATGCCTTGGAAAGCTTGTGTTGCTTCTGGATCATCTTATAAACATTCTTCAGGTCGTTCTGCACCTTAGTGCGGCCGCTGTACTGAGAAATCGGCCCTCCCTGGGCCATGGTGCGCACATAATCCTCTAGCTTTCGTGCGCTGGGTCGGGTGGCTTCTTGGTACTTGATGTTTCCGCGAGCATCAACGGTTGTCTGGGGTCCTGTGGGGATGGCAACATCCTTGTAGACGGGATTAACGTTGAGCACTTCCTTACAGTTCTCGATCAACATGCATCCCAGCTCCTTGGCGAGTTTGTAAGTTTCACCACGTTCGGTGGGACAGTTATCAATGTGGTACTGCATGAAGTCCAGGAGTAGAGGGTTAGATCGGTTCATGATGCGGATACACTGGCTGACGATTTCACGGTCAATGACGCGCAGACGGCCGAAGATGATGTCGTAGTACATGCTGAGGGCGTCCTGTCGAGCCCAATTCCAGGACGAGTCGTATACCCTAGCTTTAAGGGCGTCGAAGGCAGGCTCGATGCCAGCGGCATAGATCTCGCCGTGCTCCAGCTGCCAGAGATCGATCTGGGCTTGAAGAGCGGCCTGAGACTCCTGCGAGGCAACGAAGGCCTTATCTCCGGCGCGAAGGTCGAGTTTAAGATATCGTGCGATGGACTCGAGTTGCTGTTTAAACAAAGCTCTCTGGTCCTTGGTGAGGGCATCAATGGCAGCTGGATCCATCATCATGCCTCCGGAGCCGCCGCCGTTATCGCCGCCAGCCTTTGATGTGGACAGAGTTATTCCAGCTTGAGCAGCATATTTATTCGTAATGTCGTCGAGATACGCTTTGGCGTCTGTCTCAGAGCCAATTCGTGATGGAGGCTCCATTGTGAGAGCAAGGAGGAGGACGCTGTCCTGGCGGCCAGGGCCCAGTCCCCACCTTGTTTCTAAATATTTACGAACTGCAGTAATATTAAAGCCACCAGGCATTTTGGAGGAAACCAATCGAGCAACGAGGGAGGAAGACTGCTTTCCGAGCTGTCCATTAAATGTAGCCTGGAGGGAGGCGGAGAGTTCGTCGAGGGGGGTATCTTCTGGCCGTTCAGGGGTGGAGCCAAATTCTTTTCCAAGATCTCCTAAAATTTCATTCTGCAGTGTCGATTTTCCTACATGCCGTTAGTATATGCCATTTTTAATTAGACGAAAAGAGATACGCACCTCCTACTAGATCTTTAATAGCTTTGGTGGTGGGCACATCGGCCAGTCCCTTTTTCAATTTCTGTGCAATGAGCGATCTGACTATGTCCACCGCGGTGACCGGGGTATCCTCCACAGCAGCAGCGGGCCCGGCAGAGGGAGCCGGTGCCGCCACTGGTGCCGGAGCAGCAGCAGCCGCACTGGGGGCAGCGGTAGAGGTAGAGGGAGTAGCAGCAGCAGCAGCAGGTGCCGAAGCTGGTTCGTCCTCGACCGGGTCGACGTCGTAGTAGATCTCCTTAGCATCCTTGTTGTAGCAGAGGATCTGACGCTGGACAGAGGTGGCGGCGTCGTAGGCTTCATATTTGGAGGCGAGAGTCCTCCGGGCCATGCCACCGAGGGTGTCTGCGGGGCCGACCTCGACGATGCGCTCCGTCCTCTTCTCGGCCAGGATGACATCCTGGGTCTCGATCCATCGCACCGGAGAGGCGAACTGGTATGCGAGGAGCTCGACGAGCAGTGTGTGGGCAAGCTCCTGCTCGACTTCTGGCTTCATGATTGCGGGAGGGACGGGGAGGAGCGGTTGGTCTGGTTGCGGGGAGATATCAAGCTGTTCAATTGGCGATATCAAGCCGGCTGCGCATATCCCTCGAGTGTGATAGCTTGCCGGAGCACTCGAACGAGGAGAAGAAGGAGAAGGAGAGGAAGAAGAAGAGGTCGTGAATTAAAAGAGATATAATAATGCGAGGGAGAGGACGAGCAGCCGCAAGGAGAGGGAGAGTCGAGGAGAGGAGGAAGAGAAGTTGAAGCTCGCGGAGGGAGAAAAAGAGCCCGACTTTCCCTTCTGGGCAAAAAGGAGGAAGCTCGGGCATGGGCGGGTCACGGGATGCTTAGTCATGCGTATGGGGCGGTACCACCAGTACGGTAAGCGCGATACACTATCGATAATCTTATCTATCACCCTCTACACACTTACCTATATACCATTATATCTCTGTAGCATTTTGTCTATACCTATCTATTCATCGTATCATCTCATTTGCATATTTATATATTTAACATGTATATCTATCTATGTGTATATATATATGTATATGTGTATATGCGTATATAGGTAGGAGTATAGATGGGTAACGTATGGTAAGACCCTCCACTAGTCCCTGGAAACTCAACCGTTTTGAATTCTTTGGGGCGGTTAAAATACGCGGCCATCCCCCATCCAGCCTAGCGCGTCCTCAACGGGCCCCGCAGCTTGAAAAATTCCCCTTTTTTTTACTTTTTGCAGCAAGCTCGCCCGATCGGGACATCCACCGCGGCCTCCGCCATCCTATCTCAACTTCACTCGACTTCACCTACAACTTCACCTCCTCCATTCTCTAGACATCCTCATCTTCTCTTCCTCTTCTTCTTTTTCTTCTTCTGGGTGCGTTCCTACAGCTCGTTATCGGGTCAGGTTGAGCGTATCATGTGGCATTGGTGAGTACAGCTCGGGCAGCGACAGCTACGGAGACAACGAGCCATTGAGAGACACTGCTAACAGATAATCATAGAATAATACATATACATCTAATTGAACGACCAGACGATTTACGCATACAGCATGATGTTCGGCTCCTCGACAGGCCCGCAGACGGGCATCAACACCCCTCGCTCCTCGCAGTCTCTGCGCCCCCTCAACCTCTCCCACGGCTCCCTCGAATTCTCCTTTCTCGTGCCCACCTCTCTGCATTTCCACGCCTCACAGCTCAAGGACAGCTTTGCCGCGTCCCTCCCCGAGCCCACCGACGAGCTAGCACAGGACGACGAGCCCTCGTCCGTCCCCGACCTCGTTGCCAGGTACCTGGGCTTCGTCGCCCACGAGGTCGAGGAAGGCGAAGATGACTCCCTCGGATCCTACGTCGAGGTCCTCAAGCTCGTCCTCAACGAGTTCGAGCGTGCCTTCATGCGCGGCAACGACGTCCATGCCGTAGCAGGCTCCATTCCCGGCATCCCCGCCAAGAAGCTACTCATGGTAGAGAACTACTATGCTGCCCGTGCGGCCGTCAACAGGCCGGCGAAGCCACACGACTCTGCGCTCCTGCGTGCTGCCACCGAGGGGCAGGCCAAGCTGTACAGCATCTACGGCGGCCAGGGCAACATCGAAGAGTACTTTGACGAGCTGCGAGAGATCTACAACACATATCCGTCCTTCGTCGAGGACCTCATTTCCTCCTCGGCCGAACTGCTGCAGTCACTCGCCAGAGACCTCGATGCCATCAAGCTCTACTCCAAGGGAATGGACATTCTCCGTTGGCTGCACGACCGTGACTCCCAGCCAGACACCGACTACCTCGTCTCCGCGCCCGTCAGCCTGCCATTGATCGGTTTGGTCCAGCTGGCTCACTACATGGCTACCTGCAAGGCCATGGGCAAGGAGCCCGGTGACGTCCTCGATACCTTCAGCGGAACCACCGGTCACTCCCAGGGTATCATCACCGCCGCGGCAATCGCCACAGTCACCACCTGGGAGTCCTTCGGCAAGGCCGCCAGAGCGGCTCTGACCATGCTCTTCTGGATCGGCCTGCGAAGTCAGCAAGCCTACCCCCGCACCTCGCTAGCCCCGTCTCTGCTCCAGGACTCCGTCGAGCATGGCGAGGGTGTGCCCACGCCCATGCTGTCCATCCGTGACCTCCACAGAAACGCAGTGCAGGAACACATCGATGCCACCAACCAGCATCTGCCCGAGGATCGCCACATCGCCATCTCCCTCGTAAACAGCCCTCGGAACTTTGTTGTCACGGGCCCTCCAATCTCCCTGTACGGTCTCAACCTGCGTCTCCGCAAGGTCAAGGCTCCCACGGGTCTGGACCAGAATCGCGTTCCCTTCACCCAGCGAAAGATCCGATTCGTCAACAGATTCTTGCCCATCACTGCGCCATTCCACAGCCAGTACCTCGCCTCCGCCTTCGATGCGATCGCAGAGGATGTCGAGGATATCAAAATCCCTGCTCGATCCCTGCGCATCCCTGTTTACGATACGAACACTGGCAAGGATCTTAGCCAGCGAGGTGACGAGGATATCGTTCCTGCATTGATCCGCATGATCACCCGGGACCCGGTCAACTGGGAAAAGGCTACCGTCTTCACCAAGGCCACCCATATCGTCGACTTTGGCCCAGGTGGTATCTCTGGCCTTGGTGTCCTGACAAACCGCAATAAGGACGGAACTGGTGTCAGAGTCATCCTTGGAGGACTCATTGACGGCACCAATGCGGAGGTTGGATACAAACCTGAACTGTTCGACCGAGACGAAGACCATGCCGTCAAGTATGCCGTAGATTGGGTCGAGGTATACGGCCCACGACTCGCAAAGACGTCTGTTGGCCAGACGTTTGTCGACACAAAGATGAGCAGGCTGCTTGGTGTTCCTCCAATCATGGTTGCTGGTATGACTCCCACCACTGTGCCATGGGACTTTGTAGCTGCCACAATGAACGCCGGATACCAGATCGAACTCGGAGGTGGTGGTTACTATAACGCCAAGTCCATGACTGACGCCCTCAACAAGATCGAAAAGGCTATTCCACCAGGCCGTGGTATCACCGTCAACTTGATCTACGTCAACCCTCGCGCCATGGCGTGGCAGATCCCGTTGCTGGCCAAGCTTCGCGCTGATGGTGTCCCTATCGAAGGTCTCGTCATCGGAGCCGGTGTTCCATCCATCGAAGTTGCCAATGAATACATTGAGACCCTCGGAATCAAACACATCGGCTTCAAGCCTGGTTCCATGGATGCCATCCAACAGGTCATCAACATTGCCAAGGCAAACCCTACCTTCCCCGTCATCCTTCAATGGACCGGCGGTCGTGGTGGAGGCCATCACTCCTTTGAAGATTTCCACCAACCTGTCCTCCAAATGTATAGCCGTATCCGCAAGTGCGATAACATCGTCCTTGTCGCCGGAAGTGGATTCGGTGGCTCCAAGGACACCTACCCTTATCTCACCGGTAGCTGGTCCCGACAGTTCGGATACCCACCAATGCCATTCGATGGCTGCCTCTTCGGTAGTCGCATGATGACCGCCAAGGAGGCCCATACCTCTAAAGCAGCCAAGCAGGCCATTGTTGCCGCCCCGGGTGTCGACAATAGCAAGTGGGAAGATACCTACAAGGGCGCTGCTGGCGGCGTCATCACCGTTCGCTCCGAGATGGGAGAGCCAATCCATAAACTCGCAACTCGCGGTGTCCTCTTCTGGGCTGAGATGGACCAGAAGATTTTCTCCCTAGACAAAGCTAAGCGTTTGCCTGTCCTTAAGAAGATGCGCGAGTACATCATCCGAAAGCTCAATGACGACTTCCAGAAGGTGTGGTTTGGCTGTAACTCCGAGGGTGTCACCGTTGACTTGGAGGATATGACTTATGCCGAGGTCGTGCATCGTATGGTCGAGCTCATGTACGTCAAGCACGAGTCTAGATGGATTGACGAGTCGCTGAAGAGATTCACCGGCGACTTCATCCGTCGTGTAGAGGAGCGCTTCACTACCGAGAAGAACCAAGAGTCACGTCTCCAAACTTACTCTCAGCTTGATACGCCATACCCTACCGTCCAGGAAATTCTCGATGCCTATCCCGAGTCCGCCAAACAGCTCATCAACGCCCAGGATGTTCAGCACTTCCTGCAGCTTTGTCAACGAAGAGGCCAGAAACCCGTTCCATTCGTTCCATCCCTTGACGAGAACTTTGAATTCTGGTTCAAGAAGGACTCCCTCTGGCAATCTGAAGACATTGAGGCCGTTGTTGGTCAAGATGTCGGCAGAGTTTGTATCTTGCAAGGCCCTATGGCCGCTAAATACTCTACCACCATCGATGAACCGATCAAGAGCATCCTGGACGGCATCCACAAAGATCATATCCGAGGTCTTATCCAGGACGTCTACAATGGCGATGAATCCAGTGTTCCTGTTGTCGAATATTTTGGAGGTCAACTTGTCTTGGATTACGAGGAGGATCACGATATCGACGGCCTGACAATATCTGAGGACGCGACTAGAGTCTCTTATCGTCTCTCGTCTTCGCCATCTGCCAATCTCCCCGACCTTGATCGATGGCTCCATCTCCTGGCTGGAAAGGTCTACTCTTGGAGATATGCGTTGTTCACTACAGAAGTCTTCATCCAAGGCCAACGCTTCCAGACCAACCCCATCAAGCGCATCCTTGCACCCACTCGTGGTATGTTTGTCGAAATCACCAACCCGAAGGATCCATTGAAGACGGTCATCAGCATGCGCGAGCCCTGCCAATCGGGTAAACTTGTCAAGACTGTCGAAATCCGTCTCACCGAGAAAAACCGCATCACCATGACCCTATTTGAAGGAAGAACCGCTGAGAGTGGTGTTGTCCCACTTCCATTCCACTTCACCTACCACCCCGAAACTGGCTATGCTCCTATCAGAGAAGTCATGCAGGGTCGTAACGATCGTATCAAGGAGTTCTACTACCGCGTGTGGTTTGGCGAGCGCAATGTTCCATTTGACACGCCTGCTGCTGCCATCTTTGATGGTGGACGCACAACAGTGACAACTCAAGCGATTGCCGATTTCGTCCATGCTGTTGGCAACACTGGTGAGGCGTTCGTTGAGCGTCAAGGAAAGGAAACTTTTGCCCCCATGGACTTCGCTATTGTTGCTGGATGGAAGGCCATTACCAAGCCTATCTTCCCCCGTACTATTGACGGTGACCTTCTAAAACTTGTTCATCTGTCTAACGGTTTCAGAATGGTTCCTGGCGCCGAGCCCATCAAGGTCGGCGACGTTCTTGACACAACTGCTCAGATTAACGCTATCATCAACCAGGAGTCTGGTAAGATGGTCGAAGTCTGTGGAACTATCAAGAGAGATGGTGAGCCCATCATGCACGTAACCAGCCAGTTCCTCTACCGAGGTAATTACACCGATTTCGATACCACGTTCCAGCGCAAGGATGAGGTTCCAATGCAGGTCTTCCTTGCTACGTCAAAGGACGTGGCCGTTTTGCAGTCTAAGGAATGGTTCCGTCTAGATGAGGCAAATGTTGAGCTTCTCGGACAGACCCTCACTTTCCGTCTTCAGAGTTTGGTCCGCTACAAGGACAAGACTGTTTTCCAAAACATGCAGACAACCGGTCAGGTCCTCGTTGAGCTCCCTACCAAGGAGATTATTCAGGTTGCATCTGTCGATTACGAAGCCGGCGTCTCGCATGGAAACCCTGTAATTGACTACCTCCAACGTCATGGTTCCGCCATCGAACAGCCAGTCAACTTCGAGAACCCAATTCCTCTTAGCAAAGCGCCTCTTGTTCTCAAGGCCCCTGCCTCCAATGAGACTTATGCTAGAGTCTCTGGTGACTACAACCCAATCCACGTCTCCAGGGTTTTCTCTAGCTATGCTCACTTGCCAGGTACCATCACACACGGCATGTATACAAGTGCAGCCGTTAGGAGTTTGGTTGAAACATGGGCTGCTGAGAATAACATCGGCCGTGTCCGCAGCTTCCACGCTTCTCTTGTTGGGATGGTTCTCCCCAACGATGATCTCGTTGTCAAGCTCCAGCACGTAGGTATGATTGCAGGCCGCAAGATCATCCAGGTTGAGACCAGTAACCAGGCTACCGAAGAGAAGGTCTTGATTGGTGAGGCCGAAGTTGAACAGCCTGTTTCCTCCTACGTCTTTACTGGCCAAGGTTCTCAGGAGCAGGGTATGGGTATGGATCTTTATGGCACCAGCCCTGTCGCCCAGGAAGTCTGGGACCGTGCTGATCGCCACTTCATGGAAAACTACGGCTTCTCGATTATTGACATTGTCAAGAACAACCCTCAAGAGCTGACCGTGCATTTCGGTGGTCCTCGTGGCAAGAATATTCGCCAGAACTACATGTCCATGACCTTCGAGACCGTCAACGCAGATGGATCCATTAAATCAGAAAAGATTTTCAAGGAAGTTGATGAAAAGACCACGTCCTACACCTATCGTTCTCCCACCGGTCTTCTATCTGCCACCCAGTTCACTCAGCCTGCGCTTACCCTGATGGAGAAGGCCAGTTTCGAGGATATGCGCTCTAAGGGTCTTGTGCAGCGAGACAGCAGCTTCGCTGGCCACTCGTTGGGAGAGTATTCTGCCCTTGCCGCCCTTGCTGATGTCATGCCAATTGAGAGTCTTGTCTCCGTCGTGTTTTACCGTGGTTTGACTATGCAGGTTGCGGTCGAACGTGATGAACAAGGCCGATCCAACTACTCCATGTGCGCTGTTAACCCAAGCCGTATTTCCGGGACATTCAACGAACAGGCCCTTCAGTATGTTGTGGAAAATGTATCCGAAGCCACAGGCTGGTTACTTGAAATTGTCAACTACAATGTTGCCAATATGCAATACGTCTGTGCTGGAGATGTAAGTTTCAGCCCTACCTCGGTTTGACATAATCGTAATAGTGATACTAATCCTTTTCCAGCTCCGAGCCCTCGACTGCCTTACAAATGTCCTTAACGTCCTTAAAGCCCAAAAGATCGATATTCCCGCGCTGATGCAGACCATGTCTCTTGATGATGTAAAATCGCACCTCGTTCAGATCATCGACGAGTGTGTCAAGCAGACCACATCCAAACCTCAGCCTATCGTCCTTGAGCGTGGTTTTGCTACAATTCCATTGAAGGGTATTGATGTGCCTTTCCATAGCACTTTCCTTCGCTCCGGAGTCAAGCCTTTCCGATCTTTCTTGCTCAAGAAGATCAACAAGACCACCATTGATCCAAGTAAACTGATCGGCAAATACATTCCAAACGTTACTGCCCGTCCATTCGAGCTCACCAAGGAATATTTCGAGGATGTGTACCGACTTACAAACTCGCCGCGTATTGGAAACGTTTTGGCAAACTGGGACAAATATGAAGATCCCCAAGAGGCTCCAGCTGATCCAACCGCTTCAGCATAAATATGGCATCCTCTAATTCAAAATAATTCGAGTATTTGATTTATCTAAGCGATCCTTCCTCTTGCATGCATGTGTTAACGGCCCCTGGTGAAGAATTTTTTTTATATATTTTATCCCGTTTTTAATTTTATGTTCCCCTTTTCCCTTCCGTTCTACCTGTTCATAATTTTCAAGATTACGATGCTGTTGGTTGCATCTCTCTAGAGGAAGAAACAAAAGCAGTTAGGTAGATAGAAGTACCTTTACACGATAATACATTGGTTTGTCCAAAAACTACATGCAAGTTATTGACATAGATATTCCGAGTGTAGTTGCGTGAATCCAACGCAAGTCAGGCTAAGATATCAATATCGTATAATAAGGGTTATCACTTTTTGGCTAGGTTTTTTGGATAGCTTTTGCATGCATCTTTTGTCCTCATTTTTACAATCATGAAGTTGATTTTAGCTCATTCAGCCTCGTAACTCTAACTAACTGCTTAATACCCACGCTAACTGGTTGAATTAGCTACTCAAAAGTAACGAAGTACCTCCTTTTTCTTCTTTCGACTTTGCTTTACCTTACTAAATTTCTTCTGTCCCGAGAGCGACTATAGTAACGTGTGGCTCGGCTTGCTTGCCTATATTTCCTGTGTTACTATATTGACTCACACTCGTACAAATGTTAAACAAACCATATAACTATCAAATTGTCCTCCGTCAAACATAGACCTCAATTTGTACACACGGAGTACATCATGCATGATTGGGATGACCCGTCACAGTGTCCCCGGTAATTATCTCTGCATAGGAAAGATCCATCGGTAACTTTAGCTCCACTTCCCGTTCCGCTTGAGCCTCAAGCTCGCACATGGTAACTAGGTAGTTAACTTAAAAAAAAAGAGAAAAAAAGAAAAAAAAAAGAAAAACGAAAAAGAGGAACGGATATTCAAAGATGATAATTATCATTTCATTTTTAAGATGTAATGTAGTTGCGCGACCCGAAAATAGCTAGCTATAAAGAAAATTGTATCAACCATGCCATCGGTGGACTTGTAGGTCCTGACCCAAGTCAATCGTCCCCAAGAAAAGAAGTGAAAAAGCCAGGGTTGAGTGCTAAGGAGGCTAAGGCCCTCATTTCTGTGCCCTACTCTGGCTCTTCACGTCCCCTTCCACGTCCCTTTCCACCTCGTCCCTTTCCAACTTTCGCCTTTCCACCATGTCCGGGTCTAGGGCCACGGCAGCCACAGTACCTAAAGTAGCTCTCTGTTAACATCTCTTCCTTCTGACCCCTTGACATACAGGGATAGTCTGAGCCATGTCTGCTGCTGGGGGGTCTACTTACTCAATACCGGCGTTCTTCAGGCAGACGCCGCCCTGGTATCCGTCCCTGATGCACTACACGCAAGGCATTCAACGTTAGCAAATATATCATTTGACAGATCCTTTGAAGTGATGTACTAGAAAAGTTTCTTACCATCGCATTGCAGTCTTTTGGGATGCACTTCTTGTCGAATAACCCTTTACGGTGGGCATCCACGCCGGCCCCTTTGGTGCCAGGCTTTCCACCACGGCCGAGCCCGCCGAATCCACGGCCTCTAGCACTAGCTTCCGATTCGGGGTCCGCAATGGGGTCAGGGGAGGCAATGGCAAGGCCAGAGACCATGAAGGTAACGGCGATAGCAACGATGGAAGTGAGCTTCATATTGATGGGAAAATCGGTTGTCTTGAATAGAAATGGGAGCTTTGGAATGTCTGATTGTGTAGTAGAAAAGAGCTGAAGTATGGCAGAGAGAGGCATTGCTTATATATTACTTTCTCCCATATATCGAATTGTATATCGAGAGGAGACAGAGAGCTATCTCCTGGTAGAGCAGCTTTGTTCCCACGGTCCTCGAAATGCGAATACAACTTTCGGCATTCTTTGTTTCCAGGCAATTACATGTCGTTTTCACATTGGTTAACTCTGTCGAGTTGGCTAATTCTCATTCTTGCCTGCATGATATTAAAGATTATCCCAGTTTCCGCTGATGATTTACTCTATCGATGAACTAGTTAGTTCCGAGGAGGATCCCAAGTGAGAAAGTAACGGAGAAGGAGAAAATAATAGTTACCTCTTCTGGACCGTTCTTGTCGTTCGCGCGAAGATATGCCAGATAGAGTAGAGCCCAGGCATAGTTAAGGATAAGCGCAGTTGGGTTGGAATGTTGATCTTCTTGTTCTTCTGCGGTTCGAGTTAGGGTTGGTTACCTCAGTGCCGATGCTACTGTGGACCAAGCTGTTGTGCAAGCCAGGATTGCATATCTAGGTCAAGTGCAGATACATGGCCATTGTTACAACAGTTATGACTAGTGCTTGAGGATGCACCTGAGATTGTGTTTCGTTGTACCGCAGCACCGCGCAGAACCCGCGCATCAGGATGGAGGCTCACCCTATTCTTCGCTCGACGTATCGCGCTTGACGCAGAGGAGGTAAGACATGATGTAGGCAATAGGAGTATACTGCATGGCATGGCATAGAAGAATGTGTAGACGGAGTAATATATAAACATAACACGATGTTGTACAGGGGAAGAATAGTAAAGGGGTAAACACAAATAAGCACGATTCAATTAACATAAAATATGTAGAATTAACTCATCCCTCGTCTAGCCCTAGTGTAGACCAGGCGCCCATCTATCCTTCCTCCACCTGTTTATGCAGACCTTTAAGATATCGTAGAATGCGAATGTAGAAACAGAGAACCGCCCAATTAACCCATATTCTCCATGCGATGCGTCCGTTCTCCGATATTTGGTATTATGCCATAAAATATACAATGAATTGATGCATTAATGCAAAGGCAAGGGACATAAAGAAAGGAAAACCGAGTCATATGAACCCGCGTGAATGTTGATATGTAAGAAAAGTTGGATGAAAAGGAACCATAAAAGAAAAGGCTAGGGTTGTTCATCTTCTCGACCCGCAGCGTGTTTATCACTAAGGTTAATTGCGATAAACGATTTGGGTAGTTTAACACTATAGAAGTAGATAGTTAGTTAGACTGACGCCATGTTAGCTAGATAAACAAGGGGAGAAGAGCATACGTGTCAAACTTCGCCTTTAACGTCTCAATCACTTCTTTCCAATTCTGATGCGCCGTCAGGCTTCGTCGAGGCGCACAACCGATGGCATGTCTAGAGTCTAACTGGACATCCAACGGATCGAATGTGTGGCAACCTGGGCTGATTGAGATGCGAATCGAGTATGCGAACGTCTCGGCCTCTGCATCACGGGATTCGTAGAGTTCGAAACAAATCTGAGAGAGGTAATCAAGTTCTGGTATTGTACGGCGGGCGATCTTCGTCTTTAACCCACCCTCAAGGATACAGTTGAGGAGTGTGTAGATGTGAGATTCCTTGGTGAAGTAAAAGAACGACTTGGCGTCTGGGGAGGCCTGCACTTCTTCAAGATCCATTACGATTTCTTGAAGGAGGGGAAGGGAGGTGAGAAGGCCGATTTCAAGTTTTTCGTGATCAGCAATACCGTATTCTTGAGGCGTGACGAAGTCGAATAGCACCTTAGCCAGACTATACAGGTGTTTGAGGCGGGAAAGACGTTTGTCGATCTTCGGCTTGGAGGGAGTTGAGCCAGGGTAGAGCTTGAAGTAAGAGTCGTAAGAGTCTTCAAGGGGCGCTATGAGGCCAGGGGGGCGCGACTTGTTGCTGGTGCTGTTAGTAGAACCATTGCTTTCTGGACTTCCATTGGAGGTTGACTCTGTAAAATGTGAGGATGTGACGTGCCCAGCCCGTTCTTTGTCGCTCTCGCCCTCGTAAATGAAGTCGTCCGGTGGAAGGAAAACCCACTCCAAGAACTGCCGGTTATGAAGCGCGTCGAACTTCATACTGTCGTAAAGTTCGGATAATTTACTAGGATCAACCTTCTCTGTATCACAAAACTCCTTGAATAGCTTCTCCCAGCGCTCTTTGAAGAGCTGTGGATCCTCCCCGGCGCACCATCGGCCTTGGATGTCGGCGAATGGCGATTTTTCAGACTGCGATGATGCCTCGAAAGCGCCAGGATGGGTGTCAGGGTGATTTTCTATTTTTTGAAAGTTGTGACGCATCACGCAACGGTGGAATTTCATCAACTCAACCAGAGTGGATAGCACAGTGGAGGGCTCGGGGAAATTCTCTTTCGGCCATGCGAATTGAGGGGGGGCCGAGTTGCCCTCTCGTAGTAGCAGCTTCAGCTTCTTCTTCACCTTGTCCATTACGTCCTTGGCAGCATTTGAATCATCCAACAAGTCCTTTCTTACTTGAATGAAGTCATCAGGTAGATCTTTCTGATCAAGGAATGTCGATGCAAATATTTGGGCTATGTTCTGTCAGTTACCAACAAAACATTTGTAAAAAATAAAAAAGACGAAGAACTTACCACTTGTACTAACCCTTCGCTCCGAACTCGTAAACATCCGAACATCGTTTAAGGCCTCCTTATTCATAAGCTTTAGATCATCTCGCATTGTTAGCCCAACATCTTGCGATTGATAACGAGCTGCGTGAGTCGGCTCCCCACCCCACTTTATCACTAGTTGCAGTTTATCCAATACCAAGTCGTTCTCTACAGCCGAGAAACGAGAGAAGGTCGGACCAGACAGGGAGTCACTGCGTGTCATACGAGACGGGTTAGCGTCCGTGGGAGTAGATGGTGAAGTTGCAGTCGGCTGCATTTCAGTCATGGTTAATGGGGTGATAGCCGGTGAGGTGTGATCCTTCCGCAGTTCCTGGGAATTCCGGCGCCGGAACATAGGTTTTATCTGCACCTTTGTTCCCGGCCATTCAACTTTATGGTCCAATGAGCGTTTCAGCAGCATGAGTTTGTCCCTGTCTTCAATGCCTTCCTTCAGGGCTTGGCTTACAGCATTAGATACGCTGCGTAGAGCCGTGGCTCCTCTGATGATGACTTCCTCCTCATGACCCTTGAGGAGGTCGACGAACGGTTGAGTGTGGAAGGTGAACTTAAATTTCTGTTTCGGGGTTCGGTCTGCATGTCTGATCACTGCTACCATGCCCTTCAGTTTCCAGGAATGTTTAGATGATGGTGGCGGGGCAGTGGGGGTATCCACGGGCGGTGGTAGAGGGCTAGCTAGCAGATGTTCAGGGGCAGAGTTGGCGCTCGTATCGGATAGGTCTTTGGAATGGCTTGGTTTTGTAGATTGAGCGACGGTCTCTAACATTGAGGTGATTGCGCTTGTGTTGCCTGGAGGCGAAAGGGGAGGTTTGTTGCCGGCGAGGTCGCCATGTAATCTTGATACACTGGGTGATTTCAACAGTGACTTGAGTGCGTGCCTGTGTGACCCAGAGATGGACTTGCGTGGCGCGCTGGGTGTTTCGCTTGGGGCTTCGGAAAGGTCAAGTTTCCCCTCCCTTCGCAGCTTTTCGCGAGTGAACATATCACGCAGAATTTTGGCACTTTTGTCGTAATAGTCGTTGTTGTCTTTAACAAACGACCAGCCGTTGACGTCTATGACGTAGGATGCATCTCCAACGCGAAGAAGGTCGAAGCCGCAGATACGTTGACCAAACCCATTGGATATTTTGGAAGCCATGGTAGCTTCCTCTTTGCCTAGATTTGTGATATATCGTAGCTCTTTACCATGGGTGTTTCGGCGGACCAAGCCGTCGACAACTGGCGATTTGCGGGTCTCAGCGTGGCAGTAATCTGGTCCAACAGTGTAGGCCTTGACATCCTCAGCATTGTCAACACGGAGAAACTGTTCATAGAGGTAGCTAACGTTCGGCTCGGTTATGGACCGAGGAACCTTTAGCTCGGCATCGTATTCAGAGCTCTTGTTACCTACTTTACGGAAGAGCCTGCGGCCTCCGCCTCCATAATTTTGGTCATTTGGGAAGTATATGTGAATATTGTGGTCCTCCCCGTTGACAGGTTTCTCTACAAAGGGCTTCTTGAAGACCTTTCCATCGACAATGAGGGCTTCTCCATCCTCCGACATGGTCACGGATTGGGTTTTCGGGGTGCCACCGCCGGTGCCGTCTGGAGGGCCTTCCAAACGTACACCGGTTAGGTTGTAGACGTGCTGGGCAAGCTCAGGAGATGCTAGCGTGGGACCGCCATCACGGTTCACCTCCACCCGCTTAGGTGTGGGCACAGCCATCTGGTCTAGAATGCGAAGGCATAATCTACGGTCCCACAGGACTTGTTGCATGGGGAGGTCATTGATGCAAAACGGTTTTCGGAGGTTTGCATATGCAATGGCCTTGTCCAGAGGAAATCCGTCGGAGAAGAAGGCGATCAAGAAGTCACTAAAAAAGTATTAGATCAATTCACCTTGCAGCGGCGGTTAATAACATTCGACATACCATTCGGGCCAATTCTCCACATCTAGTCAATATTAGTAAGATGCGTTGAGGTATCAAAAGTAAATTTTAGCGAGCATACCTTCATCGAGGATGACTTTGTCACCAAAGACAATGACCTCAAAGTCGCCCTTTGCCTGTAGGCGGGTCAGGATATTGCGACTGGGCTTGCTACGCGCCTTGACGTCGAGTGCACACACTCCAATCCTGCCTATGAGAGGCAGACGTGCTGCTATCCAGTTAGTACCATTCAGTTCTAAAAGGGTGGAAATGGTAGAACGTACCTTCAGCTTCACTGGCACTGCTTGCACCGGTACTCGCGCTAAAGCGTCGAGGCGTCCTGCTTGACGAGCGTCCAGGACGTGGGAGCCAGGCCTGAGACCTGCCATCGTCTGGCTTAGCTAAGTGATTCTGAAATTGAGAAGTGAGGCCTGCGGGTACCGAGTTAGCAGGGTGGACAACAAACGGGAGCCAGGGCGGACGAACCTGGAGACGTAGACCCCGGAGAGGGAGATGTTCCCAGCGCAGGCGTGTTCAGCGAGGAATCAGGCCGAGTAGGTAGCCCGATAGAAACGGGCCGCGGGTCATCCATGGCGGAACGCTTGCCGGAGCCGTCGACACTGGACACGGCAGTGCTGGGTATTCTGTCTCTATCTCCCTGCGCAGAGTAAATACTGGAGGTGAGCGAGTAGAGTGAGGAGAAGGAGACACGATTGCCGTCGCGGTCGGTCAGGTACCGGGGATTGCGCTGGAAGTTTGACGAGGTAGAAGCGTCCGCGGTCTGCTCAATGGGCACCGCAATCGGCTCCGGATGGGATTGCGAGAGCAGGAGTGCTGATGATGGCGATGTGACGGGAGATTGAGGTGTTGACTCTGCAGTCGACTCTGTTAACAACTGGGCTGCTACTGCTGGTGTCTCTGGCTCTGGATTTGCGGCATCCTTGTCCTTGCTGCATGGTGGACTCTTGTCCGGCCGGCCGTCAACGTCAGCTTGCATGGGAAGCAATTGTATATCCAGGGCGTATTATATAGTAGGGAGATGGGAGAGAGAGCAGAACTGTTCGGGGGAAAAGCAGCTGGTGGATGCGACGAAACTCCCTTGTCCGCTCGTCCTGATAGCCACTCTTCGCCACGTGGGGTGCACTAGCAGGGAAGGGCTTGTTGATCGCGCGTTCGAAGTCCCTGCAAGCGCTTCCTGGGCTCTTCGGCGTCGTCTGCGGCGAGAAACGGCGGTGCCGGGGGGTTTGGTCGTCTGGTCGTTTGGGCAAATTAGTTAGGGAGCAAGCTCCGTTTCATCGTGAAAAAAAGACAGACGATAAACCCGCCAGCGTTCACCCCCACTAGACTATGGCGATCTGCCTTCTGATTGACCAGCAAGGAAAAAGCAACGATTAAGGTGAAGAAAAAGAAAGGAAAAGAATATCGAGAGAAGAAGGAAAAAAAAAAGACGTTCAAGAGGTGACGTTCTGGGCTGTCCCAAACGGGCTGCTTCTTAGGGCAAGCCCGGCGCCAAGCATTTTGAAAATTCCATAGCTTTTTTGAGCTTCACATCGATATAGAGAGAGAAGAGACGACGAGAAAGACGAGAAGAAGAGACGAAGAGACGACGACGACGGGAGACGTAATACGGATATGACAAACGAGGTCTTCGGCCTGCCACTGGCAAAGCGCCAGAAAGTCGTTGCCGAGAAATCCAGCCAGTCCAGCGCGCCAGAGGGATCGCGCATCTTCACCCCGTTCCGAGTAAGCTCCCCAGTTCGTGTACAATGGCATAGATACTGATTCTACGGTTAGACACTGGGTCTCGTCTCGTCTACGTCCGTCCCATTTACTTCCATCCCGCTGGGCAAGACTACGTTCCAGATTACCACCTCCGTCGGCCAGTCTCTGCAGACCTATGACTTGCGACGGGGCCTCAGTCTCGTCTTCTTGACCAGACCGCAGACTCCGGCACTAATCACGGCGACATGTGCATGGAAAGATCGGGTGTTTGCTGCGTGGGGCGGCCAGTCACCAAGCCAGCAGCGCGGCGTCTGGGTGTTTAAGCGTGGGAAGAAGCTAGCTGAGCTCGAGATGCCTGCCACCACCACCAGCGCAGAGCCGGTTGAGCAATTGGTCATTTTTGGATCGTGGATCGTCGGGTGCTGTGGCAGCAGTATCCTCGTCTGGAAATCGGCGGATTACTCGCACTACACCACCCTCACTCCGCCGTCGGCGAAGACGTCGACCAAGCTCCTCACGAGCACCCTGTGCACCATGCCCACCTATCTCAACAAGATCTTCGTTGGCCGAGCAGACGGCTGTGTCGACATCTGGAACGTCTCTACGGGGAAACTGGTCTACTCTATCCTCCCCACCGTCCCAGACGCAGGCGCCGTGAGCGCACTACAGCCGGCACCTGCCCTGTCTCTTTTGGCCATCGCGTATACCTCTGGGGCACTCACGATCCACAACATCCAGACGGACAGGCCTGTGCTCCTACTGAGAAAGCCGGGCCCCAATACCACACCGATCACCACCATCTCATTCCGCACGGACGGGATTGGGGCTGGCGAGGATGGACGGAAGGATGGTGTGATGGCCACTGCTGGTACGGGCAGCGGAGATATTGTCATGTGGGATTTGAACAATGGCGGCCGTGTGACCGGCATACTAAGGAATGCGCACGAACCGTCCGGGGAAGACAAGGGTGCGCAAATAAATAAGATCGAGTTTCTGGCAGGCCAGCCAGTTATGGTCTCGACGGGGTCAGACAATGCGCTGCGCACCTGGATATTCGACGAGACTCCGTTCTCTCCTACGCCGCGGCCGCTACATGCGCGGTCCGGCCACTCCGCGCCAATCACGAAAGTCATGTTCGTACCCTCTGGCTCCGATGGGTCTGAAACCATAGGCAAGTGGCTGTTGAGTGCTGGCCAGGACCGTAGCTTGTTTGGCCTGAGCCTGCGTAAGGACTCTCAGAATTCGGAGCTCTCGCAGGGGAAGGTCAAGAGCAAGGCAAAGAAGACAGGCGCATCGAGCACTCCGTCTGGTCAGCAGACGATGCGGTATGAAGAATTGAAGGCTCCCGAGATAACTTGTTTGGCTTGTTCATTGAACCGAGATGGTGGGATGGGCACAGCTGTTGGAGGGCCTGTCTGGGCGAATGCAAAAGCGGCAAGCGCCGAGAATACAAATATAACAGGCTGGGAGAGTATAGTTACCGGGCATAAGGGGGATAAGTTTGCACGCACCTGGGTTTGGGGCAAGAAAAAGGCCGGGCGGTGGGCGCTGGAGACGGGTGATGGCACGGAGGTGAAGGTATGCACACACTTCACAAGTCTCTATCCTGTTTCATATCCGCTAACACATCCATAGAGCGTCGCCATTTCACAGTGTGGGACGTTTGCGCTGGTTGGCTCTGACGGAGGCTCTCTGGTCATGTATAACCTACAATCTGGCATTCGTCGCCAGACCTTCCCGCCACGGTTGACTCCCGCCCAAGCGAAGAAAGCAAAACTACAGCAACTTGTCGCCACGGAAGATGATCAACCTGAGATGAAGAAATCCACAAAACATTCCAAGGCGGTTACAGGAATTGTTGTCGACAGTTTAAATACCACCGTGGTCAGCTGTGGCCTCGATGGGAAAGTCAAGGTACGTACCTGCGTGGAGCTAATTTATATGAATAATGTCGATTCTAACTTGTCTAGTTCTGGAGCCTACTCACCGGCCAACTTCTGGACGAGCTGGACTGGAATCCCATGTGCGCCATAACAGGCCTCCGCTTCAGCAGCACCAGTGACCTTCTTGCCCTGAGCTGCGACGACCTGTCCATACGTGTCATCGATATCCAAACCAAAAAACTAGTCCGTGAGCTCTGGGGCTGCGTTGGCCAGGTTAACGATTTCACCATCTCGAATGATGGACGCTGGATCGTTGCCGCGTCTATGGACTCGGTGATTCGTGTCTGGGATTTACCCACCGGCCACCTGATCGATGCATTCCGGCTGAAGAATACCTGTGTTGCACTGACGTTTTCGAGCACGGGCGAGTTTCTCGCCACTGCCCACGCGGATGGGGTAGGAATCAATATCTGGAACAACAAGAGCCTGTTCATGCATGTTCCGACCAGACATATCGATGAAGATGCGATTGCGGTGGTTGCTGCTCCAACCGCATCTGGAGAAGGCGGCGTTGCTATGATTGAAGCCGCCTTTGGTGACGATGTGACGGCGGATGACCAGGAGGCGCCAATCCTTACCCCTGATCAGCTTAGCCATAACATGATGACCCTGAGCATGACCCCAAAGACAAGGTGGCAAACTCTTCTACATCTAGACACCATTAAGGTAAGAGCCCTCCCCCCCGGCGACGTTGCTGTGTTGCCCCTTATTAACAATCGTAGCAACGAAACAAACCCAAGGAAGCTCCGAAGAAGCCGAAGAAGGCTCCGTTCTTCCTCCCGTCGATCGAATCGAACCCTACATCTGAATCAGCGAGCCTGGATAAAGCCATCGCCGACGATGACGACGAGAAGAAGATCTCGCAAGCCGAACGAAGCCGGATCGCGCGGATACAGCGCGTGAATAGCTCTGGCGGACAGTCATCGCAGTTCACAACCTTACTCCATTCCTGCGGGCGGTCGTCCGACTTCGTCCCGTTCATCGAGTACCTGAAACTGCTCTCCCCGGCGAAGACCGACCTGGAGATACGCTCCCTCGACCCAAGGAACCGCGATGACCAGGAGAACGAGCTGGCTCTCTTCGTCCGCGCGCTGACGGAGCGGCTGAGGCAGAAACGAGACTTTGAGCTGGTGAACACGTGGATGGCCGTCTTCCTGCGTGTCCACGACGACGCCGTCGAGGCTGCCGTTGGGCCTGAAGCGAATGATGGCGAGGGAGGCATGTTTGGCACCAGTGTGGCGCTGCAGCAGGCCCTGGGCGAATGGAAGGCTGAGCAGGAGAGCGAGGCCAAGCGGCTGGCTGATCTGGTCAGCTATTGTCGCGGTATCGTGGGCTTCTTGCGGTCCGCACGGTAGCACCTGGACATACACTTCCTTTACTTCTTTACTTCCCTTTTCTTGCCCTGATATCTCTTTCTTGCCTGATATCTTGATATCTCTTTCTTATATCGATGTGTATACACGCGATGACTAAGCATGCGGCTACTGCCAAGAGTTTCGAAAGTAAGATTAGCATTACGTAATAACATCAGCTTCCTTGAACTTCTTCCTGTGTTTTTGGCAGCCGCAAGTTGATCAGGCTGCGTAAATCTCCGAGACAACTCCCGGAGCTGTTGGATGCTCTCTCGACTCGCCGACGACTGCCTGGATATATCTGCGTGAGCTTCTTTGCGTCTCTCCCTTTTATCCTGTGACGGCTTCGATCTTGGCCGGATAGTTCACTTATCGATATCGCATACAACACGTCACACCAAGCACAATAACCACCACAACAACCACCACAACCACAGCTATGCGTTGGTTTGCATGGCTCATCATCATCATCCTGCTCGCCCTCCTCGCCTACGCCGGCTGGATTGTCTACTCTCAGATACGCGCCCGACGAGCCGGCCTTCCGCCGCCGCCATGGAAGTCATACATACCATTCATGTCCACTCCGGCATCGACGTTCGGGGACAGCAATTACCCTACTCCTCGAAGCGGTGGGATCGCAGGCTGGTTTAAAGACAGAATTGCAGCTTTGCGCAATAAAAGGACGCATCAGGGAGCGTACGAGGACCATCTCGAGCCAAGAGCCTATCGAGGCGCCGGCGGACCTCTCTCCGAACATGATGAGCCGTGGGACGCACGCATGGGTGCTGCTGAACGAGACGGCGGCTTCGGGCCACCTGGATACTACGAGGAGCAAGAGCTGGATTTCGCGTCCAGAGGTGGAGCTGCCGGGGCCGGTGCAGGATACGATCGAGAGACACATGCGTATGGTGGAGCTGCTGCCGCTGCTGGGGAGGATAGAGGGAGAAGCCGGAGTCGAGACCCGTCGCCCCTAAAGTCGGGACATGCAGACGATCCGGAGAACCCATTCGGTGACCATGCGGAGGGTAGCAACTTGAGGAGCATCAGTCCACGACCGGAACCGAATACCAGAGGCCCAGCAGCTAGCGAGAACCCGTCTTCTGCAAGGAAAGGCGCCTTCAGAGAGTCGTTATGATCCGTCTCGCGTGAATGGCTAATTTTCTTCTTTTCATTATCAACGATATCCCTTCCCCTATGTATATAACCTTCTCCTCTTCTTTTTGTCTTTTTTTTTTTCGAATTCGAACCCCTATGGAGCTAAATTATGCGTATAACGATAGTACTACTTGGAGAAATGCGACTGGAACTAGGCCGGACTTGTTCTTTATCAACCACCTGCGCCACTGTCTCTATTTGTATAAAGTATGGGGTATAGCGCCACTGTCTCTAGTTCTAAGGAATGGGTCTAGTTGTATAAAGTATAGGGTCTAGTTGTAAGGAATAGGGTATAGACGAAGATTATAATATCATAATACCTAAACGCTAAGTAAAGACAAGAACGGCAGATGCAGACTGCACAACTTTTCAACTCTCCTGCTCCTCGGCCAGCGGTTTCCTCCCCGTTACGACATAGAACCTGATGTAGGCATGCACACTGCGGTCCTGTATACTCTTTCGCACGTTGACGAGAAAGACCTCGATCTCCTCTGTCGACCATCCCATGCCGAAGAACGGCTTATACGACCACCCCGACAGCGCGTCCAGCCAGTTCCTCTCGTTCCAGGCGCCAATAACCTTCATACGCTCGTCCCTCGGCCATGTGTTCATGGGCACCTTGAAGATGTGTTCCTTGATGTCGACGAAGCCCACCGCTCTCATGCACTGTGCAAGTTGGTGTGCGATCCGAAACTGCCTGGGCGGATCCGAGGCGAGACCCGAGTGGATGCTCAGGTTTAGCCAGTCGTGCAGAGCGTATTCGCTGAAGCCGTCTCGTTTTCCCATCGGCAGCGAGCCGTCATCGCAGCCCAGCCGCGGGTCTACCTCGTGGCATTCGAGATAGCCGCCCGGCTTGGTGTACCTGAAGGCCTTGCGCGCCAAGTCTTCAAACGACGGTAGGGATCCCGTCAGGTGTGCAGCGCGAATGAAATCGAAGTGATTGTCGTTCCACAGCCAATCCTCCTCCCTGGCATCATCGATCAGGAAATCGACATTCGGGGGAACGGCCGTTGGCTGGACAGGGGAGAGATCCGTGCCGATGATCCTGGCGTTCGGGAAGACGGACGCTGCAGAGAGTAAATAAAGGCCGAACAGTAATATATAGAGAAAAAGACATACGTACCCGCCTCTATCGGCCATATCCCCGAGCCAGTGCCGATGTCGAGCAGTCTCTCTGGATCCTGGAGCGGCGCGATGAGTAGTCGTCCCTCGAGCACCATGGTGTACAGATGGTGCTGCAGGTCCAACCGGTCCAGCTCCGGCTCGTCGTTTGGATATACGTATGCTAGCCACAGAACTTAGACCGAGTCTCTCCATTTTGTCAATCTGAGTGTGTCAATCTGAGCGCGTACCACCCTCATGATACCGGTGATATCGTCTTCCATGTTCGATGGGATAGTTGGTCACCGGCGAAGTCAACGAATGCGTGTCGCTGCGTAAACTGTTGGCATCACTCCGACCACGACGGGAGGGCACTTACTCGAGATGGCTGTCACACTGGAAAGGACGTTAGCAGGTAGAAGTAGCAGAAGGATATAAAGCGGGATAGAGAAGAAGACTCACGTCGGTGTCGGCGTCCATCGCCTCTGCCGGTACGTAGATAGACATCTAAAGCCGCGCTGTGGATGGTGAGACATGTACGCAGTCGCACTAAAGCTGGACTAAAGCTGGACCCGAGGGGAAAACAGCATCTACTTATATTCCGTGGGCTTGGGGGACGCGATCGGCCGGGCAGGGTTCCTTTTGGCGGACAGCCTTTTGGATGTGAGCAGACGGTCTGATCAACGATAGCATTCGTTGTTAAGGCCTTAGCGGATAACCTTGGAGTGGCAGCTCTGGTATCTCGCCCGTGCAAACATGGGCTAACTGGTACTTTGCTGGCAGGCGTCCAGTCAGCGCTCTCCTCGGCGGCAATGGAGAGGAATAAGGGCGCAGACGGAAAAAGAAAGGAAAAGCATGCTGGACCAGCTGTCGAAATCGGTCAATTAAGCTTGCCTGATCCCTACTGTCGGGCAGTTAGGGGAATTGGCAGCGCCATAGCCTGATACTACGAGTATTACATGTCTGAGATACAGATAGTGAGGTACTCCATACATCTACATTGATAGTGAGATAGAGAGATATATAGAAGTTGAGATAGTGAGATAGAGAGTTGAGATAGTTGTATAGGAGATACTACCCCTGATCCGGCTGGACTCCGAGAACCTTGACCTCGCTGTCGGTGCAAACCTTTTACCAAGCCTGGTTAGGTTGTAGCATCGTTTCAGGGGTTCATTGGCTGATATCCTGTCCGCACCGCCAGATGGCTGCCAATAGAGCGTCTGGCTGTGTAGGATTCCGAGAGTCTTAAGCTGAAGAAACTACAAGTCTCCGCATTTACAGCCAATAGAAGATATTTGGATATGTCCAGGTCTTAGGGTAGATAGAACTCTCAGATTGAACAGCTAGCTAGCTACAGAGTACGTATAATAAACAGGCAGACCATCAAAAGCTTGTGCACTCCACACTGATCAAGACTCAGGTTGAATCCGCGCAAGATGGACCCTTTCGTCCTTTTCAGCGGCCGCCCATTCCTGCTCTATGATCTGCCTATGCTGCGGGCTGCGGACTTTCATGGACGCCTTCAAGGCCGCAGGGCCGGAGACAAGCTCGTGTACCATATTCCACGGGTCGATTTCCACCTTCCTCCCATTCTCGTAGGCGTGGGAGATGTCAAAGGACCAGAGAACCTGAGCGGTTACAATCAGCAGGGAGTTCCGAGCAAGGTACTGTCCCGGACACATCCTCCGTCCAAAGCCAAACGCCGCCGCCGGCAAACTGGCCTTCTCCAGCCATCTTTCCGGCCGGAACTCGTGTGGGTCTCCAAAGACATCAGAGTCCAGATCCACGCCCCAGTGCGTTGCAAACACGGCTGTGCCCTTTGGGATGCGGTAGCCCATGTACTCGTCGTCCTCCAGCGGTGCGTGAGGAAAGCCGAGCGGCGTCACGGGCCTCCACCGCAGTGCTTCCTTGACGAGTGCGTTGATATAAGGTAGGTTGGGCATGTCTTCAAAGGTTGGCAGTCGGTTTGGTCCGACGACGGTGTCCAGCTCCTTTTGGGCACGAGCGGCAACCGAAGGGAAGAGCACCATCGCCATCACGAATACTTCCAGCACCGTAGATGTCGTATCAGTCGAGGCCTCGATGAGGAAGCCGATAGCGTAAGACAGCTGTCTCGAGTCCAGTTCGCCCGCAGCATTCCTCTTTATCGCCTCTTTCGCCCAGTTCCACGATTCGGCCTTTTCGCCGGCCATCATGGATCGCGCAAAGAAGGAGTTGACCCTCTCGAAATAGACGTCGCCCGTCTTCTTCCACGGCGCCAGGCATCGTGGAAGGTGGTTCAAAAACGGATAGGCTTCAAGCATCGACCCGAGGAAACTCTGAACGGTGGTTGCGAGCATCCTGGTGAGTTCGTCGGCTTCCTGAATCTCGGGCTCGCCGGAGTGTCTCAAACGCTTGCCATAGGCCAAGGTAAACGTCACGCTGAGCGCAAAACGGTGGAAAGACGGCACGAAGCCATTATTATCCAGGATTTCGTTGAGGAGCTGTCTGCTTTCCACTTCCTGTATTGGACGGTACTTTTGGGATATTTGAGGGTTCAGCACGGCTGTCTGTATGCTACGATGAACCTTCCAAGTATCGCCGTACGGCAGCAAGGCCGTGCTGTATCCTTTGCTCAAACAGTCCCCAGCACAGATCATATGGGGTCGGGAACTGTAGATCTCGCCTCGTTTGTTCAGGAGGTCTCGGACGGCTTTGTGAGTGCCTAGTAAGATGATCGTCTTCTGACCGTACCTTAGGCTCATTATTGGGCCGTATACTTTGTGCCATTCTCGGTATCGCGTCCATGGGTTCTTCATAGGCGTCTGGTGCATATTGCCGATTAACGGCAGCTGGTAAGGGCCTGGGGGCAACGGCATCCCCCCTTTTCTCAAACGGTAGAGCGCGGAGATGGCACACAACAAGGTTAATGCAAGTAACAGAGGCACGCCCAACCCATCAACGGGTCCGTGGCGTGCCGAATCGATGTCAGGAAGGGGGATATCCATGTTGAGCTCTTATGGCTGATGTCTCTGGTGATCAAAGCAGCATCTACTCCAGGGAACTATGTCGATGGGGCTCCCTGGTTGTATGGTGGCTGCCTCCGCCTCCTTTATAGACGATCAGGCTGACCTTGACTGGTCCAGGAGGGGGATATCATTTGCATTGATGCCTCGGATGAGATGTTCCATTCTTTTGCCAGTTGAAGCCCAAACCATGACAGTCGAAGGGGGGGGGGGAAGGCCCCGAGTACCATGCATGGTAAGAAAGCAAACGATGTCCGTCAAGCAAGAAATTCCGGCACTTGCTTTTTCATTTCTGTATCATCTGCCTGCAGACAACTTGACTGCGGTCCAGTTCTAGCAGCAGCAGTAGTTACGTGGCCTGTTATCATATGCCATGACCGCACGCTCAGCATCGTACTCTGTATATCCCATGCAAACAGAATGCTCTCGGAACCTTAACTAATGCTATCGACGGGGACTCGGTGATGGCTTTCTAGCGAGCTCTCATCCCTCGTCGCCTGCAGGACATCAAGGGACCATTCAGCACGCATTCCCAGAGTCTGTGCGGCAGAGGATGTTTGCTGAAGGTCTTTAGGCCGTTCTCGTTTTTCTCTTTTTTTGCTTTTTTTCTTTTTTCTATCTCGGTCAAACCTGGTGCGCGCAGCTTTGGGTTTAACAACCTCAGCGGAGCTGACTGCAGGAGTCAATTGGTATATCAACTGGCGAAGGGGCCCGCCTTTCTGGCTATACGAGTCGTGGGACGCTTTGCTGGCACTTCCATGCATATCAGGATGACATTTGTCCTCGGAGAGGCTTCCAATAGGGGAGGAGATCGACGGGGGGGTATTCGACGGATCGACGGCTGGCTGGAGAAGCCACCACCGTTTCAAGGATGTGGTGATGGGCTCCCGGTGCTTTGGCACCCGGTCCCCCTCTTCCTCTAACGCTCCGGGGTGCAGCTTGATTCGATTCACTTATCCTATTGGGGCGGTCGGGGCCACTGTGCTGGGTCTTGCAGGTCGCTAATATGCACTGGGCGGTTTGGCTTTTGTGGACGACATCGCCGTACAAGCCACAAAGGCCGGGAAGAAAAGGATAGAACAATTATCGACAAGGTACGGGCACTGCGCTTTACCACACGAACTCAAAATCAAAAAGACAAAACCGACTATAGGCTTTTCTAGGTTATCTAACTCATCCTATAGGGCTCTCATGATGGGCTTGCCCGATTGGACTGTTGTAATTCGTATCAATCCAACACACGAAAAGAAAAGACACCTAAATCACCTACGTAACCAACGAAGCCATCCATCATTAACACGCAGAAAGGAGAAAACACAAAAAGAGAAGGGCATTGGTTATATGGAAAGCTAGACTCCATTTCCATTGGTCGTATGCTGCGGTTTCCCGCTTACCGCTTCCAAACGATGTCGGACGGACTGTAAGTAATAACGACCACAATTCAAATGCCACGCCGTATATCCTTGCTTGAAACTCGCCCAAAGCGTTGCAGCTAGCATTGTATCGAGAAACTCTCGTGTCGGGGTGGTTCCTCCATTTCCTGCAAGGTCTGCAGAACCGACGATAAAGGCTCGGTCCAAAGAATGGATGTTATTGAGACACTTCTCGTATGTATCGCATAGCGTGTCTCTGACAGTCCAAAGACTTCCATCGCCACGGAAGCGAGATGGACATCTCATTGCACGCCTCGTCCTGGTGGTGAGGGAGACGTAGTTCGACAGGTCACCCTTCAATACTTCCTTTGGGAAGGAAAGAATATCGTTGATGAAATTGATGGTGGCGATCACAACTGGCACATAAGGCAGCCAGAGGCGATAAGGAACTTCGATCCCGCGCGTGGGTTTGAAGATGGCCACCGCATAGGGCCAGGGAGCACCGGTGATTCCCCGAATGTAGGATGGAAACCCTTCGACAAGACATGGGTCGCTAGCAATATTCTCCTTCCCGTTTGATCTCGGGGAGAAGTAGGAAAGGCGGCTTTCCAGACACCATCCGTCAATATAGTTTGCCCATCCGGTAGCTCCCAGGGTCCCGATGAGAGGGTCTTGAGCCCCGTAGAGCTCCGTGAAATCCTTGATCATATCCACGAACATACCGCACCATTCGTGCCCGGGAGGGAGACCCTGCCATATGCGGCATTGCAAATATGGTAGCTCTTCCCGAGCAGCTGGCGGCAAGAAAAAATCATCTGCACTCAGGGCTAAAGTCGTTCCCTGGGCCATGCACAGCCTGAGCTCGTGAGATGCAAATGGATAGTAATACTCCGAAACGGTGACGCCTTGCTCGAGAATCGGCTCTAGAGAGTTGATGTCATGTCCCGTGGCACTTGTAAGTTCTGCTTCAGCCCACTCCCAGAGTCGGGCTCTCAGCAGGGTATCCTTCTCTTGGTTTATATGGATATAGCCGGCAGCTTTGAGGAAGTGGTAGATAGCATCATTCATGACTTCCATAATCTCTCGCTTCTCTGCGTCATCAAGCCCGTCGACATCATGGTAATCGAGACAGGAATACTTCTCGTCCGAGAAGAGGGTGAACATATCCATATCCATACCCATCGCGTCAAAAATTGCTCAATGGTTCCCGGTTGAGCGTGGAAGAAGCTGTAAAAGACGTTGGAATTTGAATTGAATTGTTTCCGAGTTGAAGCCTTTCTATCCTTTATATATATTGATAGAGACAGGATGCCGGTTACAACAAGCAATGTTTGCTCTGGGTAGCCAAGGGAGGCATGGTGTCCAACGGATCATTCGCGAGGATCAGAATGGGGCACTTGTACGGACACGTAGGTTATCTGCAGACTTTCCTATAGGCATAGCATAGTCCGCCCAATCATCTGTGCTGGGATCGTATCGATGGCGTTGCCATATATGCAAGGCAAGAATGAGTAACGGTGGAGTGCCCCCCCGGTTGAGAATACCGGCGAGTTGGCAGACCGGCTAAACAGAAGCATCACTTTCGCGGTTCATGCTCGTTTTCAAGGTGTCCAACGACGACCATCTTTCCTTCACTGACGCATTCCTACTATAAAGGAGATTTGCGAATCTGTCCCAGAAAACACAGTTCGATCCCGTATAGTTACGGGCCGCTCCTCTTCTCCGCGCTCTTGTCTGGCGGGTGGGACGTCAGACAAACGCTAAAGAGGGAGATCTGGCTAGCGTACTGACTCAATCAGGAGAATGAAGATATATTTAACGGGCTCACGGCCCTCCGGGTCAAGGTTTCGTTAACAGTCCAATCGTTGCGGTGAAGTTATTTAGTAGCCAGCACCGACAACAATGTGACGCCGCGTGGGAGAACGGCGGAATTAGGGTGGAGGGTCCTTGGAATCTTTTGAGCCCACTACCCCGCCCTTGGTGGCCTTATTTCAGCTGTGAGCTGGAGTTTCTGGATGGTAGTAACCCGGTCATCGGTATCCGCGAGGGCAAAATTGTATAAACAAGGTCAGATTGCAGATTATGACGTCTCCGCAGCAGCATTATGGATATCGACGTCGGCGACCCCATCGAATATGATCGGCTCCTCGTTCCACAAAAACTGACGGATGGATTCAAGTTAGCTGCGGCGACTGTTCAAGGATTGCTTCTAAAAGCAATAACTATCTTAACGAAAGCAAAAGTTTCTGCGGTTGAAAAAAGTATGTAGAGCGGAACAGTATATCTCCATCAGATATATACAGCTTGGCGGTTGTTTCTTTTTCACCGAATAGCCTTGCTTCGCCTCGACAGTCGAAAGGTTAGCGACTATTGGTAAGGATGTTGTTATATGCAGCGTGTTGTGTCCATCGAGTGGTTGTTTGGTGGTGGTCGTTTAGTGGTGAGAGATATATGATTATGTAATCAGGACAGCCACAAGCTTGTCTCGTCTGATTTTGTAGCCTTCGACGGTTATGCTCGAGCATGAGAATCCTTAGAGATGGGTATTCCGCGTCTGAAAGGACACCTTTTACGGTATGAAGAAACTGTCTGGCTGGGGGATTCGACTCCCAATAATGGAGAGAATACCAGAAAAATCACATCCGTGGTAATCGATGGCCCTGCTCTCGTCTACCATGCCTACTACAGTGTGTTGGCGACTATGGAACAGCATCTCAATCCGTTTTCCGCGCAACCTTCTAGCGACGAAGTAAGCACCGGAGTAATGAAGATTTTACTCCATCTGCGGAATATTGGTGTCACGGTGTATGTTAAGCCGTCTATCTAACGGGTATGCATCTATATATACCTTGTCTGACATTATACAGAGAGAAAATCTACTTTGACGGGGCACTCCCGGAATCAAAGCGTGAGACACGCATAGAGAGAATGAGGAAACTGGCTTCGAAGCTCGAGCTGGCCTGTCTTGCTAAGGAACGCGGGTTTAAAAGTGGCACTGCTCAGCGGAGCCGGGCGAGGCCTGATACTGAGATATTCTTCAGCCGGCGTTCAATGAACCCGAAATTTTATGACCTACCCGACAACCCGCTTATGGTTGCTACGGTAGTAGAGGATCTGAAATACCGGTGGGACTGGGAGTCTATCAGGTTGTATAACCATGGCAGCATAGAAGGAGTTTCCAACCTTACAGAACGTCCGTGGGCGGATATAACAGAAGTTGTTCTCGGAGAGGCTGATATCTACTGTGCGGAGACTGCACGAGAACGTGGCTCCGCTGTGCTTACCGGGGACTCGGATCTTCTCGTACATGATCTAGGGCCCAGGGGTTCGGTGATATTCCTCGACTCAATCGAGAGATATGAAGTCTCGGGGACCAAGAATGGACTGCTACCCTTGGGTTTACGAGCGACTGAAATGTGTCCTTGCAAAATTGCCAAACAGCTGGGGGTGAAGAGCCTTCAGAGAGTGGGGTATGAACTGAAAAGGGATCCGTATATGAAATTATCCATGATCACAGAGCTGGCCAAGTCTGATGACGAGAAAAAAGAGACGAGCTCTTCGTACATCGCGTTTTTGAACGAGTATACATCTTGTGCTTACCGGGCGTCTGAAGAGGACAGCAAAGAGTTTCCTCTTCTTGATTCAAAAGTATCAGAACTGGTAGCTCAGTATTACCATCCCGGGTTTAGTCCAGATGGCGACGTGCTGTACTCTTATCTGCCAGTCATGATAGAGAAACACGGTCGGCGGTGCGCCTGGGCGGAAGCGACCGATATCAGGACCATCGCTTATTCTATATTCAATTTATCGTTCCTCGAAGGGAAGAGGAGGGTTACAGTCCGCGAGCATTCGCGGAGAGGGGAGAGAATAGCTTCAACGTCCGTCTCCCTGTTGAGCGAAGAAGACCTTGCACCGCTAGCTGAAGATTTACTTGAGCAGTTAAACTCGCTCCTATCCTCAGTAAAAGGTACAAGCATATACTGCTGGGTATTATTTGCGCTGCTACGAATTTATTCAGATCAAGAGCTCTCCTCCATTCCTAAACATCGTGCAATGAAGAACTTCTTCAAAGTGGGTTATGCTGGAGAGATGTTGAAATGGGACGACATTCACCTGCGAGCGCAAATATTATGTACCCTCTACTCCCTGAGAATGCTAAAACAGTTTTTGCAAGTTTCGTCGCTCAGTGGCGGCGCAAGGGTGCAGCGTCTACGGAAGCAGCTTCTCGATGTGTTATCTGAATTACCTCCTTTGAGGATATTGTCTGATGCTGGGATCGGCTTCAGCGGTACTATAGAGAGCCATGACAAGGACATAAGTCATATTATCAATGTTATGTTTGAGCGACTAGGAGGAGACCAACATCAGGAAAAGAACGATAGGGTACAACCTGAAGACGACGGACAACCATATCTGTCAAACAATAAGAAGAGAAAGAGGGAAAAGAAAGGGCTCAATCTCCCACCCGCAGCCCGCCAGCGACCAATACCTAGCAGGAACATGTATGATATTCTACAAGAGGAGTAAAAAGGAAGGAGGTTTGACTCTACCTAGAGCTACCAAGATAAAACAACAAATCGTAATTAAATAAACCCTCAAATTGGTGTATATATATAGAAAATGACGAAAAATAAGCCAAGTCGATCCCAAATGCGTTATTCGTTCGTTGTCCGTATGCATCATTCATTTTGATATCCTTGACATCCAACAACCTATGCTCCTAGCAAGGCCATGGGAATTACTAGTCATCAGGGTAGATCACTGGAATATATATTAGGGGCATTTCTACCTGCCGCTGCTGCTGTCCGACGGTCTGGCCTGCAGGCTGATATGATACCGGGGACGGAAGTGGATGTGTATCTCTCTGGCTGGACGTGCGATGATCCTCCATGACTTCAGCGTCGCCAACGTCAGGATTCATGTCAAGGTCAAGTGAATGCTGCAGTTGCCTAGCTATAGCTTCATCTTGCACTTCCTGGCGACGTCTCATATCAACTTCTTCCTGGTAAAGGATTGGACGCCGCACACCAGCTTCAGCGTCGACTTGCCTCCCATTACCAAAAACATCTGGGAGCTGTGGCGCATCGCTGTAATTGAACCATGGGCAGTCACAAGTCTTCCACTTAGAGCCACAAACAATACAGAATTGCGCTGTGCATCGGCAGGTTATATGATTGCAACCTTCCTTCAGCTCTACCATGGCAGAGCAATTGAAGCAGCGCTGCCATCCTTCCCTCTCGGCCACTTCCGCGAACTTGATTGAGGCTTCATCCTTGGGGCAGTCCTTATTTTTGTGCCATTTCCCATTGCACATACAACAGACTTTCGTTTTGCAGCGGCCACATATTCCATATCTACGGCCACCTGCTGCACTAGAGCCCGTATCTGTAAATATGCTATCAGGGGTTATCCACCTTCCGCAACCTTTAGAAGGACAGTATATTCGATTCTTTGTAGTGTACTCCCGGTATTTTTTGTTCCACTTTAGCTTGAACTTGTAGTCGAATAATTTCTCAACATGCCTCAGGGGTATATGGTCAGATGTGCAACACCGGGGTGGCATATGCTGAGGGTCAGTAATAGACAAAGTAAATATCCGCTTCAAGCAGCTGTGGCACAACCGATGCGAGCATGCAAGCTTGGCTGATTTAGAGACAGGAATGTCATCAGACATGCACGTTAGGCAGGTAATGCTTTACGAATATTAGTCTCCATGATATAAAGTAGATTGACTAAATGAGCATGAACACACCGTTTTTCAGGTAATGGGGCGGGTATGCTGAACAACTTTTGTAATAATGTTTGTGGGCGGGCTTTTTTCCCGTCATTCACGGACTGCGATGGCTTCACCGTAGACTCTTTCCCCGGAGAATAATTTGATTGCGGAGATTCGGATATACGTGCTCTTTCTTTCTCTGCAGGTATAGAGGCCCGATGTGAATGGGCACCAGCTTGAAGGACTTGGGATGGCCTATAGATACACGGATAGTAGTTAGGGATGACAAGCTACACATGTTCATAACATAAACTCGGGATGCCTACCCTAAGGTATGACTTTGCCGTCGATGCTTTGTATTGGTCTCGACATCCGGATGCTGGCATGAAGTATTTTGGCTAGATCTGGTAGCGTGTGAGCTCCGTCGTACTGTAGGAGCCTTGAGCTGAGCTTCATATCCATGGTGACGATGTGATTTATGAGTTCTCAAAGACGACTCGTAGGTTCGCTTCTCTTTCTTCGACAACGTCCCCTCATGATCCCTTGACTCTAGTTCTGTATCTGTCTCTAGCTCCAGCCCTTTTTTTGATCGACGATGGGAGCGACGATGAGGATGGGAGGATGCCGAATTCTCCGCTCGTTGCATATTGACTCTGCAACTGAAAGGACGAGTCTCAAGGCGAACGGCTTGCTATGTATCTTTACCGATGTAGTATTGGTATTCCAACGACAGGGGCGTCTGTCATATATCGTATCTATGACGGCGCAGTGCTTGGTTGAAATGGTGAAATACGATCATAGCTAGAACGCCATTATGCGGCCAAGTATCACGGCAAGCCTGTGATTCTGGCCGGCTGATCCTATTGGTAAGGTTGATCGGTGGTTCTTCACCATGTTCGTTGGCAAGGTCTCTCGCCACCATTGAAGGATGTATATATGTATTGCTTGTCGTGATATTTAGTACTCCGTAAGGAAAAATGATTCCACGGCCAGCCCCTCTCTGAAGCTGGTAGCCTGACAACATTAGTTATACCATGTAGACTGGTCAAGGGTGAATAGAAATGTTTTGTAAATGAGACTGGCTGTGGTGAGAGTACGAGGTTCTTGGTAGCTGTGACTTCATCAACAATCCATCAGCCAATTAACTGGTCATCCCTACTTATCGTCCTTATCGCCCGCCGTTTGACACGGCCAACAGCTGAAGCCTGTCAGTGTGAAACAAACGGAGAAGCCGTTGGACCAGGATGGTTGCTAGCGTCGAGAGTGGTCTGAAACCTCTGCGGAGGACAACTTTCCAAACCACTAAATCTTACGGAGCACTCGGATAATACCGTCGTGGGGGCGTCGATAGGTATTTGATCATACGGTGGCTTTTTATGTGCAGCGACGTTGTTGACTTTCCTAGATGCCAGAGGCGAGTAGGGTTCAAATGGACAGAGACTCATGAGCAAGGTTGGAGAGTATACCGGAGTCAGTTGGAATCAAATATGCCAAATTACAAATGCGTTATGTATATATGCATGTATGTATTGCCAGGACATCGGGTTCATTAACTATGACAAGGAGCATTAAAGCTCCTTCACAACACCAGGTCGCAATAGTTTATCCTCCTTTCCAAATACCGAAACATTTTTGACTATCCCAATGAACCTACGATGGTTATCCCTCGAATTGCCAAGACGTGATCGAAACATGCGCAAGAGATCGTTACTCAGTATGCCGGTAGCGGGGATAGCAGCGTGTATTTCAGTGGCGGTAGGGAACGAGGCTGGGGGTGCTCCCGCTGCCACGTTGGTGCCAGAGACCGAGCCTCGCCTTGACCCTGAACCTAATGGAGTAGATATGCCTAGATACGTCAGGACTAGTAAGTAATGAGATAGCAATGTAAAGGATAAGAGAGATGGAACGAACCACGGTTGCTTTCAGGGCTGCTGGCTCGACTGCCACCCATAGCCTTGCCTGCAGGGGTGGGACTTCCAGCACGAGAACCCATTGGCGTTCCCGCCTTCGATTTCACGCCTTGCATGTTAAGTTTCAGTCTCTTTGAAAGAGTACCATCACTCATCTCTGCACCCGAAGCCGCGGCCCTTTCAACATCACTAGCTGATCCAGCCCTGGCGGGGCCATTTCGGATACGCTTCTTCGCGCCAGCTGCTGCCTGGCCGGTACTAGAGCCATCGTTTGCGTTGTTTGCACCCGACACTTTCCTCTGGCCTTGTGGGGCAGGAGAGATGGGCCGGGAAGCAGGCTGAGAGGTTGAGAGCTGGGTAGAGAGATGCTTGTTTTTGGGCTTCTTGCGGGATGTATCTGTACCGCTTGCGTCAGATAAATTCGGGGAGCCTGGCCGTTTCCGGGCAGCAGCCTGCGCCCTCTTCAGCGGGTCAGAGTGCTTATGTCGCCCTGACGGGGTATTGGTGCCCTTGGTAGACGACCCAGAAGGTTTATCTGATTGATTTTCTTTCCGTTTCGGGTCTTCATCTAACTTCTTTTGCTCTTCCCTCTGGCGTTCCAGCTCAGATTCGTCCGTACTCTAGATATGCCGTTAGTCAACAATGCTATGTGGCTTACAATAATTAGGAAGACGATTACCTCTTCATCCGAGTAAGGATTAGCATCAGATCCACTGCTGTAGTCGAAGTTCTTTTCTCGTCGTTGCAGGGCCTTTCGAACCTGCTTGCCAAAGCTTTTGAGGTCTTCCTTGTGCTTCTTTTCTTGATGTTCCTCTTCATCGTAGTCTTTTTCTTCCTTGAGATCAAAAATGTTCGCCTTCAGCTGGTCTTGTTTGATGCGCTTTTCGGCCGTCTTTGCGTCCTCGTCTTCATCGAACAAACCGACATGCTCTTCGTCATCAGCAAACCTATCTTCATCAAAGTCCATGTCATCACCCTCGAAACGGTCTGTTGCGGGGGCTGTTCGAGTTTGTCCCGTGTAGATTTTCCGCTGTCTAGCATACTGTTGAAGTTCTCTCTCTTGGGCACGAGCTTGCTCCTTTTCCATGAACCACCTCGGATCTCTAATTTTCTTGGCCATGTGTTTCTCAGCCTCTTCGATAGTCAAAGCCTTGAACTGATGTTTGGCTGTAAACTTGTACCATTTATCAACAGGTATCATTCTCATCTTTCCACTACTCTCCAGGACAAACGTCGCATAGGTTTCCGACATGGCTGCTTCATACTTCCCAACCCAAATGTTTTTATTATCAAAATCTTCCAAGTGCCAAGGCAGTGCCTCTTCATACTTGATCTGAGATTTCGCGGCCTCCTCCGGCGTCACGATCGATTTGAAGACTTGCTGTGTCCGCTGTTTTGGCGCATTCGTCTTTTTGGGCCCTGAGCTAGCTGAGGGGGCGATCTGTGCCAGATTATCTTCGCGTTCTTTGGCTCGTGCTTCCTTTTTGGCTTCCAGCTCTTCGCGTTCAGCTTCATTCAAGCCATGGTTGGGGTCCCGGTAGCCCTTTCGGCCGTTTTCACCTTCCTTGTCGTTGGCAGCCGGTGTAGTGCTGGCGGTGGCTCTTGGGTCCCGGCGCTGTAGTCGTACTGGGCGAGTGAACTGCGACTCGTCTCTGGGGTCGACACTTTTCTTTGATACCAGTTTCGCAATATGGTGTCTTAGCCCTTCCCGCAGCGCGCGTTTTGTGGTAACAAGTGGGTAATCAGAGTAGGTCTCAGACAGCAGCGGTCCACTGAAACCATTTGTGGTAAGGTCATCTGCGCTTGGGATGGGTTTGGGTTGTGACGGCGCGCTTGTTTGAGGTCGAGGAGGCTGGATAGGGAGAGTTGATGTTCCATTTGTCGTCGAAGGCCGAGCCTGTCCAAGTCCAAGTCCCTGTCCCTGTCCATGGTTCTGGCCTGGCACCATCGGCCGTGGAATAGGCCGCTTCTTCGGTCGAACCAGCGGATCGGCTGGCTTTGGGCGTCGCCTCACCATGAAAGGCCCATTCGGCCCTCCTGGGGGAGTACGGCCCAAAGGCGGGTTGGGAGGAGTTGAGCTCATGATGCCGGGCGCTGGCTGCTGCTCAGATGGAAATGTCGACCAGTGCTACCATTGGAACTGGCTGTGGGAGCTCCAGAAAGCTTGCTGCGGTTTCTTCCTCTGTATCCAACAGGACGAGGCGCGGTATTGGGAACGAGCGAGATGTAGCAAGAGAAAAACAATGCAACAGTACAGGGTCGCGGCGCTAGGCCTACGGCTGAAGCTGCTACCGGATGAATCGTACAGCCTAGATGCCCAGACGGCCGGGGAGACAGGATCTCTTCTCTGGTCGAGCGAGTTTCGTGACTTTGGGGAAAGCTGGAGAAAGCGATCTCACGTCCCAAAACGGTTTGACAAAGACATATGTGGTCATGTGATGTGACGTGATGACTAAGATGACAAAGCTGGAACATGAAAGAGGCAAGTTCAACCTCATCTCAACAACGTCAATATAAACAAGAGAGAACACTCTTTGGCTTCATGTTTTATACGGAGTATAGAAGATGTTTCTATACAGTGATACACTCCTCAGACGTCATCTTGGGAAAATCAATGCCTCGGCCATGTAGACGGTAGACATCCCTTTCCTACTTGACTGAATAAGGATCTATATGGATACTTATTAACTACAGAGATGGTCTATTAGGGCGCCTTCTGTACAAAGGGACAGTGATTCTCCAGCCAATAGACCTTCCATAATCATCAATACGATAGAACTAGAGCGTCAACAATAACTAACAATGCATCCCTGAAGTATTCACACTTTGCTGAATGAAACTACCAGCCACTCTGAATACCAACCAGCCCCAGATCAGTCAGAAATTGTGAAAATTTACACAGGAAAGATGCTGCCTCCCCCGCCTCTCTTTGTCCCTTGGTCTTCTCCCTGAGTTGCAAGGTCTCTCCTCGCAGTGGCAAGAAACTTGAGTTCATGACTATATATTGCTTCTTTCACTCAGTCACCTAGTCAGACTCTAGCTGGCTATTCTTAGTGAACTTTCTTTTAAACCGTCTCATCTTTTGCTTGACTTTCCGTCTGTTCTCCAACAGGTGTGAACTGCTTTCTTCTGCCAGACCTGCTCGGCCAAAGCATCGGCTCACCCAGTCGGACCAGCAACAAGCTCCCAGACCTGTGGGAAGGCAGCAGATAAATCGCCCATATCACCAACACAACGATCGAGAGGGTACTACCTCTAATTCCCCTCGAGGTTCATAAACGTCTCCGGTTAGCTGCTGCTGTGTTAGCAGACATGGGCTCGCCCTCTACGCTAACCTGTACGACTGAAGCATGGCTTTCACCCAGAGAATCCGTCGAGTCCAACAATAAGCTCCCCGATGAGTGGGAAGGCCGAGGAACGATCGCCCATATTACCGACACATCTATCAAGAGGTTCCTGAGTCTGCCTCCCGAAGTTCATGAACGACTCCAGCTAGCCAGTGCTCAATTAACTGCACAGCAGATGGCCGTCCAGCAGGTCCTGTCTAGTAATCAGCCGTTCCCGAGTCCAAATAAGTCAGCAGTGCAGCAGTATGAACTGGCTCGTCTCGAGCTTGATAAGCTTGATAATTTGCCAGCTCCGACCCTGAAACCAAAGCCATCAACCCGGACTAGGGGCAAGTTGCAGTTGCAGGTGCAGTTGCAAGCTCGTGAGGCCACGGAGAACGCATACTTGCATTCCATCACTTCCGAAATATCTACTTGGACCATATCTCGAAGTTCCCTTGAACAAAAGGAGGAATTCCGCATTACACTGTCTCGCTGGGCGCTAGACGCTGTTATTGACAGGCTAAAATTAAGCCAACAAGTCTCCCCAACCGGCCCGATTTCAGTCGCCCTCCAATGCTTTGGGAGCTATCGTGCTGGATTCGCCTTGCCTGGTTCCGATATGGATCTCATCGTGGCCACAGAAAACCTACCATCCGACGTCCAGCGGGAGCTTCCTCTCCTCTTAGCTCAGGCATTTCTTTCCCGTGGCCTTGCCCCTTATCTGCTTCAAAGTATTAAAGATAACCGCTCGCCAGTTCTCCGCGTTTGTCAAACCCCATCTCAGAGGTTTCGCGATATCCTTGAATGGGAATATTTAGATTTGGAGACTGCAAGCGAACTCAAGGCTTTTACCTCAGTACCTTTGGCCTGCTGCCGTAGCAGTACGCCAATCAATCATTGCAACATTTACTTCGACAATGCTGAGCCCATGTTACGCAGTACGGATCTTTTGCGAGGCTATCGGATTTGTGATGACCGCGTTTATGAGATGGCACAGGTGGTGAAGCGCTGGGCAAAGGCACGCAGAATTAACGATCCTTACAACGGCACACTCTCGTCTTATGGATATACCCTCATGTTACTCCACTATCTGATGAATGTTGTTGTCCCACCGGTTATTCCAAATCTCCATAAATGCACAAGGAAGGGTACTAGCGATGTGCAACGTGCTCAGGGACAGCCTGAGGATTGTTTTTGGCGCAACCCACGGGAGATTGCAAAGGAGGCTGCCCGAGGGAAATTGACTGCCAACAATCAACCGACCGCCTCGCTCCTCCGTGGATTTTTTGCGTATTACTCTGGACCTTATCATGATATAAAACCTCTCCACAAACCCACCTCTGGTCTAAGATTCAATTGGAAGAATGGGGTAGTCTCAATTAGAGAACCCAAGACCACGAAGATGGAAAAAAACTGGACTACTTGCCGTACGGGCGCTGATGGCAATACGCACCGATATTTATTGGCCATTGAGGATCCGATTACAACGGACCATAACGTTGCCAAGATGGTTACTATCATTGGAGTTTATTTGATTCGGGAAGAATTTAGACACGCGCATGATATTATCACTCGCGCTAGGCCAGTCCCAGGGACAGATTTGGCGTGGCAGATGGAGACAGGTGAAATCTGTGAAGACCTATTTACTGAGCGGCCAGCACTATCCTTTTGACCCTACATCTTTTTACATTTTTGAATCCCCAATACAAATTTCCTGCTGCATACATTTACCTTGTCGTAGATGTCCTTACCATTTGTCCTGAACGGCGTTTCTATTTTGTCTATACATCGAATTAACACAGTATCAAATCATTAACGCATGAGCTTGACCTTATATAACCTTCTACTTAATCATATAACAAATAACAGGCTCATCAAACGGGCGCCAGTAGTATTACTCCTGGTTAAATACAGGGGTCATCCTAGCTTCCTCCCATCTCGCCTGGGTTTCCAGCCACCATTGCTTTAAAGCAGAAGCATCAGCGCCCAGTGTAGCCAAACTATTTGGCTCAGTGACGAACCACTCCTTTCCCTTGCAATCTTTCTCGTATGCATTCAAACTAATACCATCCCATTCATGCGTTTTTAGGCACCGAAACAGCGCTACGGTGCCGACTAGAGGGTGAAAATCAGCTGCATCTACAAAGACGCTCATCGAGATCCCTAACGTCCCATTTGCCGTAGCACTAGGTGGTGCGGAAGACGGTAACGAGGTGAGTAAGGTAGTAGACCGCCGTTTGTCTATAGTGGATATTATCGTTGGATCTATGAGACGGAGGTCTCTTTTTGGTGGCATGCATGCTCGTTTTATTACGTGGGGAGATATCCAAGATATCACTGCGATGACATCGCACATGTAGTTTCGCTTTGGAAACGGAGTCTGAGGGCAGAGAAGGTCCGATAGGGTAAGGAGGTTCAGCGGGCGTTGAAGAGAGGCGGACTTTGAATGATCTTGTCGCGAAGGCGGTCGCTTTGGTGTAGTGGTTACGGGTGAAGTATCCATAACAGTCTCAGACGTTGATTCTAGAGGTGGAAGTTTAGTCGGGTGGTTATACTCAGGCACATCCGTATTTGAAGGCAGGTTTCTGCTCTGGACATCCTGGGGTGCAGTAGTTGTGATGGAAAGGGTATCGTATCCAGATATCAATGTGTCCGTAGGCTTGCTCATCCTTGATACCGTAGAACGAGTTGGGGTCGGGTTCCCATCTCCATGTTTAGTATAGTTTATAGACAAGGCTTCGTCCCTCTCTTCAGAAGCCTTCAGGCTGTCCCTGAATATAATCGATCCTGTTCTTGGCTTCTTCTGTCGGCCTCCCTGCAAATAATCGCCTTTCTCGGATGTAGCCCGACTTCTTTTAAGAACGGGGGTTCCATCCTCAACGCCCCTATGCTCCTTTTCAGATGTAATCTCTCCTCCCCTCGATGTATAAATCTCGACAAAGTCGACCTTTCTGTACTTCCCCACGGCTAAGAAGACGACCTGTCCAGTGCCATGGCGTGAGCCCCTGGAAACATCGCGATTCGCCGTCCGTAGGTCGTAATTTTCTACCCTTAACACAGCACCTGGAGCTATCTCGTCCGTAATCGAGACTAAATAGTGCAATTGCTTCTTAAGCAGTGCCTGAATGGTATGCTCTCCATCGCTTAAGAACATCCTGTAGGTTTTATATGAGGAAGTTGACTCGGTGATGACTCCAGGGCTGTCCCCATATCCCCTGCCTTCGTTTCCTTCATGGCCATTATCATTATCGTCATCGTCGTCATCGTCATCTTTATCATCATCGTTCCGACTATTGCACGGCCGAGCTTTCAGTCTCGGCGTTGGCGGTAGGATAGTGATCGGAACCTCGATAACGCGCTCTACACGAAGAAATAACTCGGCGGGACGGTGTCCTGTCCGGAGCAATTCGACGATACAGGGCCGGATCCTAGGATATCGCTGCTGAGGTGGTAAGACCGGATAGTCCTGTGTATCGCGTCGGGTTAACGCTGCGTCCAAGCCCGGATAGCTGGCTGAGCCTTACCATATCAACTGGAGAGGGATATCCATGACGGAGGGAAGTTCCGTTGACGCCCTGAATACTTTGTCTCTGCTATGAGCTGGTCGCCTTGAGTGCTGTCTGATGCTTTCAAAATATCCGTGATACTTTCTTATATTCTGCCTAGCGCGCAGCTAGATTCTCGTGTTGAAGTTCCGATGACTTGCATCAACCTTCTTCAAACCATGTAAGATGTAAATCATAAGAGGCTTACTATGAAGTTTGATTTGAGCTTTTGTCTATGTTTTATATACAGGCTGTACTCCATCGGTACATGTCAAAAGATCTCGACTACTTTCTCTTCGTCGGCATCGTTTCCAGACTGGCCCTTCAACTCGAGCATCTTAGCCTTCTCTATAGCTTCAGCAGTCCCCTCTCCTTCGCCCTCCTCGTCACGCATGATCACTTGGACAAGCCGATCACACGCTTCCTGCACTCCTTCGTCGTCGACGTGCATATGGCATTCCCGGACGAGGGGGTAGACCTGGATGTTCCTCAGTGTATCTCGTCCCTCTCTCGTCGAAGTGAGAAGTAGCAGTGTCTCTAAATGCGTGGTGAGAATCTCGGGATCAGGATCACGCTCTTTATCCGGTGGAAGAAGCTGGAGATCAGGAAGCATCTCGGAGCTTTCCTTGTCGTCGAATTCCTCGGGTCCTGCGAGGGGGAGCAAGATATATGGTAATAGATTCACTTCGGACTCCGATATCAATGCAGGATGTGAAGAGACCTCGAATGCGACATTTTTGATAGTCGACGCTACACCTCTCCGTCGAATATGGCTACGATGCTCGGTGAACACCGTGAGTTTAGTGATCGGGATTACAGAGTCATATTCCTGCTCCGTGACGAAGTATGCCCGTCCCTCTTCGAATTTAGAGATGTCGGCGAAGAAGTACGATAGATAATCGTATGTCTTGTCTTCCTCGCTGCTGGCTGGCTTGCCGCCATTCTCCGTCCTTCTGTCCCTTCCCTTGATGAAGCAGTCCATCAGTTGATCCATAGCCTTTGAGGAGGTGGACACACCCTCTGGTATGGCCCTCGTCAGCGTGACGACCCGTTTGATGCTATCCGACTTCGCCAGGTTGGCTAGAAGCATGGTGATCTCGCTTGCGGCCTTTTCTTTCGGGTTCTAGAGGGAAGTAGGGAGCGAGTTAGGAGTGCTGGTCGAACGTGGCGGATTAAGCCATTATCAGGCTTAATGACAGGTACCTACATACTGTCACTTTTTTCAGCAGTATCTCGAGAAAGGCATCGTCCTCTGCCAGCTCTTTCAGAACTTCCTCGTCCCCGGACAGGTTGACGAGCATCGTCAATGCATCTTTTGCTATCGGCTAACACCAGAAACGAGCTGATCAGCTTTACTCTCTAACCTAGGAAGATGAGAGTCGAAAATTAAGAGGAAAGGCGTACTGGGTAGTCTAGCGCGAGGAGTTTGAGGTCCCTGACTGGAAGTAACTGGTGTTTTTTGAACAGTGAAGGTTGAGAGACAGAATACCCGACGAGGTTTTCGCAGGCTATATAGGTAAATATCGCGTCAGCAACTGAAAGGAGGAGTATCAAGATAGCCGGTACAGCATACCTATTTGACGGATCTGACTGTTTCCATGGTGAAGAAACTCAACCAGCTATAGACACCTGTATCAGCTTCCACTTCAACCTGACAATGACCACGCAGGCGCAATACCTCTTCCAGCTCCGAGGGCATCCTGAACAGCCTTTAGAGCGGTTATACCTTCTGTTGTATGATATTTGATATTGGTGGAAGGGGTTCTCCGGTCTCGAAGGAGGGGCAACCAGGCAGTCAGCGTTGACAAAACAACTTTTAAGCCAGTAACGTCGAGTAAAGCCCTGATATCAAACAGTGTCTCTATCTCCAGGCGTCTGCGCAAGTGTGAAGGGTGAAAATGTCTTTGCGACAGAAACGAGGCCATAAAATATTTCCATCCTCGAAGCCGGAGAAATTTGATGCCAAGACACAAAAGTTCACCCACTTGGCGACGTCATAGTCAACAACAAAAGACAGACAAGACGGAACATATAGAAACGCAGACAGAAGAGCGACAACGTTGACGAGCAGACCTGGAGATATCTTTGACTGCAACTGGCGGCCGATAAGATGGCTGAAGAGACACCCAACCTCTCGGAGGTCCATGAGTTCCTCATCGAGCTGGCCGGCAAGGCGGGGGAACTGATCACCAGCGCCCATCCATTGATCAATGGCGTTGGGTCGAAGAAGAACAGTAGGCGACCCTCGCAGTGATGAATTGGACAGCTTCTCGCTGGGGATACGTTTCTGTTAACGCGGCAGCAGGCTCCGACCTGGTCACCGAGACAGACCGCGCCGTTGAGGCCGTGGTCTCAGACGCCCTTCGAACGAAGTATCCTGACTATGAGTGCGTTGCATCTTGTTGAACCACCCGTCAGCATCGTCTTTTTCACATTTCAAGACCCGTTTATTGAATTGCATCTTGCCCTAGGTTCATGGGCGAGGAGACCTATCACCCATCAAAGCCGCTCACCGAGGCGCCGACCTTCATCGTGGACCCTATCGATGGCACGGTGAACTTCGTCCATGGCTTCCCGTCCGCGTGTATCTCGCTGGGGTTCGCAGTCGGCTATGAACCCATGGTCGGTGTCGTCTTCAACCCGTTTACGAATACCCTCTACAGCGCCATCAAGGGCCAAGGGGCGTTTATGAACCGAACCAAGAAGCTGCCCTTAAAGGGGGACGATGTTGAGCCGCTCAATGGGCTTAGCAGTGCGCTGATTGCCGTAGAATGGGGATCTGACCGGAGCGGCGCCAACTGGGAAACCAAACTGCGCACCTTTGAGAGTCTGGGGAAGTCCAAGGAGCAAGGCGGTGCCATGGTGCACTCGATGCGAAGTATGGGCTCCGCGGCGCTGAACCTTTGCTCGGTTGCCTCTGGTGTGCTGGATCTCTACTGGGAGGGCGGTTGCTGGGCGTGGGATGTATGTGCTGGCTGGATCATCTTGACTGAAGCCGGCGGCATCATGGCGGATGGAAACCCTGGCAACTGGCAACCCAGAGTGGACTCGAGACGATATCTAGCCGTCAGGGGTTCTCCAAAGGGCGAGGGCCAGACGGAGCTTGTGGAGGAGTTCTGGTCTCATATTAAGGGCACCCTCTCCTATTCTGATGAGTAGACGTTTAGCAGAGAGATAACATAGAGGATGACGCAAGAACGATATTGCAAAAATAGATATACAATATATGGACGATATTATCTTAAAGAGTTAGGACTGGAGTATCTATATGCATCATCTATAATGCTGGTCGATGTTATGTGGGGTTGGATCAGCCGCAGTAAAGAAGACTGTTTTCTCGAATCCCAGCCTAAAAGTAACAACTACAGCATTGTCAAGATGTCTGGTCTATTTCGAGGCGAAGTGGACGGGATCTTGTCTGATATCACTTTCTTCGGAGACCACTTTCAATGGGAAACACTGGGAACAGGGACAAGATCGCGGGTGCCAGCAGATAGCATCGTCGCAGTCATTCCAGTCGGCTCTGAGAATATCCTGCTCTATCTCAAGCACGAAGGAGACGAAGGAGGCAAAGACAAGAAGAACATCAGCCTGGAGACTCTGAATCTATCTGGCCTGCCACCCTCGGGCTTCTTCAGCAAATACACAGGCAGCCTTCCACCCTATCTCGCGGCACCAGGGCCAGAGGGAGCCAGTTCGAACGTCCATATCGTCTTGTCGACGCTCTCGGGGACGCAGGGCGCATCGGTCTTCTTTAGCAATGCACTGAAGCCGTTACTATCATATCTAAAGCTCAAGGCATATGAAGTGCACGAAACTCGGTCAGCCGAGACGATTATAGAGCTGGCAAAGGATGTCTTCCTTCCAAGGGCGCTGTCTGGACATCCACAGACCATCATCCTGCTCTCTGGAGACGGTGGCCTGATAGACCTGATAAAAGTGTTCTCCGAGGTCCCAGAGGATGCTGCATTTACCAAGCCCGTCGTCTGTCTGATACCCATGGGCACCGGGAACGGGACTGCAAATTCTACAGGTCTCTTGTCTGATTCTACGTTTGGCCTTTCGAGTCTACTGCGAGGCTCGCCCAAGGATCTCCCGGCATTTCGAGTCCGGCTTCCGCCTGGCTCGATGTACGTGGCCGATGAAGGACGTGAACGGATCCCCGTGGCCGACGCTGGACAGGAAGCTGATATCTACGGAGTGGTCGTTGCAAGCTGGGGGATGCACGCGTCCCTGGTTGCGGACAGCGACACAGCCGAGTACAGGAAGTTCGGGGTCGACCGGTTTAAGATGGCGGCCAAAGAGCTGCTTCACCCTTCTGACGGCAGCGAGTCGCATCGGTATAGAGGCACCATCACCCTGGTCAAGAAGAGCAGCACCACCGGACTGGAAGAGGAGCACCTCGTCGACCGAGAGTCGCATATGTACGTGCTGGTGACACTAGTCTCCCAGCTGGAGAAAGGATTCATGATCTCGCCCTCGTCCGAGCCGCTGGATGGACAGCTACGCATCGTGCACTTTGGACCTGTTGCGCCTGGCCGGGCGATGGAGCTGATGGGTTTGGCGTATCAGGGGGGGAAACATACAGAGGAGCCAGAGGTTGGCTACGCCGCCGTCGAGGCCGTCAGGATACGGCTCACCGAGGATGGAGACGACGCCTCTGAGCGCTGGCGGCGGCTCTGCATCGACGGGAAGATCGTCTCTGTGCCCGTAGACGGCGAAAGCTGCATCGAAGTCCGTCGCTCGCAGCGCTTCTTTTGCCAGTTGGTGATGTAATTCAGATACGATATATTGTTGTATTAATACGCTTCTAGAGCTAGAAATGTGACCAGAGGCTGAAATACCGTTACGCCTTTAGTCCTAGAACTCAACCTGCAATCACAACTACAACTACAACTGCAACTTCATATTCAAACGAGAGGAAACGAGAGGACACAAGACAGGAAAAGCTTCAGGTCATGACAAGAGTCGCCAGTGCTGCAGCCTCGCTCGCCGCCTTCCTGGCCTGCTGAATATATACGAGAGACAGTCCGCCGCCGAACGCTCCGAATCCCATCCTATGACCTCACCCTCAGCAGACGGAGGATGCCTATATTATTAAACCGGTTCACGCCCTCGACGCTACCAGACTCAGCGAGCTCGACAGGAATCAATGCTCGTTACACCGCGGACCTACAAGCTCTCTCAGACACCGAACAGCGGAGTGCCTCTGTCGCCTGAAAACCACCCAACATTTCGCACCCTGCGGGGTTGGAGTATTCCTCCGGCTGAGATAAGACGCGCTGCGGAGATGCTGCTCGTTCACCAGGTCGGCAGCGTGAAGGTGGGAGAGGTGGCTCGGTAGGCATATATTCCCCAGTCTCGACGTGAAGCGCGACGGCGACGGCGATGGCGACGGCGATGGTTGTGTAGAGAGAGCTGACAGAAAATCACATAGTTATACTTTGACATATACACCTTCCGCCGATCGTATACTTCCTACTCCCACGAAGCTCTACGTTAAGATCCGAAATACGTCTGCCACCCCGCTTCGGGCAGCCTATCTTCACGGGCCGTATGCGCTCCATGTCTCCTGTCGGCCGTCCTCGTTTGATCCCAACCACAAGTTTGACCAGCACGAGGTCGAGGGGCTGCCTCAGTTTGAACCGAACCTGAAGCCTGGAGGAGCCTGGGATGCCATAATACAGGTCCCTGAATATGTTCGCTCGCCACCTACCGCGCATGCTGGGCCGTCCGGTGAACCCCCTGCGGTGACCTGGATAATCGACGTATCGTCAGAGATCATATTTTCTTCTACTGCTTCGGTTCAATATGAACTCCTTATTGGGCGTGACTCCGCGTCTGTAGAACTGGGAGCACCGACGCTGGCAAACCTACCTCCTGCCGGCCAACTTCGTGACCATGCAAAGGACCCTAAGCACCGACCAAAGCCCTCTAACAAAGTGCCCGGTGTTTATTCCGAGTCTATACGGCTACGCGTGGATGATACGACCAGCTTATGGAACCTGCCGCCGTTCCCGTCGTGTGAAAACAAAAAGGAACCAGGTAAAGGAAATACCCCGGAACCTGGACCGGGAGGCTCTTCTTGCCAGGCCGAGGAATCATCGACCAAGAAACGACGCAAGAAAATCCATTTTGTGCTCGTGACACATGGGTTGCATAGTAATCTCGGCGCAGATATGCTGTATCTGAAAGAGAGCATCGATGCCGCCGCTAAGCATTCGCGTGAAGAGGCTAGAAAGCGGAAGCAACAGAAACGGACCAAGGAGTCAGTAAAAGAAAACACACCAAGCTCGTCTAAAGCAGGCCCGAGCACGTCTGATTGCGGGACAGACAGTGACGAGGACGAGGATGAAGAAGTTATCGTTCGAGGATTCCCGGGCAACGCCGTGCGAACGGAGAGGGGCATCCAGTATCTTGGGAAAAGACTGGCCAAATATGTTCAGCTAATGACATACCCGGATCAGCCTTATTTGCCTGTAAAGTCCAAGAACAAACTCCAGCGTCCTCAGGCTCGCCAGAAAAACGGGGACAATCAGGCCACCCGCCCAGGACACGCTGACCCTGCTCAGGGCCGCAAGCAGCGCGAGTATGCTTATAAAATTACGAGTATAAGTTTTATCGGACACTCTCTCGGCGGGTTGGTCCAGACATATGCCATTGCCTACATCCAAAAGCACTGCCCTGACTTTTTCGACTACATAAAGCCAGTTAATTTTGTCGCATTTGCATCCCCTTTCCTTGGCCTTAGTAACGAGAACCCTATATATGTCAAATTTGCCCTCGACTTTGGACTAGTCGGTCGAACAGGGCAGGATCTTGGTCTGGCATGGAATGCGCCGTCGAGGATGCGAAGCGGATGGGAAGCAATGATCGGAGGCCTTGGAAATGATGCCAACAAGTCTCAAGGCCACGACCCGGGCTCGAAGCCACTCCTACGAGTCTTGCCGAGCGGTGCTGCCCATGATGTCTTGAAACGGTTTAGAAACCGTACCATTTATTCCAACGTCGTTAATGACGGTATTGTGCCTTTGCGCACTTCCTGCCTGCTTTTTCTTGACTGGAGAGGACTGGAACGAGTAGAGAAGGCAAGGCGAGAGAATGGACTCGTGGGAACAGTGGCGGAATGGGGATGGGCGCAGCTAACTGGGGTAAATTCAAGCGCAATGCGCGCAGGATCTCGCGCCCTTGGTTCAATCGAGGATCAAAATCAGGAGAGCAACAAGATGGCCACTCAATCGCCGCCCTCGAAGTCTGCTCCTCAAAGTGGACAGAATTCACCCGAGCTACCCCTTTCGAGCCAGTATCTGCAATCAGAAAGTGATCCCGCTGTGGCCTTGTCCCCAAAATTGAGCCCTATCAGTTCGCCAACGACTCCTGCTTCCCCAGGCCCAGTCAACACCTTCTTTTCGTTCTTCCGACCCCAGAAAAAGAACAAGGGTCAGAAAATATACAAAAGATCCCAGACCCTACGCATTGATACAGAAGAGGAGGGAACATCAACTAGTAACCTTGACTTACCATCTGGTCCTGGTCCGGCGAACAGAGGCCCCGTGAGGAGCAACTCGCTATTCGAGGATGAAGATGGCTGGTATACTCCCCCGAGAACAACAATTCTTGAGTCAGCGGGTGACGTGCTTAGCCCTCCGCTACCTTCCGTCGAGTATCTTTTGGACCCTTCTTCACGTCCCAGAACCATTTTCCATGACCGGGTTTATCATCCTGATGACATTCCACCACCACCTCCAACAAGGCCTCGAACCATATTTCGCGCTTCGAGTAATAATGTCAGTAGACGTGCCTCGATGGAAATTTCAGGGTTGCAGTCAGAAGCTCCTAGTGGCAAGACGTCACCAAACCCGAAAGCCCCCTCGGAGGCCGCCCAAAAGGGGAGCAGCGGTATGAAAGTGGAAGAGAAAATAGCCAGAGCATATCATCGCGATCTCACGTGGCGTAAGGTTCTGGTGCGCCTTGAGCCGGATGCTCATAATAATATAATAGTCCGTCGAATGTTTGCAAACGCCTATGGATGGCCTGTTGTTAAACATTTTGTCGACACACACTTTGGTTATACGGCGGCTGCCCGTGAATCGGATGACCAGGAATCACGAGAGGAAAGGGCAAAACCAATGAATGTCCCTGCGACTGATGAAGGTGAGGAAGTTATAGGCCAGCACGATTCACCCCATCGCCAGGCATCGCCGAATATTATTTTTGAAACCGGTTCTGGAAAACCCGACGGCCAGAAATCGCTTCAACCACTACATACGAACGCTTTACCTCAAGTTTCAACCCCCGAATTGAATTCCGACGAGACTGTGAAAGCCCTTGGCCGTAAAATGAGCAGTCTCAGCGTAAACTCGAAAACTTCCCAGACAGATTCAGCTAAGTGGACGGAGTCCTACCTCGAAGATGATGGCCGCGACGAGGAATCCGCAGATGATGATATTGATCACTTCAAAAAACATGATGGCATCCGGGCTTCAGACTACTTAGAGCCAACCACACAGGGACCTAGTGATCAGGAAGCTCAGCCGCCCACACCATGAGTGGTATCTACACTTGTTGACGTCTCTATCATACCAATCCATTCTTCTTCTACCTACTCTAATTTTTATAGATTTTATATCCATGCACCATTATTTGCATGGCCACATGGACAACACCTTAATGTAATATGAATTATACAGGCGAAGTGTCTCTTTCTATACTTCCTATTGTGCGGATGGGATGTCTTGTATCTAGCATCAGGCTTCAATTTTGTGACAGCTATATATCTGAATGTGCATACTACATATTTAACTAGCTTGAGTGTCTAAGGTATCAGCGCTACATATCTATTAACAGGTGGTGTCACCCACCAGAGACCGTGTTTATACTAGTATCTGTTTTATTTTGTACATAAAAGTGGCTGCCAACCAAGTAAAATCCATAAAAACTAAACACAGTATTCTCTATCCATTTTGTATGCATCAGCCTTCACAGCGTTCCCGTACTGTCCCTCCTTTGGGGCGAAATCGAAGCTGACCTCCAACACATATATTGTAGAAACAATTGGGTAGCTAACGCATTGCATCTGAGTGGGTTAGAATACTCTGTTTCAAATTTAGTCCAGTATTATTGCTAGGACTCTCGTTTGATTCAGTACTTATTGAAAGTATTCTCCTTGCGCAATGTCTGACGTTGGTAAAAGTACCATGGACTTGCTAGGTATGTGTCCCGAAATCTCAGAGGTTGGAAGAATTGTGCTTTGTAGATGTTGTGGATTCGACGTTTAATCGAGATGGCAGCCTTAAAGGGGTTGCGCCAGCTGTCGGATCCTGCGGGCTTGGATAATCCTGCAGAAAGGTGGCTATTATACATGAATGTCTAGCCGCTGGGCTTGTGGTTTCAATGGCGGTTGGCTGTTTGGCTAACAGGCAACGGTATTGCGATTCGGTGGCCCGGCCATTGACAATAGCCCTGAGATACTGCAGTCCATATGGATATGGAAATATTGTCCCAAGATCGATCTACCCTCACTTTTCTGGAGCATCAGGAAGCCTTTCGATGACATACTTAGCTCGAGCAACGCTCATAACCGGCACACCTGGGATTTTCCTATTTCTCAGTTGTTAGTGACTGTATATAGGCTATAATAAGAATCCTGTCAACCCACCTGATTCGTCTCTTCAAGTCGCGATCGTTAGTCGCAACGATATAAATTCGGTGCTTTATAACACGATCGACGATGCAGTCATCGGCGTATGTCCCACTATGGTCGCATTTCACTCTTTCAAAACGAGGGTCCTTCGCTATCCGCAGGGCAAGTCGGTATTTCGGCCCTAGCTTCTCCAGTTCCGCCAGGACACAGTCCGTGATAATCGGAATACACTTTGCAAAGAGACAGTCCATCATGCTCGGGATTACATCAAGTTTATGCTGCACGGTGTGGGACAAGAAGTTGGTGTCGACCAAGATGGAGTACGGCGGGGCGAGCGAGGTATTGAACTGGAAGAAGAGCGCAGATGGCGCTTGAGGTCTGGAAGTTGACACGAAGAACGTTAGCTATGTTACTTTGAATAACAATTCACTATCAAATGGGCGAGCAAGTACATTTCGCGGACAACATTGTCGGCTTTTTTCTTTTCTTCGGCCTTCGCTTGGTTCTGCTTTCTATATTGAAAGCGTTAGCATAGGCCTATTTCTGTGCGCAACGGAACGGTATATGGGAAGAATCCTACAATCGGATGTCCTTTTGCCCAATTATCTTCTTGACCTGGGATCAGGTTAGCTTTGGCTGAGAAAAGGTATGCGCATGTGGGATACAAACATGGCCAAATTTGCGTGTTCTTTTGGCGACTCCCATCTTGCAGGTATATTCTGACCAATAATTCTCTTGACGGGGGCGAGTATAAAACTGTTTATCAACAGCAAACCGAAGAGACAAGGAGATATCGTGTCGATGATAGCTGGTCGTCGTCTTGTCGTCGCCGTCTCTCTTTTTTTGCCCTTTTTCCCTTTATAAAAATATCCACATCACGTGATATCGCGATAACGAAGAAAGCCTCGAAGAGCTTCAAGAGATGCGACTGCACAGAATGAAACGAAGCAGCGCATTGCCGATTACCACGACGTCGCTGCCTCCGAAATGCGATGCAGGGCTGCAGTAAGGCCATTGCGAATACTGCTATCTGGGAGAAACGCCGGATGGAGGCCATCGCCCGTCTTCTCTCCTGTGCCGCACCGGCAGTTCCACGATGATATCACCGAAGCAGACTCCTTGAAGACGAGACAATGCCCTCCACCTCCAAGACCCCGAGAGGTAGAACCGGAGCCTACTCTGCCAGAGGAGGAGATGCTGGGTCAAGGAAATGTGCTTGATGAACTTGGCTTGGGAACAGTTCCCAGGACTGCCAGCCATGGCACCGGAACGGAAATCGACAAGATGGGCCGGCTTCAAATAACACATCCCGCACTAAGTCGACGGCCGCATAAGACGGCCCTTCTGCTATCGAGGGCACCAACTTCGCTCACGGAGCGAGACTTTCTACGGATTCTAGCTCCAGGGAAACATCTTGAGGGATGGAAGAGCCAGGGAGGTCTTGAAGAAGGTTAGTTGTCCGCAAAACGCTTATAAGAGACAAGGAGCTAAGAATGATATACACAAACAGTCATTCCTATTCGCAATCTCAAGACGCTGGATCGAACGGACGGCTGGCTGTTATTGTTCACGAATCCCGCGTCGGCGGCAGCGTACCAGGCCGCGGTTCACAGGCTACGCGAGCTACTCCGAAACAACACTCCCTTCTATCCGGCTTCAGACCTTGTCTTGCCTTCGAACTACTCTGTCCGTGGCTCGTTGGGATTCAACTTGCAAGATTACACACTCACTACACCATGGCAATTCCCCCTACTTACTGCCGACCACTTCCCGTTTGGTGAATGGGTAAATTCCTGCATAAAGGTCCATAGGGCTGTAACCGGTACTGGAAAACGAGATGACCATCAGCATACCATGTCCTCGCCCTCGCCATCTGTACCCGGATACCCAGTACGGGTCTGCATATCTCGTCATATATTCCTCGGTCTAACCAAACAGGCCATTAGAAACTTCTTGATCTGGGACGGGGAAGTTCGATCGATACATTGGGATCTTATCGAAGGCATGGACAGTATCGTCTCCCTCGATGATGATCAGGGGGCCGATGACGGCCTTGTCCGCGAAAGACGCCCCTCGAAGCCGAAGTTTGGCGAATACGATGTTAGCAATTGGAGGATACTCTTTGAATCTGCCTCTGAGGCAAGGAGGTTCGTAAGGGCATGGAACATGAAGGATTACCCACAGTCTCCAGACGCTCCGTATTGTGACCCGCCGGCACGGATCAAAGCTGAAGCTCTCTTCTGGGATGATGGCTTTTGAGCCGTGCTAAAGATGCCCACACAGAGCGATATATACATAGATGCATAGCGTCGGGTATACCTGTGAGAATCAGGTATTGAACTTTTATCGACAAGCCCAAACCATGATAGAGCATGTAACCTCGCCTGCCAGGGATATAGGCGTCCAGGCACGCGTGTCTAACGAGGGCGATCTACAGGGTAGAGACTTGATTGTACGATACAAGAATAGAAATAATGAATCATGTATAAAGCGAATTAAATACCATCCAGCTATCTTTAAAAGATATCACAATAAGAATGACAATAAGAAGGATAAGAAAACAGAAAGACAGGAATGAAAAGGCCAGGGGGGAGGAGAACCAGAAAATGGAAAACTCGTTGCAGAGCAAACGCCATCTAAAGCAATAAACACAATTCAACCTGGGGATAGAAACTGGCGAGGTCAAGCCAACGGATTTCCTCTAGATAAAAAAAAAGAAGGAAAAGAAGAAGAAAAGAGGAAACGAGGGTAAAAATGTGAAAGGAAAGGGGGTATGCATCTCGACATGATCGCATGTCAGAGCCTGGGAGTTCAAGGAAGAACGCGATCAAAAAGGGAGGAATAAATATACAAGGCGGAAAGGTGACATGACGGATCGTCGGGGATATTTCTCTCGTATATTTCTTTTTTTTTCTTAAAAAAAATCTTACTGCCTTGTCCCTCGTCCCAAAAAAAATAACACGCACAAGAAAGAGATAAGGGGATACCTTCCGACTCGATCTGACTAGCAGCAGGTCTTCCCAAAGGAGCCTCCGGCCCCGCCGCTCTGGTTATCTATGTTGACGCCCTGGGAACCGGCCTGTTCGGCCTTGGTTACGTCCATGTCCTTCTTGATCTCGGTGGCGAGGCTGTAGAAGGCCTTGTCGACGTTGATATTGTTTTTGGCGGAAACTTCGAGGAAAGGAATGCCGAGCTCGTCGGCTAGCTGTTGCCCTTGCTCTACAGATACAGCTCGCTTCTCTTCGCCATCACACTTGTTTCCAATCAGTATCTTGTGTACTCCCTCGCTGGCGTGCTGTTCCACGTTGGAGAACCACGTCCTGATATCTATTACAGGTTAGCACGATGCATAGAAAAATAAGAAGAAGGAATGAACGAAGGTGAACGAGGGAGAAGAGTAAGTAATGAAGGAGAACGAACTCTTAAATGATCGCTCGTCGGTGACATCATACACGAGCAAGATGCCCATGGCATTGCGGTAGTAGGCGGTGGTGATTGTTCGGAATCTCTCCTGACCGGCGGTATCCCATATCTGAAGCTTTACCCTCTTGCCGTCTAGATTTATTGTCCTGATCTTGAAATCGATGCCGATGGTGGTGATGAAGGACGGGGTAAAGGAGTCTTCACTGAAGCGAAGCAAGCAGCAGGACTTGCCCACGCCAGAGTCCCCGATGAGCAGGAGTTTGATCTGGACAGCCAAAGGTTAGCACGGCTGCCCGCTGGCCATGAGGTGAAAAATTCAGCGGGAAAACAAGGAGCTGGCTGGATGATGCGTACTAGAAAATCGTAATTCCGTGTCCCCGCCATTACGTCAAGGTGTGAGAGCGCGTGAAGCCGTAGGTAGAGACGGTGTCAAGATGCAGAGAGGCGATCGAATAGACAGCCGAGCAAGGAATGGTTGGCAGGTCGCAGTATCGTAACGCTGGTGGTCCTCTCTGAAGGGTCCGTCGGTGGATATAAGAGAGAAAACTAGGCACCTGCGGAAACAGCGAAAGGAGGAGCCTGGGGTGATCGAGATGGCAGCGCTGGCGTCTTCCGGCAGCTGGCTCCGTCGATATCAGGACTCGCTTCAACTGCGTACGGGCGAAGAGTAGATAATCTCCGTTTCGATGTGAGCTTGGTGGTAGCTGGCCAGTTGGTCGGTTGGTCCGTCAGTTGGCTGGTCGGTCGACGGGCGGGATGGGATGGCTATCGAGATGCTTCGTCGTGTTTGTCCGAGCGAGATCCAGCGAGAGTATGGGCAGGCAAAGGCAGTCTGTCTGGTGGAGGCCGGTAAGTGTGTATGCAGCGCTGTCTGATATCGAGATTATGAAGTCAGAGGGCGATGTTCGCGAGGACAAGTCACGGTCTTGGCATCTTTCTATCTACAAGTATATATCTACTATATCTACTTTATATCTTCTACAGTATATCACTATATCTCTTCTGCCACGATGATCGTTAGTCGTGTCTATTTCTATACGCTAGAGTACAGCCTCTGACTACGAGGATATCCACTTGGAGTACGTCCATCGGATCTGGTCGAGCACCTTCATCTGCTGGGCGACGCCGGCCCGGACGTTGAGCAGGTCGTTCAGGTCGTCGTGGAATTCATGATAGATGGCTCCGGGCAGGAGCTGCTGGGCTCTACGCCGCAACGTCTCGGCTTCGCACATCAGCAGGCCGTGGTCCTTGTACGAGAGAACTCCCGTCCGCGAGTCGTGCGAGGACGTCAGGATGCGGTTGATGGTTCTATACATGTTAGTCGTAGAAAGGAATAGATATAAACATAAGAAGTACCGACGTACCGAAGGGAACGGACGATTTCACCGCGTCTCTGGCCCTGGCGTAGCCCCCTCCTGCTTCCAAGTACGCCGGCAGCCCACTGCACCGCCGAGTAGGAGACGAGGATGCTGGGAGTGAGTCCGATGAACCTGGAGAGAGTTAGCAAAGGTTACAAACTACAAAGAGGCGAGAGACCCACGCAAAGACCAGTTCCTGGCTCTTGAGGATGGAGTTGATGCCGCTGATGGCAACCTCGACGTCGACCTTTGTCTTCTGGATCTGGATGAGCAGCGCGGTGATGAGGTCGCCGCGGATGGCGCCGACAAAGGGCCGCTGCAGGTCCCGCTCGTACGCTCGTAGCACCGGGGTGAGGTCGCCCTGCCGCACCGCCTGCCTGACGAGATCGAGGGCGTCCGGGGTGTGGGACGAGGCGCCGAGATCCTGAGAGGGACGCTGGCGCACAAAGTCGACGACCATGCGCTCGAGGCTGGCGAAGTCTGCGTCCAGGCTGTTCTTGCTCATCAGGGCGACCTCGCTCTTCTCGTCGTGTCTGATGGTGCCGATGAGCCGGGCAAGCGGCTGGATGATCCAGTTGGTCCAGAAATCGGTGATCGTGGAGCCGAGTTCCTGCACCCAGGTGACCATCTCCGCCCGCCTGTTGGTGAGGACGTTCAGGATGGTGCTGGAGGAGAGTAAGAGGGCGAGTCCGGCGGGCCAGTAGCGTGTTAGGCGGCCGGGACGGGTGTATTCGCGGGAGAGCAGGGCGCACTGCTCGTGCTGGTGCGGGAGATGGTACTCGAGGATGTCGATGAGCTGCTGGACCACCTGGTAGGCCTGGTCGGTCGGGTTGACGGTGTGTCCCGTCCCCTCGACGGCGAGCGAGTCCTCCATGGCCTCGATGCCCCGTTCGACGGTGGAAAAGACGTTGTCTTCGAACCCGGTCAGGTCGGTGTCGAGGTCGTTGACGTGCTGCAGGACGGTCTGCATCAGCAGGACGGTACGTGAGACGATATCCTGCCACTCGTCCGGGCTCTCCTTGACGGCGGCGGTAGTCTCATCCTCGTCGACGTCGAAGAGCAGACCCTCCTCCATCAGCAAGCCCACCGCGCAGGCGTTCATCTCCCTGAGCTTGCGCAGGCCCCTCCGCTTCGCCCGCGCCTGCGTCCGGCAGAGCTGGAAGGGCGAGAGGATGAGCTGTTTGGCCTGGCTGACGGACCGCTCCCGCACGCCGTCCTGGACCAGGGTATAGAACGTCCGCCATCGTGCCATCAGCGAGTCCTCACCCTCGGCTCTTATATGCGTGTTGGTCCGGCGGATGGTGTGATATATGCTCTCAACGTAGCGTGCCCACCGCGCGGGAGCCGTCTGGACGGTGTAGAGGCCGGAGTAGAACGCAGACCCGAGGACCTCGTCCCAGTACCAGATACCATCACTAAGGGGGACGGTCTCCTCGACCATGGAGGCCATGACGGAGGCAAACGTCTGCACGGTGGCCTTGGACGCGACGAGCCAGAGCAGGCTGGCCGTATACCGTCCATCCCTCGTAGTGTCGACGTCGACGGCCCTGATGGCAGGCTGCAGGGCGTGGACGCGGCGTAGATGGTCGAGCACCCGGTGTGGCCTGATGTGTCCGCCGGAGAGAGCTCTGGCAGCCGCGACGAGGGGAGGATGGACCGACTCCAGCGTCTCTATCTCGGTGTTGATGTCGGCCTGGCTGACGACGCTGAGGCGCGCGAGCTGAAGCCGGTCGACATAGGAATCCAGCCGGCGGACATGACTGCAGGTCAGCTTCTCTCTCTCTCTGTCTGTCTCTGTCTCAACTTACTCGCCAATTAGCGACATTCCGGCTTCCGCTGCCGTCCACGACTCAGGCAGTCATACGATGTGATGGTGATGCCGGTGGGCTGATCTATGCAATTCGACTGACTCTGACTCTGACTCTGTATGTTCGTGTGGTGTAGTCGTAATTGCATTGACTATAGCTGCAGTGTGGTGGTGTAGTGTGTAGTGTGTAGTGTAGTGAAGTCTGTAGTGGTGGTGGTGAAGTCGGTGTGAATATTGTATAGAAGTTGTATAGAAGTTGTACTCTCTCCCTCTCTAGTATCTCTCTCTTCTCTTCTCTCTCTCCTCCTACTATCTCTGCCTTCTCTTCTCTATACCATCTACACCATCTACACCATCTCTTCTCTATACTATATCTCTATATCTTCTCTATATTATATATATCTATATACGATCAGGCCACCCGGGCCGAAGAGCTGACTAAGCCCCCTGATCAACTTCTTCTTCTTTTCTATCTCGACTTTCTCGACTTTCTCGACTTTTATCTCGTTCTTCAACTTCATCTTCCTCAACCTCTCTGGTCTCTTATACGGTGGTCTCTTATAGCTGGCGTCTCCCTCCCTCCTCCATCTACGCTGGCTGCAATGTAAGTGACCCTCCCTCCAGCGCTGCGCCGGTCTAACTTTGGTACCTGCAGGAATTCAACAACGCTGCTCTCCCCGTCGCCAGAGACGTTCTGGGGTCAGTTCCAGCAGACGGCCTCCTACAACCCCCAGCTCAACGTCTTCGAGCAGCTGTGGGCGGCCTGGTATGCCTACATGCAGAACGACGTCCTCGCCACGGGCATCATGTCCTTCGTCATGCACGAGACCGTCTACTTTGGCCGCTCGCTGCCCTGGATGATCATCGACCGTCTGCCCTACTTCAACCGCTACAAGATCCAGAGCGTCAGTCTTTTCCTCTCTTCTTCCTCGTCTTCGTAGTTAACAGCGTGCAGCATAAGGTCCCGACCATGCAGGAGCAGTGGAACTGCGCAAAACTCGTCCTCCTCAGCCACTTCACCGTCGAGCTGCCCCAGATATGGTATATTCTCCTCTCCATATCGTGGTGACGATGCGGTACTGATGATTGACAGGCTGTTCCACCCGATGGCGCAGTACTTTGGGCTCGCGACCACCGTCCCCTTCCCGCCGGTGTGGAAGATGGCCTACCAGATCGCCATCTTCTTCGTGCTCGAGGATACCTGGCACTACTTCTTGCACCGGGCCTTCCACTGGGGGCCGCTCTACAAGGCCATCCACAAGATCCACCACCAGTACTCCGCGCCCTTTGGACTCGCTGCCGAATACGCATCCCCGATCGAGGTCATGGCCCTGGGCTTCGGCACCGTCGGCTGCCCCATCCTCTGGTGCGCCCTCACCGGCGACCTGCACATCCTCACCATGTACATCTGGATCGTCTTCCGTGTCTTCCAGGCCATCGACGCCCACAGCGGGTACGAGTTCCCCTGGAGCCTGCACCACTTCCTCCCCTTCTGGGCCGGCGCAGACCACCACGACGTCCACCACGAGAAGTTCGTCGGCAACTACGCCAGCAGCTTCAGGTGGTGGGACTACCTACTAGACACCGAGTACGACGCCGCCGCCCTGCAGAGGAAGAGAGAGCAAAAGGCCAAAAAGGCCCAGTAGCCTCCTACCTCTCCCTTCTCCTTTATCCTTTCTCCTTTCTTCTCCGTTCCCCTTTCTTTTCTCCTCCCCGTTTCTTTTCTCTTTTTCCCCCTTGCTTTTCCTGCCTTGCATAATCCAAAAATGGCGCTGCAAACGCACTAATCCGTTCATGCTACTACCCGTTTAATACTTCCTGGCTTCCCGTCCCCTATTCGGTTTTAATTCAACGGCCCTACCTCACGTCGTCTCCCCACGCTTAACGATTGTACCTTACTATCTCACTCCTGCGGCCGGTCTTAGACGGCTGCCGAACAATAGAATAATATAACATATACACAATGTACCATGTACGCGCTCCCTGCAGCTGCAGTCACCCATGCAGCCATGCAGAGCACAGCTTGGAGGTCCGCGGACGACGCCAGATTGGCTGGAACTGCCCGGCCTTGACCAGAGTAATGCAGGGAAGATGCAGTAGTGACGCGGTGATGCGGTGATGCGCCGTGAGACGGACACGGTTTGCTATACAACATGCTATGCACTCGTTCCGCGTCCTCCAGCGCTTCCATGTCGTCGCGATGCAAATTTCAGTCTTACGTAGCTCGCACATAAAACCTCCTCTCCCTCTTCTTCTCCTTCTCTTTCTTCTTTGTCTTCTCTTCTCTTCTCCATAATATTCCCACGAAGAACGGCAGTCAGTCCGTAGATATGGCCGACTCGAAGCTGTTCACTGTGCGCCCCGCCTCCAAGCAGCCTCGCGCCGACTACAAGGATACCTTTCGTGTCTATCTCTCGCCGGCGTCGCTGCTGCAGGTCAAGGTGCGCGTAGGCGAGCTCTGCCAGCTGGAATCATATGCGCCCAGCAATGCGAGAGAGAATGCGAGAGAAGTGAAAGATGCGAATGCGAAAGAAGTGAAGACGGCGATTGCGTGGACGGCGGCAGAGAAAATCCACGACAACATCATCCAGACGTCGAAGCAGCTACAAGAGCTGTACGGCCTCAAGCTGGGAGACAAGATCTCTGTCTCGCCGGCCGCTGAGCCGCTGGCAGAGATAGAGACCGTCCGGCTCGAGGAGCTGAAGCGCAGCGCCAGCGTCAGCAGCGTCGCCGGCGGACGAGCAGCGACTCCCGCCAGTCGAGATCTCGCAGACGAGGAGCGCCCGCACTGGGAATGGGCTCTCGAGCATCCTCTGTCCAAGTGCGAGGTCGTCTCGCTTGGCCTGGTCTTCGACGTCGAGCTCAAGGGCGCCTCCAGGCGGTTCAGGGTCGTCCATATCGACCCCGGCAGCGGCGGGAGCACCGCCAACTCCGTCTTCAAGTACACGGAGAGATCGAGAGTGGCCATCGGCGCGCCTGAGGCCGCCTCGGGGGACGCAGCTTCGGCTTCTACGCAGCGTATCGAGGTCGCGGCGACGGGACTCGGTGGACTCGGTCCTCAGCTCGCCCTGGTCAACGAGCGGCTGCAGGACTTCAATACCCAGGACCAGAAGATCGTTATGCCCTCGTTCTACAAGAGTAGCGGCGGGATACTCATCTACGGAGCCAAGGGGACGGGGAAGAGCGCGCTGCTGGCCAGGATCGAGGAAGCAAACTGGCGCCGGACGTTTTCCATCACGTCTTCCATCGTGAACAGGACGGCCGGCGGAGACGGGACGGCAGTGCTACGCAAGATATTCTCGGACGCCCTCAAATACCAGCCCTCGCTCATCAAGATCGACCAGCTGGACTTTGTTGCTCCCAAGCGCGGGTCGGGGGGTGGTGATGCAACCGTCTCTCCTGCTCTCTGCGAAGGGATGGACACGCTTCAGGATAGCAAGGTGCTCGTCGTAGCTTGCACAAGACACCCGAATGACGTTGATGACAGTCTGCGGATGCCCCATCGTCTGGGCATCGAGATCGAGCTGGAGATACCTACGTCCAAGAGCCGGTTGGAGATATTGCATGCTCTTCGCGGGCCTGCGTCCGAACCGACAGACGAGCTTTTGCAGAGGATGGCTACCAAGACGCATGGCTATGTCGGAGCAGATCTACTCTCCCTACTCCAGCTGGCGTGCCGGAAGGCAAAGGCACGCATGCTGTCGTCTACACCCCTTCTTGCAAACGGCGTCAATGGCAGTCATGTTGAAGAGAGTGAAAGCAAACCTGAAGCCGTGTCTGAGCCGGATAAGGTACTATCACTGGAAATTACTGAGCGTGACCTGTCTCTGGCCATGAAGGAGGTGCGGCCAACCGCGATGAGGGAAGTCTTCCTGGAAACACCGACGGTGAGATGGTCAGATATCGGTGGCCAGAGATACATCAAGAACCGCCTGCAAAAGGCAGTCGAGAGACCGCTCAAGGTACGTCCCGGATAGCACCCTTCCCTTTGCATACAAATACTAATACAGCTTCAAGAAACCCGAGCGTATGAAGGATCTTAATATTAATGGGAAGAAGGGAATTCTACTCTACGGCCCCCCCGGGTGCTCTAAGACGATGATGGTCAAGGCCCTTGCAACAGAGGCAGGGCTGAACTTCCTGGCCGTCAAGGGCGCCGAGATACTCAGCATGTACGTCGGCGAGTCCGAACGGGCGCTGCGAGAGATCTTCCGCAAAGCCCGCGCGGCAAGTCCAAGCATCATATTCTTCGACGAAATCGACGCCATTGCATCCCGGAGAGAGGCCGGGTCCCACGGCGGAATCAACGTCCTGACCACCCTGCTGAACGAGATGGACGGCATAGAAGAGCTGAAGAACGTTCTCGTCATTGCCGCGACGAACAAGCCAGAGGTACTCGATCCCGCGCTCATGCGGCCAGGACGACTGGATAGCATACTCTACATCGGGCTGCCGGACATGGAGGCGCGCAAGGAGATATTCGAGAACTGGATCGACAGGGCCGACGTCAACGATGAGGTCGACGCCATCGTCCTCGCCTCCCTGACGGACGGCCACTCTGGCGCCGAGCTGGTCAACATATGCGAAACCGCCGCCGAGCTGTGTCTGGACGAGGAAGACGAGAAGAACACGCCCGGCCTGCAGGTCCAGTTAGAGCACTTTCAAGCCTCTCTCTCCATGGTGCCCAAACGGGTCATGCCAGAGGTCATTCACACCTATGAGCAATGGAGCAGGACCTTTGGGAACAACCAGCAGATAACCATGTTATAGTCTTTGCTTCTTGCTCGTCTTCATGTTATGATCTTCTCTTAATCTCTTCTTACTCGGCTTCATGTACGGTCTCCTTACATCTAATATTATGACCTCCTTATATCTATATCTACTCTATCTACTCTACTTATATCATCTATCATCATCTATATCTATATCTACTATATCTACTCTACTTATATCTTCTCGAGTATAACCATCACGTGATATTACATAAGCCAAAGTCCGGAAGAAACAAAAAAGAAACAAAAAGATCAAAAGGTCGAACGAAAGAACAACGTCAACGATCACTTAAACCTGCATTTGACCAGCCATTGACGTGCTGCTGATCGGCTCTACGGGTGTTATTCCTGTCTCCACGATATATACGGGCCCCCGAGCAACCCAGGGCAGAGATCGATAAGCTGCGTCTGTGATTTGGAGCTTCCGGTTGGCCAGGATAGGATGCCTTCGCGCAGTCGCTCGCGTTCGGCGTCGGCGTCGCGCAGCCCTCGTCGCCAGCACGATACTGATAACGATAATCAAAGACCGTCCTCTCCTCTGCCACACTCGTCTCGCCGCCGGTCGTCAAGGTCTCCCTCCCGGCGCTCGTCTCCTCAGAATGCGCGCTCCGCCTCGAGGTCGAGATCTAGGCCACCACGTCATCCCAGCCACAGGAGAAGTCTCAGTCGAGGACGGAGTGCGTCGCCAGCTCGAGGGGATCGAGATAGGCGGAATGGCCACCGCGGTAGTCGGCGCAGCGAATCTCGGTCAAGGTCGCGCAGCCCATATTCGTCCCGCAGCCGCAGCCGCAGCCCCGTCAGAGACCGTCGACAGCGTGGGAGGAGCTATACCAGAAGTCCTACTCCGCCGCCGAGGAGGAGTGCAAAGGTATGTCCCTTTTCTCCATCTCTCTGCTTGAGGAAAAACAACTTGCTGACTGAAGTAGATTGTCGTCGAGAAGCTGACCAAAAATGTAAACGAAAACCACTTACGAGAGATATTCTCCAAGTACGGAGAGATACAGAGTCTTGAATTACCCATGAACCGACAGTGTAAGCTTACCACTCCTGTTCTTGGTCATTTCAATCCGTTCTTGAAGCTAATCTCGATACACCCACTGTAGTCATGACCAACCGCGGAGCCGCTTATATTCACTATTGTGAGCCTGCTGATGCCGAGTCCGCGATAGCACACATGCACGAGGCCCAGCTTGATGGCGCCGTTCTTAGTGTTTCTATAATTCTCCCACGTCGCACATTTTCGCGCTCTCCGCCCCCTGCAACCAGGCCGCCCCGTCCAGAGTATGGGAACGGAAGGTATGGAGGAGGATTTGGTCGTGGTTCAGCAGCTTTCTTGGACTCGGGAAGACCGCCGCCTCCGTCTTCTTCACGATATCGCTCACCTCCTCCCCGCGGGAGATTCCGGGGCGGCCGTGGTACTGACCGACACGACATATATCGCCCACGGTCAGTGTCAAGGTCAAGGTCTCCAGCTGGCCGGGCCCGATCTCCATCCTACTCTTCAAGGTCACCGTCACAAACTCCACCGCGTACGAGACGTCCGCGGAGAGACAGTCCACCGCGTCGTAGGAGGAGAAGCTCGAGCTATAGTAGTGTTAGCAACAGGAGTCGAAATCGGTCTCCTAGCAGAACCCGAGGCCGATACGGTGGAAGATAGTGTTTGCAGGATGGAATCAATCCTGCGCCGTTAATCCCTCGGGAAGGCAGTGTGCTTGCAATCATTTTCATTTTAGATGGAATCCTTGACTAGCCAAGACCCGTCTGCGCTTCTATTTTCGATCCTTGGACGTATGGGACCAAGTTGGGAGGCTCAGTTCGAGACCCCCGAGTTTATGATTGCTCGTTCGTTCACTCCTGGTGTAAGATACTGGATAAACTAAATAACGCGAAGCTTGGGGGTAATAACGACTTTAATTTCTGCCTCTACATGTAGTATAGGCTTGCGTCAATGACTGAACCTAGGCAAGCTTTTATTTATTCTCAATTACTGCCCGGTTTTCAAGTCTGCGCGCGCGTACAGGCCAGACGTTTAAAAATAATGGGAGAGAGATAAATATTACAATATACTGTAGTAGTCTTGAATATACATTTGCAAATCCTATCAAGGGCAGCCAACGGCACACGGAGGGGAAAAAGCCAAGTATTAGGAAACTAGAAAAACGAGCACCAGCCTATATACATTGCTGCGAGATTCTTTATTCGGGTTGCCTGTAGAATTAGTTCGTCGACATGGCCGTCTACTGACAGCGGGACAGATTCTCCGGGGAGGAGACCACGAAGCTTGTTGCGGACAAGTTCAAGGACACCCTCAGGCGTATCTGGGACACGAGGATTATATCGCTTCTGCCACAGGGTATACTAGGTTAGGTACCTGCTGAATATATTCGGGGGTAGCCTATGTACTCACCTTTTTGCCAATGAAATCTGTTGTCGGGTCGTGCAAGAAGGTTTCAAGGATAGTCATGAGAGAGTCTTCATTTTGCCGAAGAAGATCCAAGGTGAGCTCGCAAGTCTTCCGGAAAGGACCTATAATGTTTAATATACTTAGTTAACGTATTCTATATGAAAGGGTTCTTGGTGTATACTGGGGGACCGTTTACCATTATACCCGTATGCCCCGAATGCATCAGTCATATTATGTGTTAATCGGAATGGAACCAATTCAGGTTTGTCGAATGTTAGCCCCTAATAGAAGAGAAGCGTTAGACCTGTATTAGCCCACGTAAATAGATTGAACAAACCTTATCAAAAAGACAATTAAAGTCGACATGTAGAATGCCCCCTGTGCCCTCTTCGAATAAGATGTTTTCTCCATGTCTGTCACCAAGCCTTCGGAGAATTAGTTTATGATCCATTAATGCACTAAGAATTGATGGTTTAGCGGGCATGTCACTTACCCGAGCGAATACCCAACGATAGACATCACGGCGCTAGATCTAGTGTATTTCAAACGTGCCGCGAACCATGTGGCCGGCTCAGGGAAAGTTTCGACAAACCATTCATGTAAGACTGGTGGATATCTAATAGGTCTGTGTTAGCTACTTTTTGGTACGCTGAGACCTGGGCCAAAAATGGTAATACCTTGCTAACACTTTCTGTGTAAATATTGGGAGCTTGGACTCATCTGAACATGCCTCGTCTAAATTTCTGCGTATTTCGGAGTACTTTTGCCTTGGTTAGTTTTAAGTCTCAGGTACCATCAAAGATAGAAAATTCCACTGTACTCACATTTGGGGTGACACCTCGCTCCTTATTAAGTTTGATCACAAGTTCTCTGAGAGTCCTGAGATTGTCAACCCATTCGATGAGGCCGCATTCTTCATTCAAGGGGGTGACTGCGTATGTTTTTATATCTACAGAGTAGTCGTGGTTAGCGGCGTGGGATACAATAGAGGCATATAGATGAAACAGATACTTACACAGGCGGCGTTTATTTGTTTCTAGATCCCTCATGAGGAACCGATTAATCATGCTGTTGAACTCCATCAACCGTTGGTCTTTGCGGAGGTCGTCCTTCGGTTTGCATAGAAGACTATAAATTTTGCCATCTGATCCACGTATGCTTATCTTACGCGGCTTCTGTAGCGAATTCAGGACCAGAGCTTCATCTAGGACGGCTAAAAATATCAAGTCATAAACGTTAGCTACGCAGAAACTAACAATGTTGGACACGAGTGAGGAAACATACCTTCAATAGTTACGGTATCAGGAGGAAAAGCACGGAACGTCTTAAGAAAGTGAGGTTCATGACTTGAGGGTAATGTGGGAGTCAATGTTGCCTCTAGAGGGATTACCAGTCTGCATGGCGCCGACCTATGGTTAAAATGCAAGTTCCGGGATAAGCTGACTTTCGGAGTTTTCTCCTCTATAGGGGCAAGGCAAAGGCCCAATAGTTCGTCCGAAAATTTTTGGCCTTGGTTAATGATAGATCGGATATCACCTCCCTGGTGGTCTGTTTTTGATTTTCTAGCAGACTCCTGAGGTGGCGATGAGAATGGTATTGTTAATTTTCTAATTTCATTATTTCTTCGTGTAGGGAGGTGGTGGTACTCACTGTTATCTTCTGGAGGATGGCGATTCCACGAGAGGCGCGGTCTTTTGAAGAAGACTTCAGTACTGCAAGCACTGTCCATAGCCCTTGTTGTGGAAATGCAACCACAGTCCTCACGATCATCAAAGTAAGTGCATTATAAACCGTCGCGTTTGATTGACATATACGGGCCACCACTTGAGGTAGAATTGTAAAGAGCTTGAATAGCGTTAATATCGATAATATCAATATAGAAAATAAATAGAATGTAGGAGGATTGGCCATACCAATGCTGGCGAGATTCGATTAGTATATTTTTTGAGCTGGGAGTGCATCTCGTCCAGGTTCTTCTTTCGCTGCGACATATTATGTCTTTGGAAATCCCTATGAAAGAAAATTAGAACTTGCTTCTTCGCACGATATAATGTACTTACTCATTGTCTCCTCGTTTTGGGTCAAATGGTTGATCGACAGCTGCGGCATGTTCTAGCCATAGAGTTAGAACTTTAGGCAGAGTCTGGAAAACGTATTTATTCCCGTATGCAAGAGATCTGAGATAACTGTTGATGATCAACTTTGAGGCTTCGCCGCTAAGACTAGTAATTTATTTACGTTAGCATCTAAAAGTTATCCATCTGATTTGCCAAATAAACATACTATTTTTGCCCCTCTTTTCCCAGGGGTTTGGACTTTTCGGAGTCCAATATCTTAGTATAATGTTTACCCAAGTAGTAATGTGCCTTTTCCCACCTGAAAAAATTTGTTAGCTTCCTCTAATAATATACCAAGGATTAATTTTACTCACTTTGAGTAGTAATTGATAGCCTGTCGATATCTTGAGATGATGACTTCTGACTGAGTCTGTCCGGCGCTGTCCATCCACTTGGCGAGTAAAAGATGAGCCTAGAAAAATGTTAACTTATGGTTGTAGCCATGGCATAGAAGATTTAGCAGCATACCCTAGCCATTAGTATGTTCTGTTTATGACCATCCATAGGAACAGGAACGGCGTGATCACCGCCACCGGTGCGGTCATACGAGCCGAAGGCATTGGCGGCAATTGCCCCTTCCAGGGTTTGAATAGCCTTTCTGTGATGACCCTCTTTCCACAGTAGTCTTGCATATTCTATTGTGGACGATTTATCGTTAAGCTGTGCGGAATGAAGCACTGCATTGAAAGCTTGATCTGTCCAGTTTGCCTTCCGCGCCAATCGTGCAATACGTTGCCATACGGATGCAACTTCTAACTCGTCATATGTAGGACTATTAAGAATTAGTGAGATGCTATATTTCCCAATCGGTTTTAAACAGGGATGAGACTTACGACAAATCCATTATGGCCTGTCTTATTCCAAGTATGTACTGTTTGTCCGAAATACAACCACCCAGCATTTCTAAACGACGGTCCAAAATACTGAAAAGTGCAGTTCGATCATTCGAAGAATTAGCGTAAGACCCCGAGGTTAGGAGATCTATTTCTGTGAGGACGTGTAATTTGAGGGTGCTATCATGGCTGGCTTGGAAAGTTGCGACAGAATTCGGTGTGAAGCCCCTTGCAGTATTCAACCGAAGCTCGTCAATGATTTTCTCCAGCTCTTCCTGTTTCCCCTGGCTAAATGCAACAAGTCCTGCGCCGATTCCAATATTGAAGTCCGCCGTGATCTCATTGCGAGGGCCTGAAGTAAGCTTCTCTAGCTTTCCCCATTTGCCTGTTACCCATGCAGACTCAATGGCAAAAGGGAGCATCTTTGGTACTATTGCCTCGTTCTTTTTCAGGGAGTCAAACTGATTGAGGAGTACGCCTAGGGAAGTTAGTGGAATCAAAGCAATATGTTGACTATTATTACACACCATGCTGTCCAGATTCCTTCAAGCACGTCAGCAAATTGAGTTGGGCATCGATATCCCCGGGCGATTTATTTAACTGCAACTCGTACCAACTCTGGGCAGCAGCCCATCGACCTGAATTTCGGTGTTCTAAGATCTGCTGGTCAAGGTCAAGAACGTGGAGGTGGGACGATATGCCTTCGATTCCATCGGGCTCATCAATCTGGGTATATATATCTTGCAGCCTTTGGTAAAGCGATTCAAGCTGAGTAGCATTTGTCTCTGGTCGTGATTTTTGTTGCCGTATATATTGTTCCCAATGGAAGAGTGCCCTGGCGTACGACTTACATTCAACCGCCCTCTTTGAAATTATTTCAGCTGGTATGCAGGACAATAGCTGCTCCACTCTCTTTATCTGCGCAGTTGATTCCGCAAGTGTTTCTTTCTGGCTGCGGCTGGCGTGGTTACCGATAGAAGTGATACTCGTGTACTCCTTTTTCTTTCCCTGTAGCCAGCGAGACAAGTAATCTAAAACGGTGAACACGCTCTAATCCAAATTAGCTGCTTTCCACTGGCCTCCATGTCCACCTCTACGGAGATTCTGACATACCTCGCTAAATAAAATCAAATTTTCGCGCTCTGGCCCCTTATGTTCGGGCAGGGGGCATTCCAAAATGTTGGTAAGCTCTCCTTTTAGATGCTCTCGCTCCTCGTCTATGGCGCTTACTGCGACATTGAGAGCAGCAAATGGGAGTAAAAAGACAGAGATAGATTTTTCCTGGGTCCGAATGATACGGCTAAAAACGCTAAAAATTATTTGAATATTTGTGCTTTTGCCTTTTTGAAGCATGTCAAGAACAAAGGTCCTTAACCATTCGGAGTGGTTTGATGAAGGAGAGAATAGAGGATAGCAACAAGATGTGCTGATGGCACCGATTGTGACAGAGTACTTGGAGTTGAGGAAAGGGGTCAATGTATTTCTGGAGAGCTCTGGGAGGTCCAGCCAGCGACGATATAAGTCGCTAGATTGAGGATCCTGGGACCGGGGAGGAACGGCGGTACTTAAGTTACCAGTGGTCAAGAGCGCCTGCATAGCATAAGCAAGGAAGCCTTGCGTACGACTGTTAGATGCAGCCAGGAAGGCATCGACAAGAATATTTTGCAAGCAAAATATAATGAAGTCGAGGGTTTCGTCTGACCTCTCGAAATTGGACAAAACGACTATATCCTTTTTCTCCTTGACTGACTCAATACGGTTGGGATCGAGACAGCCTATGTGGCCCAGACACTGCGCTGAAAGCGAGACTATCATTGGAGAACTTGAGCTATATTTGACGCAGCAATCCAATAGCGTTCGTGTTACCTTTCCGACAAGGCTTTTATTCGGTTGTTCATTAAACACAGAACGATGGATAAACTCTTCGTGTTTGACGAGATTTGCCAAAAATTCAACCATGGCTCGTTCAACGACTGCAAAATTATCACTTTGGCACCGTCGGCATAGGGCCACGAAGTTGCTTCGAATATCCATACCATTTTTGACTTTCTCGATGGCCTTGTCTTGTTCTGCGAGTTCAGGTATCGATGCTAGAGACGGAAGGGTCTCCGATACGGCAATGACCGTGTTTTCGTGATCACTAAGAATGTAATCTACCAGCTCCACTTCACTTTCTCTGCTTTTGTCAGATAAAACAGACCAGTATTTCAGAATAATTGCAAAAGTTTGATCAATCAATGGCTCAAGGTCGACATCGTTGAGAGCGAATATCATAATATTCCATGTCGCGAATGCATGGTCACGAAGCTCATCCGCATCAAGGGCGGACCGCAAACAGGCGCAAATCTAATAGCTATTGGTCAATATACTGTCTGCTTTTGGGAAGGGACAAGTCATACCTGTGGCAACGCAATGCTGATATTCCCTTTCGCAATTTTTATCATTTCTCCCATGGCAACAATATCTCGTTTCTTCTCTGGTATCGGTTGTAGAATTTGAAAATCATTAATGACATGAACGAATTCTGTAACCACTCCTAGGACGTGCTCTTCGATAAAGACAGCTAGATTATCTGCTTTTGCAGCCACTGCATTGCCATCCTGCCGCGGGGTAATGGATGCAATATATTCAAGGGCGTCATTATACTACTCAATGATTAGCATTGGCATCTTTGTTGGTTATAGACGCTTACCTTTGAGCCCTTCCCTTCGCCAGAATCACCAAGCCCCCGTAGTAGCTCGCATGTTATTGGGACGCATTCAGACCGAACCAACTTGGAAAGAGTGGGATCATTAAATTTCACAGACAGTTCTTTAAGAATCGATGGAATCGCTGTCTCGGGGTTAGGAAGAGGCTGGACGAGCAAGAGAGCAAGGATTGACGCAAGATTGGATCTGGTCTTGATTAATTCAGAAACTGATTTCTTGTCGTGAGTCATGGCAATACGTGTGATGATATCTTTCTTCCTCGTTAGTACAAGGTATGGTAAGGTATGGATTGTAGTTAGTCGTAAAAATCCGTTAACCTCCATCCCAAGTAGATCGCATAATTGATCTGCCATTTGTGGTCGAGCGTGGAAATTCTTGACGACCAGGACAGAGAGTGTCCTCCAGAAGGGTCTAAAAAGTGCCGCAGGAGTCATTTTCAAGGAATTGGCTAATTTAGATATCTATACCAGGTAAGAGATAGGCCGTGTAACAGGAAAATACTTCAGCTGCTTACCTCCGTATAAGCTACAGCGCTAATGAATGGGTTGGCGTGGCCTAGATATTCGAGCATCCGAAGGAGTACGATATTCATTTCTTCATCACCAGAAATCCTAGTGGTTATTGGTTAGCAGGTTAGCAACATACAAAAGGGGGGCCGAGACCATACTCAGCAACTCGCCGCAGGGCCATAACGCATGTTTCCTGCATAAATAGCTCGTTCTTCTCGAAAATCTTGTGCAAATATTCTAAAGCTACAACAAAATTGTTGCGGCGAATATCCGAGCTACGGGGGCCCCTTAGAAAAGACGCCATCGTCCTTCTAGATAAAGAATAAAGATCAACCTTCGTCAGACAAACATACTCGAGGCGAAAACCGGGGAAATTTTCTTACCCAGCAGCTATCCGCAATTCTCTAATGGAACTTTTGAGGGACTGAAGACAATATTCTCCAAATGGGGATACCCCTAGCCTATCATCCTTGCCCATCGGGTCATGATTCATGATATTTCGAATGGCAATCAATGCGGAGACTCTGCACCTCCCCGAGTCATGGATTTTCGGAAGAATCCCCTCGACAATGTCCCTCAAATGCCCAAACTGGGAGTGGAAATTTGGCCTTCTGCTATAGCCTTCTAGTACGCCGCAATCACATACGTTGCACGTAAAAATTTGACCTGAGATATTGCCATACTCTTCTCCCTTTAGATTGTTTGCCCAGGCACAGGCTAGCCTTCCCAGATTTGCAATTGTATTGCATTTATCGTTGGGGGATAAGTTTGCGAATTCGTGTCTAAAATTGATTAACAGAGCATTCTAGAACAGAATGGAATCATGAGCTTACAGAGAATCCTCATCTAAGTCCTCGAGTCCATTTGCGGGGAAAGTACCAAGTGCGCTATAAATAGTGTTAGATATAGTATTTGGAAGATCTGAATCAACATCCGCATCCTGCGTATCGGATAAGCGAAGTCGTTTTCGCGCTCTTTCATTTGCAGGATCTAATGCTCCAGTCGCGGTTGTCCCATTTCCAGGTGGTCCATTTGAGCGACTAGTAGATCCCCTATCTTTATCACATAACCCAATACGTCGCGGTACTTTAGATGCTAACTTTGCCCGGTGTTCCCCAGTCATCACCCTCAGGACGACATGCTATAACTCCGTCAGATTTTGTTGGATCAATCATGGAGCTATTTGTCGTTACAAAGGGTAAACTAACCTGAAGCGACTGGTGTAGGGCTTGGAAAGCTTCAGTATCAGCCTTAAGATCAGATAGGGCGTGAAAGAAAAGGTCCTCAACGAGATCTTCTATTCCTGCAAACAGCTGACTCAATCGAATAACTTCAGTGAGAAATTCAGATAAGACCTGCTGCAACTCAAAGCTCCTCTTCAATGTTTCCGAGACTAGGAGGTCAACCCCACATTGGAACAATATATGCAGCACCTTCTGGTCGATGCGTGAACTTAGCCGGATAGCATATGAACATAGCTTTCGAGAAAAGGAGACAAATTCAACCAAGAGGCCGGTCAGCCTCGGCTCTTCCTCAGGAACTGTGTTTATTTCGAGCCATTCAAAAACTGCCTTCCATAACCTTACTTCAAAGTGTAGGCCACGATTAAAACTTTCGCGCAGTAAAGATGCTCTGGAGTCAGGTAATGAGAGATCAACTGGACAGGTCACAGCCTCTATAAGCCTAAAGCAGGCTTTTGCAATGACTTGCGGACTCCCTAGCTCAGTGCTGAGGAAGCAAGCTCGTGGCAGCCCCAGTTTACCTAAACAGTCTAGGAAGTCCACAGAAGGCACTGGAAAGCTTAAAGTACTGCTAGATAAAGCATTTCCGTCAGATATATCGGCGGCCTCAACTGCGTAAAGTAATTCTGTATCCGTCTCCCATGGTTAGTGAAAGGGGACCGTAAGTCTCGGTAATCAAGAAAAGAGGTTTATACTAACCCCCGATACAGGCCTGGAGGAACCGAGATATTGATTTTGCTGAGTAGCATAGTTGAATAATTTTGAATTGGGCGCTGTATATCATAGACACGACCTGGCAGACCTTATCTTGTATGCTTCTCTCATCCCAAGAGCAAAGGAGAGACAGAAGGGGTGACAGAAGCCACACAAACAATGGTGACTCAGGGATAGTCTTCCCTAGAATCTCTGGTTTTGAATTCTCATGAAGAACAACAGGTGCCCTCTGTATTGCAAGGCGGATGATATCAAGGCAGTCGAGAGTCTGGCCAATAAGATCCTCCCCCGAGGCCCTCACATTTTGAGGTTTGAGGGACGGCTCAAGCCCGGCCTTGACCACCACGTATATTAGATTGTAGATATCATGGACGTTATTGTCAAGGTTTGTTTGGCCATTCTCGCTTTGGCCGAGGATTTCCCGGCGTAATTGTGAGAAGGTCTCGCGATCAATGCCATGTTCGCGGTCGGTTCCAGGTGCCAAATGGGGTGCAAGATTAGTCGGGATAAGCGAAGATGCGGGCGCATCCCCGGGCCCAATATCTTGCTGCTTCCCTACGGGGCGCCGAGTTTTCATACCATTCTGGCCCGCCATGAGAGCTCCATGTCATGTAACGGTCGCTGGAAGAAACGTTGAGAGCGGTAGTCGAGGTTGTTCAATGAGATATATGAGCTGTTCCTTGGTCCACGATTTACTACCTCAGACGGCGTACAGCAAAGTAACGAGGAAAGAAAAGAAACGGCGCGGTCTCAACGGTGTCTGATATGGAAGCTCGGTCGTGTCTTGAGGCTCAAAAAGATCGCGGAGGTGTCTGCTTAGTCAGCCACAACTCGGCGATATCGAAGAATGGACGTTTTAACGACGATGCGAAAAGGTCATCTCCTTTTGGTTTACTCTCTCAAATCTGTATTGGGTGCTCGGTAATATCTACCCGGTCCTTCATGAGCTATGGCATTTCCCAGTGTCTGAGGTACAGATTTCATTTATGTTGTTTGCAGTGCAAGACCCAGCACAATGATGCAGGCAGTCACCAACCGCTCAAAACATGAGGTCTTCATGAAGATGGCTTTGAAAATGGTATTAACAAGCTACTGCCTACCCCTAGCTACTATATATGTGTCCCCAAGCGGCGTGTGTTAAGCTGACTATTTCTTAAGGCCGAAACAGCGCTGGCCGTTGGCGAAACGCCTGTAGGCTGCGTTCTCGTAAATAAAGATAAAGTGATAGGATCTGGGATGAACGACACCAATAAATCACTGAATGTATGTTCTTTAGGGATACAGCCCGTACATAAAATAATCCAGCCAGGAGGTATACTGAAATTATATATTTTTTTTCTGCAGGGTACAAGGCACGCGGAGTTTTTAGCCATCGAAGAAGCCTTGAGAAGTCACCCACGATCCATATTTCGTGAGACCGACTTGTATGTGACTGTCGAGCCATGCATCATGTGTGCCTCAGCGCTGCGGCAGTATCACATACGGAGTGTGTACTTTGGCTGTGCGAACGAACGTTTCGGGGGTACGGGGGGTGTTCTAACACTTCATTCAGAGTAAGTTATCAACCTCAGCGCTCCAATTTACAATGTTGGCCGGATCAACACTATCAACACATGGCTAATACCATGGCCAGTCCTGCAATTGACCCCCCGTATCCAGTTTATGGAGGAATATTTAGAAAGGAAGCTATCATGCTGTTACGACAGTTTTATGTGCAAGAGAATGAAAACGGTATGAACGGGTGTGAAACATTGATAATAATGACTTGCTAATACTCAAGCATAGCTCCCAACCCCAAGGGCAAAAAGGATCGAAAGCTAAAGGACGAGATAGAAGATGCCCCTCATCTAAAGGGACTCGATGGAATCTTGCCCTTCGAGTAAATCCGCGCCGGATATTCCATATCAGTCGAAACCTTGGTGTACATATTTTTTTTGATATGGTTGCGGGAGACACGAGATCGAAAAGAACTGGTAAATCATGTGTTGCCGAGAGTATTATATACAGACATAGAAAAGAACCTGGGAATCTGAAGGATTGTTGCATTACCGATGGTCAAGCTATCTATTGACTGGTCATCATCTTTACACGCTCGGCTTCTAGCTCTCGTTCAGCCTGACGGTAATATTTTGCAGTATCAACACCGTGCTGAGGAGTTAACGTATAGTTAGTATGAATAAAATTTTCAGACTGGGCGCCGAATGGGTGCGTACCTGGTTGTGGTTGACAACGTTGAACCAAGGGATCACATGGATGAAAAGCGATGTGTATCTAGAATTTCGTGCAGCAACACCCTGCATGTATGGCGATAGTGACGAAACTCCGTAGAGCGGTTCTCCCTTTTTCACCTTCTCAACCATCTCGCGCATGTCCATCTCCTCTTCCCGAGCGTTCTCCGTGAGTCCATAGAATCGATCTGTAAAACGACAGGTGTTATTACTTAGAACTCATCACGCTGCAAGCCAGAAAGGGATCGGCCCCTATGGTTTGATATACGTGCCAACAGGGCATTGGGGAACACTGACTGGAAGATCTCTGATAGACGGTAAGTACGCCCGCGGCCAACCCAACTGCTCCGGACAGTCTCATGCATCGGGCAAAGTTGATCGCAGCGGACGCAGCAGGCTGAACCCGATCCATGACTCCGAAGACCAGCGGGCTCACGGCGGCAACACCAGCCCCAAGGAGGTAATCGGACGTTCGGGCATACCCAAACACGCGGCGAATATGGCTATATTTCATATCGTTAAGAAAAAAGGTCACGGAGAGGTAGGTCACAGCCAAGGTCGTAGACGGAAGGGGATGCTGTGGTTTCTTACGGGTCTGAGTCCAATAACTGCGGGTGGACTGGTCAGCACAGGTTTGACGATGTCACGAAGGTTGGAGGGGGTATGAGCAGGCGGTACGTACGGGATAGTCAGTATTTAAGTGCTTGGAAGGCACAATTGGCCTGCCATGGTCGGCGGCCATGCTGCGATCGATGTGGCGTTGGCAATTGCTTTCAAGAGCGCCTTCAACTGCGTCGTTTCTCAAGCGATGGAACAAGTTGATGTTCTCGAGCCAAATCCGTCCACACAAGAAGTCAGGTGATATATATGATGACTAAGATGATTAAGCAGGGATATGCTTAGGTAATGCACGTGACCTGGCTGGCGCGTCGCGTGGTTTCGCGGTCTTTTAATGGAAGAAGATAATATATAGAGGGAGTATATCAACTGGAGAGTCGGAGCTGGTTACGGAGTACGCTTGTTGAATCCCTGTTCTTTGTTCTGTGCAGTGTCGGGACCTTTTAGCTGCAATGGCCTCCAATGACGATGTGGACGACCTCTTCGATTATGACGCCGGGCTAGACGATATTCTTCGAGAAGTAGAGCAGAAGACAAGAAAGACCGCCGACTCAGCTAGCAACAACCCAACCAAACCGGACGGCGATATCCTTGGTATCGATGATGAGATCAAGGTTACTAAGAAGCGGGCACCGATAGTGAAACTTGACGAAACGAGGTAAATTGAATATGCTGGTCCCTCCTTGCGTGGTCGATAGTCGACTGAACATCATCGGCGGAACGTAACAGGCTATTATCCCAAGCTGGTATCCCCAAACTCCGGAAAACAGCAAAGACGAAACTTAAACTGAAGGGGAAAGGCCATGAAGTACGTATCAGCTTTATAGCTGCAGCGTTTTAGTCCAATGTCAGCTGTACTCCGTACTGTCCGTACTAATAATAGTTCAATACAGTTCTCTGATGCTGCTCGGTTACTCAATTTTTACCAGCTATGGCTAGACGACTTATACCCCCGCGCAAAGTTTTCTGATGGCTTGTCTATAATTGAGAAATTGGGCCATACTAAACGATTACAAGTGATGCGGAAAGAGTGGATTGACGAGGGGAAATCAAGAACAAGAGGAATCGATAATGAGGCGGATGATAATACAATGAAACACAACCTTCCTTCACGGGAAAAGGGAGAGCGACAGCAAGGGCAGCTGGAGCCAGGTGGGAAAGAAGGTAGCCTCTTCACCTCGTCCACACAACCCAAACCGGATGTTGTTAAGTCTATTTTTGGTGGAGATGGTGATGGGCGAAGGGACTTTAACAGCACAGCGGGGGATGACGAACTCTTCGTTTCAGGGGATGAGATTATGACTGACCTACTACCCCGCGAGGGTGTCAACAACGAGAAGGATTCTGGCGGGGACAATGCACCTGGTGAGGATGATGATCTAGACATGCTTCTTGCCGGAGGGGATAGTAATGCCGGCCCAAACATCATACCCAGATCGAGTACTGTTGGAGCCACATCCAAGTCAGTCGAGGACGACTATGAGAACGACTGGGAGGCAATGCAAGACGACATGTAATATAACTTAATAGCTGTTTATCGCAGCATATAAGCACATAAAACCCCTGGAATGATAAATGACACGAGAATACTCCGCATGTATTTAGTAATTTTCTCATTTGAACGCTTCAGAACTAAAGTACACCAACAAATGCTACATGGCCAATGATCACCTACACTTCGCAGCGTAGGCTGGAAGGAGGAACAATGGTGAGTAATAAAAGAGATATCCAGCAAAAAGGTCAAGGAATCGCCAATTAAACACATAAAACTCCAGGGATACAAAAATGAAACTAGGTAAACATACCCTAAAGCACTATGAAGTGCTTGGGATAATGTTGGGGAGATCTCAAGAGGCGTCATCGACTCACACAGAAGACAGGACGAACGGCAGAAACACACACCCTTGAGCAGTAAAACTGCTCGGGATCTGTGTTTGGCAAATTCCCAAAGCCACAGACATTTCGCGAGGGAAGACCCGATCGAACACAAGTAGGTTCGAGGGAAGGTTCACATGGGGGTTCGTATAACAGGGCTTGGTCCTAAACATGCCAGAGAACGAAGAGGGGAGATGTTTTTGTTTCCCTTTTTAAGGCATCGAAGATTTAAATCATGACAATACCGAGCAGAGGATGTGGAAACCCCTACCAGCAAGCTGGGTTCATGAGGTCGAAGGGAAAGCGAAAAAAGGAGCAGAACCGGAGAATCAGACGTAACATCAACGAGCATCGGAAAGGAAGCAAGAGCAGGAAAGTCATACCTAAAAGCAGAATAACAAGAAAGCAAGGCAGTACAACGGCAATATGCGGAACCAGTAGCAGTGAGTAGTCAATAGCACAAACAAGAATAAGCCAAAGGGCAAAAACAAAAGTAAGCTCCAGGCGAGAAATAACGCAGAGCACAAGAATGGGATGGATTTTAATGGAGGTAGAGAAGATGAGTGTGTCATGAGTACGGAAACAGCTCAGTTGGCAAAATAGCCAGAAAAGATGTCTTGACGGTTTCTGGTAGGGCTGTTCAAGTGTAGATTGTGCTTTTTCTTATTCGGAGACGGCAGTGAAGACGGAGTACTGTCCGCCGGCACCAGCGGTGTTCAATTTCTTCCCACGGACAGCAGTGTTATCGACAACGGTGGCGACTTCGATATCATCGTCAGTCCCTTGACCAGTCTGGTAGTTGGCAGAGAAACCCCAGGTCCACGCGCGACCCTCATTATCAATGGCGATGGAATGATCAGCTCCCGCCGCAACGTAGTCCGCCTTGAATCCAGGAACAGCGGTGGGCTCGAACAGGACGCGAGCACGGTTTCTGTCGTCTTTAATGACGGCTGAGTCGGGTAAATTTTCGACCTTCAAGCCAGATTGGAAACCATCGAGACGGCCCCAAACCAAACAATCGCCTTCAGCAGTGCGGGCAAGGGAGTGGTGGGATCCGCCGCAAATTTGAACCACGTTCTTTTCCTTGAGAGAGTCAACAACGGTGGGGTGAAGGATGACGGCTTCATCATCACCGGCACCTTGCTGGATACCAGTTTCACAGTAGCTGTTGAGGCCCCAGCCATAAACTTTGCCGGACTTGTGAACAGCGAAGGAGTGAAATGAACCACAACCAATGTGGACGATGTTCTTTGGAAGACCAAATTCGCGAGGCTGGAGACCGTTCAGTTTATTGCGCTCGACAATACGACGGCCAAGCTGGTTCTGCTGGCCAGATCCCCATGCAAAGACGGCGCCACGGCTGTCAAGAGCCAGAGTGTGGTTATCACCGCAAGCGAGGTGCGTGATCTTCTTGAGGCCAGGGATGAGCTTTGGGGTGGTCTGAATTTTCGTGTCGGCGTCAAAACCGAGAATGCCCTCGTTTCCCTGGTGGATATCGTTAGCAAAGGAGAATTCCTAAAGCGAGAAGTAGAACAAAGAATAGATAAATATGGGCACACATACTCTGAATGTACCCCATCCGTAGACCAAGCCATCATCGGTGAGCGCAAACGAGGAACTGTCGCCGGCTGCAACCTCAACAATAACAGTTCCTTCAGGGAACGCGTCGGATGGAATAGCTGTGGGTGTGGATTCGCGTGGGTTAAGGCCGCTGTCACTGCCACTATCGGAGCTACAGTCGCTCTTTGCATCATCATCAATATCTTTCAGGCCACCTTCCCAGGCGGTGTCACGGCCCAACGCGCCTTGGTCATTCACGCCCCAAGTCAGGACCTTGTTGTCGTGGGACAGCGCGACGCAGTGCATACCGCCGGCCGCGACCTGAACAATACCAACATCCCCGGCAGCCAAAAGCGCATTCAAACGCGGGCGCTTCACGTCAACAGTACCCTTCGCGGAGCCTAGGCCGAGTTCACCCTGGCTCCCTTCACCGCAGACGAAGACGTTTAGTTTCTGAGATGGAGCCTTGTTTATCACAACTTTGGGCTTGGGCTTGCGGGTAACAGGGGCCTTTGCGACGCGAGCCTTCTTGGGCTTGGATTCTGGCGCGGTCTCTTCTTCGGCCACGGCCTTGCGTTTCTTCACTGGCGGTGCTGGTGTGGCCTCCTTTTTGGCCTTGGTCGCGCCTGTTGTTGCTTTTGCTTTTGCTGCTGCTGTCGTCTTGCGCTTGGTGGTGGTATTCGCGTCGGCGTCGACCGCGGCCTTTGCAGCAGCAGTCTTCAGCTTCGTCTTCTTCGTTTCAGCAGTGGAAGCTGCAGCCTTCTTCTTCGCAGCAGTTGCAGGCGCAGCTTTCTTCACACCGGCCTTTTTAGCCATGGCGGCTTTGGGTGCTGCCTTTGGAGCTGCTTTCACAGTCGTGGTTTTAGCACGCGTCGACGTCCTCGTCGAAGCTCGAGTGGGCGCCATTGCAGGCAGAGACGCGGTAGTGAGATAAACTCGACAGTTATGGTGTCCACGTAGCGAGGTCTGTAGGGGTTTTTGATGATTCTACCGACGTTGTGGATGTGTAGTGTGAAAGATGAGAGTTCGAGGGCAGGTTGGTCGTTTGTTTGTGTTCGAAGAAGCTCGCAACTTTTTTTATACCCGGCTTATGTAAGCTTACAACCGACGAAAACAACAGGACAGGACAAAGGAAAGGACAGGATAGGAGGACAGACAGGACAGACAGGACAGACAGGACAAAGAGAGGACGGGATAGGATAAGACGATATGGAGGACAATAGAGGTAGAGTCCCGCTCGAGGTCGTCCTCCTTGACTTTCAACCTATCACCAAATAACAATATTGACAATAAGTTGGTAGATTATTTAATATACTAATTTGATATTCACTGGTTATAGACTTGTAGACATGCCCTGTTCCACAGTTGATCCGGTGGTTGACCACGGCTGTTCCTGAATATGTATTTACCTGAGGATGAAGACAGGCACAAGTTTCACGGATCCATGGATCGGATGCACTTAGACTACGTCTCGACAACGATAATAGTTTATGTCATGTATAAACCACAGCCTGAGCCGACAGCCGGTATTACACATACTGATGCACATCTGGATCTTTAGTCAAGGGGCGAAGCGAGGACGTACTGCATGGAGACTCGTGTTTTCACCGGATGACCCCGCATCGGATCTTCTCCTGTAAAGGTTGGTCAAGGGTATATATATGTAAAGACGAAAAGCTCATCTGAGAGCGGATTGCATTATCTTTTGACTCGTTCTGGTAGCAGACAGTATGGCGGGAAGACCGGAAAGCCTTCCTAAGTTCTCTGACCTACCGTTGAATAAAGATGACCCTTTATATTCAGCCTGGGGTCTCTACGGGACGGACGATGAACTAGGATTCTTGAATAGACTGACAGACGAGGTGGTTAGACTGGCTGCGAAGGAAATTAAAACTGGCGCTAGGTACGAAATACCAACAATATGCCCCTATACATATACATCAAGGGTTAATATATACTAAGGGTGTCTCTAAACTGGCCACTCGACGCTCAGAACAAAGTACCATTTTTTGGCCGCCAGGTCTTCCACAAACACATTATCGACAGGTCCCCCCGTGTGGTGAATGACGATGTTTGGACATTTAATACTCAGGGCAGCAGTCAATGTATGCGCCACCTTGGCAGCCACGTCCTATATGATGGCTGACTCCATGCTTATGTATTGCAGGGGACGGACTTCGCCATTTCGCCTATCAGAAGGAAAAGAAGTTTTACAATGGTGTGACAATGGATGATATCCATGGAGAAGATGGATCAACCATCAATGGAATTCAAGGTATTGTATTGTATATTCATTCCGCTCGGTGGGTAAAATCAAGAAGCTGCTAATCTCTTTCCTAAATAGCATGGGCCGAGAAAGGCATCGTTGGCCGTGGTATTCTCCTTGACTACTACAGATGGCGGTTAGCAAATAATGTGCCGGCGGACGTTTTTAAAACGACTCCCATCCCACTTAAACATCTCAAATCGGTAGCAGAATGGCAAGGGACAGAAATAAAATTTGGGGACATACTTATCATCCGAGTAGGTACGTTGTCAGACCCATTACCCCAAATATATACAAGTCAGATATATTAACGGAGACTCAGGATATATGGTCGAGTTTAACAAGTTAAGCCCTGATAAACTCGTGGAATTGGCGAACCAGCTCCCTCCGAATCTGATTGGAGTTGAAAGAAGCGAAGAGATGCTTGAATGGATCTGGGAGAATTTCTCCGCGGTCGCAGGCGATCATCTGTCATTCGAGTCCTATCGTAAGCTTTCCTATGACGAGTTTTATCCTCATCGCCCAGGTGCTTACACGATGGTTATACGGGAAATAGCGCCCCCGAAAGACTGGAGTATGCACGAGGTCCTCTTGTCTGGATGGGGATGCCCCATAGGAGAGTTGTTCGACTTGGAGAAACTCGCGGCCGAGTGCGAGCGTCAGAATAGGTGGTCCTTTTTCATTACCAGCGAGCCCTGTAACGTGCCCGGTGGTGTAGCGAGGTATTTTATACGCCGTTTCCCACATGAACACACTCTTGCTCAATGTGCTAACCAAACGGAGCTCCAGCCCGCCAAATATGTTGGCAATATTTTAGGGAGTCAGATAACAGTTTGTTCGCTTCGTCATCACTCGGCTTCACGGGCAGCTTCCTCTAAACCGAGAAGAATTGGAGGTGGAGGGGTTTGCCGGACGGCTTTTATCTTGCCACACATGATGACATCCTTGCCTAGAGGCTGCCATTTCACATCGTGGGGAGTTAGGGCGTTTATCGGATTGCCTTCTTCGTCATTTTTTGAGTCCGGGGACGCAGAAACGCCGCCACGGCCAATGTAGGTTGGCGCGATGGTAACGATGACCGAGTTAATGAAATCAACGTATTCAGGGTTTAATAGTTCGCTCAACACAACCCCTCCTCCCTCAATCATGAGGCTGCGTATCCCTTGATTTGCAAGAGCGCCAAATATGGCCTCCCATCTCAATCGCCAGTGCGGGTTGTACTCTCTAATGCGTAGGTAATCCCCCCCATGACGCTTTAGTAATAGAAGTTTGTCCGGGTGGAGTTCTGCACCGGGCGATACAATAACCCAAGGTGCCTTCCCTTTGCCCTCCGCAGCGGTCTTCAGTAGCCTGCTCTCGGCAGTTGCCGGCCAACGACCGGTAGGATCTATTATTACAGGCCGGGGCTGCCACATTGTACCGAAGCCCCCAAAACCTCCTGCACCTTCTAACCGGCAATTTAGGCCAGGGTCGTCGGCGAGGGCGGTTCCAAGCCCAATAATGATTGCGTCATGGCGGGATCGCAGATAATGGGTTACTGCTTTGGTCTCGGAGCCAGATAGTACGGTCTGCATCCCTGGCTTAACAGATATTTTGCCATCCATAGACTGTGCATATGTAAGGGTCACATGCGGGAATCTCCAGCCATCGCTGTCGACGTTGATGTTGATGACGCTCTGATTATCGCCTGGCCTTGGTAGGTATAACTCCAAGAAATCCAAAGAAAAGGTCGGGAATGGCAGCACATTAGCAGGCAAATTGGTAGACCTAGGGTGAGCTATGATCGCCGGAGGGTGGTCTGCTTGGTGACCATCCTGCACTTTGTAAACACCCAGGCCGTTCTGGTAGGCGTAACCATCATGCGGCCGAAGTGTGAGGCCGGGATGGGTGGATCTCCACTTCCCAGATACATTCCTGACGTCGATCGTCGTCAGATGCTTTCCGCCAGCAGCGTCGAGCTGTTCGGGATCTTCGCGGAATTTGGCGAATATGGAAGCCGGCAGGTAACCCTGGGCAGCTTCTTGTCGGACATATTCCATCACACCGGAATTCTTCTTAATCTTATCCATGAAGTCTAGATCGTGTGAATGAGCATGGCTACTGTTTGGGCTCCTTGAAATTGTAATGGTTGTATGGGCGCCTTCGAACTTGACCACGCGGATCTGGAAATTGCAGGTCCCTCCCTCGCGGGCCACCTTATTCCTCGGCCTCTTACCATCAGGCAATGGCCGTTGGGGTGGACGTTTGCATGTTGGGCGCCGCAAACGGCACATGTAGTAGTCGGTGATATGAAGTCCGTCCTTGGTCGACGAAGAGCGCTGTTTTACCCAGATATTGTCTATAAACGGCCAGTACATGGTAAATTCATCCACGCTGAGCTCGATGGGCTCCTTGACGTCGAACAACAAGTGTCTGACCCAGCCTATGTTTGGAGGGTTGACATAGGGGCGCCAATCCCCTACTGGAGGTAGTTCAGTCTGGTTATTGCTGCCTGCTACAGTCAAGGCGCCGTTTGATGACTGCGGTGGTACATTCTCTCCATCATGGGGTACTTCTGCTGCCGGCGGTTGCGAGTGTGGTTTCCCGTCCACCTGCGCATGTATATCGGCTTGCAGTCTTGAATCGCCATCCCCCGTCTCGTCCTCGCCAACCAGCTCAGATTCATCTTCCATGTCCGTATCTTCAGTTGGGTGAGGTTGAGGTAGCTGCTCCCGGCCCTGTGGCTGGTCCGTACTAGGTTGGGCTTCCATGGCCGTCGCAGTCAACTCGCCAGGCCAAAGTGGATGTCCAACGATACTAGATACACAATGTCTAGCGCTCTCCCGACTGCAACTCGCGCAACTCGCACAACTCCAGCACTTCACAGTCGTCGATGGGGGGGGAAAGGCGAAGAAACGAAGTTCGATGAAATGCAGTGAGAGAGCAGAAGAAGACCCCCATTTATTGTGTGACGTCTAAGTCGCTTACTCAGCACGGCCTGTGCGTGGCTCAGGGACGATTTAGTTGCCTTTCCGGGCTAGCGTCATGTCAAGTGACGTACTGGTTTTACGCTGCTGTGATTGGCTAATTTTATCCCCTCATGGCATAAACCTTAAATTATTATTGGTCAATGACAGGAAAACACCAGTCACCTGACTTGTGTCCTTATTTTCATATCTCACGTAATCAGATTATTGCAGACATTATTCAGCCATGCGAAGGTTGGGGATACGATCTATGGAGGCGGCCTCAGATAGCCGAAGACCTCGTTTCGTTTCATCTGCTATCCATTGAAACACTCCCCTGGCCAGGTTGGAGAACAGACAGACGTAATCCCTCGACCGAGAGACCGCTTGCATATGTTATGAATTTTGGTGGTCGTTGCAGGGTATTTCACGTTGATGTATCCATGACCAGATCAGTCATCCATTGATTCTAGAACAGAAAAAAGGCTGGAGAATAGACGAGAAAGATTATTAAAACAAACAAAGAAAGACGCGGGGAATCATCTACAAGGCCAGCCCAATGTCTCCTCCAACTTTAGCCAGTGTCTCGTAAACCCTAGGTGGCAGTTTATATTTGATCATTCCAGAAAACACCATCAGATCCTTTGCCATCACCAAAAGCTCGTTGACCAGAGTTTGCCGCATGTCGTTCTCGTAGGCACCGGAATACATCCTTTCACGCTCACGGCTGATGCAGGTTATACTCCACATGATTAGACTGCCGGTATTCCGGGCGATGACGGGGGGTAGAGAGGAGAATGCCTGGGCCGCGCTGCGGACGTAGGTGATGGATCCCTGAGCAGTGAGTGGGAGGATTTGAAGATTATTGATGTCCTGCAAAGATGTTAGATTGGGCAAACAAGGATAGAGGGGGAGGGGGTGAGAGCTTACATCCAATGCAGGCGCCCATTGCCCAGCTTCAACCTTGGATTTTGTTTCCATCATTCGAAGAAGTAGTCCGCATGCCTCGCGGTTGATGGGATGGATCTTTTGATAGTAAAGAGCATTCGTGTTGTACAGACCAATCATATTCTTAGCCAGAATAACGGGATCCTCCACCGCTGTAAGGCTAAAGCTGCTTCCTGGCTCAGCATGGGGACTTCCTGGCTGTTGATGCTGGTTTCCGCCGGTACGGGGTTTGATGGGCTCGAGTTTAATCGCTGCCTCTCCTAGGCTGACAGCTACAGCATCAGAGAGGATGCGGTTCAGGATTGAAACAACATTATCGTATTCCTCAGCTAGGTGGTAGAGCAGGACAGCATCTGCGGTAAGCCCCTTGTCATCTGCAACGGCAGCAGCCTGGACAGTAACAGCTTTGAGAAATTCCTCCTGATCATCGAGGTTGATTAATTTCAACCGCTGTTCGATCACGCCCCTGATTCTAGTTCCATCCGATCTGATGTCTCCTAGCAACTTGGCAAAATCACGGGTTTCGAGGATGAATTCTCGTAGCGCCTCATGGCAGACGGCGGCCTGTGATTTCCCTAATTCCCCTGGGAGATCTGTGTTTAAGCATATAAGGGTAAAATAGTCGACTGCAGCTTCGACGTTTCCAAGGCGGAATTCTCTTGTATATTGCATGATGAGAGATGCAAAGTTGATCTGTGGAAGCTGTCTTGTCGTGAATGAGACTAGAAACTCGTGTCAGTACTGTGTATATATTAAGGACTAATGACAAGGATATGCGCTTACGTAGTTCATCGCCCGATGTGTAGAAATCAGAGACGCGAAGGAGGCCGTAGTAGTCGAGCGCAATGGCAAAATGTACTGCGTCTATAGGCGCATAGGAACCAAGATACGAAACGGCCTGTTCGAACATTCCACCGAGAATCTGCAACAGGAAATAAACCCCGTACGCTCCGGGAGTCTCCTGTCCCTTTGGAAACACTCTTTGGCCAATTTCCGCGATATCCTTCTTGATATCTTCCAAGCCGAAGATGTCACCCGCAACCTCTTCAGCCCGGGTGTCTTCGCGTGCCAATGCGAATTGCAACCACATCCAGTCTTCAACACCCTGGCCTAAGCCATCGAGACGACGGTGGCTAAGGTCGCATCGACCGATAATCTTGTAGCATGCCATTCGATACGGATCAACTGTGTTTTCAGGCGCGTTTCGTAGGCGTTGTTGGTACTCTGCACCGATCTTCTGCTGGAGGTCACGAGGAAGCCTCCGATGCTGGGCATAGGTGGTCATGTAGGTGACGAATTTATAGTCCATTGATCGGAAGCCTTGATCACGACTGACGTACTCTGCTGCTTCTTCAATGAATCCACACCTGAGAAGATAGAAAATCAGAATCCAGCAGTAGTCGTCGTTCACCATTTGCAGCTCGGTGCCATCCGGGGCAAGATCCTTTCTCGCTGCCCGAAGTCGGATATAAGCGCGAATCTTGTTGATGATGGTAGGGACTCCGCCTAGTTGGGCTTCACGGGGATTCTTCGCAATGGAGTCTTCAACTTCCTTGTAGAACGATCGTTCAAGATGTTTCCTGGATCCTGCAATGATCTGTTTCCGCATCCTGAGCGCGTCCATGGACGTAGGGCTGTCCTCTCCGTAATCCTTGGCAAATTGACGGGGCCTTAGAGCTCCGGGTTCGAAGTAGCCAACAGAACTAGCGGGCTCGTTTGTAATACTAATGAGGGCATGATAAGCCTCAAAGAGCTGCTTTGGGACCTGGAAACAAAGACAGGTTAGTCGAAGGGTACTTGAACATGAACGTGAGGGAGCCGGCGACATACATCACTCTCTGCAACCTTTTCAGCTTCAGCAAACTCTCGAAGCACGGGGAAGGTCCTCTCCTGCAGCCTCATTTCGTTTAATTTCTGTACCTTCAAACCGAACTGGCCTATCTTTTCTCTCATGAATCTGGAATCTCCACCCTGCTGGGTTGGCGAGGGAGTAGGTCGGCTGGCAGGGTCGGCAAAGATGGAGGCGCTACCACCCACGCTTGCGGACCCGATGATGGACTTGGACAACCCTGACCGCCCAAAAACGCTTCTACGACTGGCAGATAGATTGTCAGCAGGCTCGTCGCGGGCAGTTCTCCCTCGAGAGACACCAAAGCTGCCGGTTCGGCTATCGTCCTTTGATGCGAGGCCAAAATGTCCATAGATCTTCTGCCGTTGCTCGTCCCAGTTGAGGCTAACTTTGTCTTCGAGGAACGTATCGAAATCCCGGCGAGCTCTGGCCAAGCTTTCAGCAATCATGGCCTCTCGACCGCGCTGCTGCACTCGTCGCAAGAATTTCTGGTTGTCGGGGTCAAAGTACTCCTGTTCGGGTACTGGTGGAGCTGGGCCAGCGTTTGCGCCTGTCTGAGCGTCGAACGTGTGCAGGTCATGGATTACCTGCCCTGGAGAAATTCCAGACGCAGTCAGGGATGAAAGCCTGCATTGGGAGGGAGTTAGAGAAATTGATGAAAAAGGCTATGGATAGGGTGATCCTACATCCTGTTTTCGACTGCTGGTTTGTGTGTGGACCTGGGCTCGCCGGTACCCAGGCCGCGGGCAGACTTTCTGATATCGTCTAGCCCGAGCTGGAGGTTGGGGAGCTCGACCGAGGAGACGTTCTGGAAGCTCGAGAGGGGCCGTTTCTTGCCCTTCTCCAGCAGGCTGCTGAAGTAGGCTGGCTGTGCCGGCTGAGAGACCGTAATTGACGGCGTGACGGTGGATTGGGAGGGCAGGGCGGCGGTCCCCTGCGCCTGGCCAGGTTGCGCAGTGGACTGGCCAAACATGGTAGAGCCAGGGGGATTCTGCAGACTGCCCGTGTTATCTACCGCATCCGTTAGCATGGGACATGGATGTCGAGAGTGAGAGTGTATACTTGTAAATAGAGATTGTGGCTGTGACTGTGTGTTGGAGGCCCCCGTCGGCGCAAAGAGAGACGGTCTCTGAGCCTGAGCCGGGCTCGCCATGTCAAAGGCTCCCCGTTTGGCAGGCTGCTCACCGGCGGTGCCTGAGCCAAAGATCGAGCCGCCAGCCGACGCGGGCGACTGGCTCAAGCCTAAGCCCTGGAACATGGTGAAGTGGCTGTTATTAACAAGAAAAGAGGGACGGGCCAGCTCCGGACAGGGCGGGACGGAGACGTGGTGGTTGAATGGTTCGTGAGGGCGAGAGATGCGTTTTATCCAGACCAAAATAATAGAAAGGTGAAGTTGGAGCTCTGTTATTACATAAGCATATTCCAGGAAGTTTTCACGTCTCTTATACTCTTATACTCTTATACCTTTTATACTTCTCGTCTCTCGTCTCTCGTCTCTCGTATGACATCTCTCTATCCTCTACCGGTATAAGAGAGATGCCGCCCTTCCAGTCGAAGAAGTTCCGGCCCTCGACGACGGCGGCCTCGTCCCTGGGCGACCGCCTCGGGGCCAAGTACCGCGCGAACCTGTCGAAACATCCCTTCCTCCTCTTCGGCCTGCCCTTCATCAGCATCATGGTCGCGGGCTCCTTCTTCCTGACGCCGGCCACTGCCCTGAGATACGAGCGTCACGACCGGAAAGTGCAGCAGCTGAGCAAGGAAGAAGCCATGAACCTGGGCCTGCGGGAGCCCGGCAGGGAGGACGCCGGCAGCCTGCAGCGCAACCCGCGGCGGCGCATCCTGGGCGACGAGAAGGAGGAATACTACGTACGTCTCTCTCTCTATATATATATATATATATACTCCGGCTGACTGCTCAGAAATTGATGGCCAAGGACCTGGACAACTGGGAGCAGAAGCGGGTGCAGCGCTTCAAGGGCGAACCCGACGGCCGTTTCACCTGATCCCTTATCGTCACCATCTACTCACCACTCTCGCATACTCACCACACCATCCTACACTGCCATCACCATCATCTACATCACCATCATCCATCTACATGTATCTACTGCTTAGTCAGCAGTCTCGACCACTTCCTCTTTGGGCCACGCCCCCGTGACGTCAGCCAAGACGCTGACTAGCCCACGTTAAGCCGCAAGAAAAGGAGACGAAGAAGAAGAAGAAGAAGAAGATACAGATGAAGATATATAGAAGGGAGAGAGGAGAGAGAGGAGAAGACAGACATGTATAGTATAATTGAGCAGTAGCAGTAGGTAGCAGTAGAAGAGTAGAAGAGTAGAGGAGTAGAGTAAGGAGTAAGGGCAGGGGCAAGGGCATGGCCGAGTGTGGGGATGGCGCAGGCGACCAGCGCATCAGGACTTCCTCTTCCTCTTCCCCTTCCTCTTCCATCTCTACTGTTCTATCTCTACTCTACCATCTCTACTCTTCTACCTCTACTCTTCCATAACCTCTACTCTACCATACCATCTAACATACATCTACCTACTCTACTCTACTTTAACTCTACTTACTTCTCGTGGACCAACCGGAACCAGAGAAGCCCTGGCCCTGAACCGGACCGCCAACCACAGCGTCGAGGACGTCTCGCTTACTTTCCAACGCCGCCGTCTCTCCTCGTCGCTACCACGGATCGTCGAGTCTCTTGACTCTCTCTTGACTCTCTCTGGTCTCTCTCTGGTCTCTCTCTGGTCTCTCTCTGGTCTCTCTCTGGTCTCTGTCTCTGGTCTCTGTCTCTGGTCTCTGTCTCTGGTCTCTGTCTCTGGTCTCTGTCTCTGGTCTCTGTCTCTGGTCTCTGTCTCTGGTCTCTGTCTCTGGTCTCTGTCTCTGGTCTCTGTCTCTGGTCTCTGTCTCTGGTCTCTGTCTTTGTCTCTCTCTCTCTTTTAGGCTGGCTGCTCGACGCTGTCCGCTGACGCCGTCGACTGCTCGACTGCACTGCCGACTACTCGACTACTCGACTGATAGTGATAGCGACTTGATAGTGACTTGACTATTTGATTGATAGACTTGAAGTGACTGACAGTGACGATAGCGTGATAGTCTGATAGTGATAGTGATAGTGATAGTGAAGGACGAGCACGACGGTTGGGACAGCGATTCCGGTACGTATGGACCGTCCTGCCTGGCTGTGCCTGTTCGCTCTCGTGGTTGATTTTTCACCTTATGCTTTTGGTGGCAACGGTCCAGTCTCTGACCATAACGTCATTCCGGCGGGCCCCCAATATATACGCTCCCTGCTGCCCTCCAGCCTCCCAGCTCCGTTGACTGACCATCATGGCCTCTACAGGACCGTACCGCCTCGCTGGCTAATTCCGTCTCGAAGCTATCAAGCGGTGGGATCGTCCGGATAATGGCGATCAGCTCCTCTCCATCCAACGCCGCCTATACACAATTATAACGCTCCCACGAATTATACCTAAATCATACTCGCCTGACTTGCCATGTCTACCACCGCAGCCACTTCACGCCCGTCGCCGGCTTGGGGCCCCGCGGCGCGCATCTCGACGACCCCGGCTGGCCTGCCGCCGTCCACTCCCCCGTCTGCTGGTCAGATAACCGCCTCCTTCTTTGCAAGCGGCGCCTTCTCGTCCCGCGCCTTTGATGAGTCCAGCTCCGGCGGCTATTTCGACCTGGTGGCCGCCAACGCCGCTCCCTCTCCCTCCAACGCAGCTCAGTTCTTCCAGGCCTCGAGGGACCGTGATTTCTCCTTCAACATGCCGTCTAGCGCAGGCGGCTCTGCGGGTGCCAGTGCCAGTGCCAGTGCAAACGTCACGCCCAAGTTCACCGTGGCCAGAAAGAACGCAGACATGCTCGAGAGGAAGTTTGTTGGTCGACATGCCGGAAGGACTGACGAACGGGGCGCCGATCTGCCCGCCTCCCCCCTGCACGGAGGCCCCAAGAAGCTCGGCTTGGATCTCAGTCCACGGCTACACCAGAGGGTTCACTACAAACCTGTTAACCCAGCCTTGTCTGAGGGCAACTCCCAGATGTCCTCGGGGGCATCGACGCCGACGGGGCCTCTTTCTGAAACCGCCAGACATGCCCACCACTCGTCCGCTCCGATGGCCGATCAGTCGAGACTCCTCACGCCGGAGCAACCCTTTGTGCTCCATCGGGCACAGTCGACTCCCGTCGGCGCCAACGTCGACATGGGCGATGTCAAGATGATATCCGCTGAACGGTGCCTGGAAATCTTGAAATCTTCGAGAAACGAGACCCTTCTCTTGGATGTACGCCCGCTACTGCAGTTCACTCGATCCCACATCACGGGATCCCTGAACCTTTGCATTCCAACCACCCTCCTCAAACGGCCGTCCTTTAACCTGCAGAAGGTCGAGGACACCTTTGGCAATGGTCAGGAGAAGTCAAACTTCAACAAGTGGCGTACGAGCACCCGGATTATCGTCTACGACCTTTCTACCACTCACGCCAAGGATGCTGCTCTCCTCATGAACTTGCTCAAGAAATTTACCAGAGAAGGCTGGACCGGAGAGCCGTTGATTCTAGCCGGGGGATTTTCCCGTTTTGCCGCCGATTTTCCCGGTTGGATCGAACGTTCTCAGCAGCCGGCTACCTCTTCTTCCGCCTCTTCATCCACCTACGGGAAGAGTCCCTTGTCCATCAGCCTGACTCTACCGACTACCGCCCCGTCGGTCGTGGGAGGGTGTGCAATGCCGACCCCTTCGTCAAACTCCGTCACCCCTTTCTTCTCAAACATTCGCCAGAATGTAGATCTCGTCGGCGGAGTCGGCCAGCTGCCCGTCAACCTTCCCCCCAGCATGGACGAATCTACCAAATCTTCGTTGCCGTCCTGGCTGGCCCGGGTAGCTGACTCGGCCGACGGTGGGAGGACGGCTGCCCTCCAGTTTCTAAATATCGAGGTATCTGAGCAGAGCCGCATGCAGCAGGCTCTTTCTAACCCGAGCACGTCTATCCACTTAGGACAAGGCCCTACCAAGCGCCCGGTGAAGATTGCAGGTATTGAAAAGGGGTCGAAAAACAGATACAACAACATATACCCGTACGACCACTCTCGAGTCAAATTGCAGGACACCACCGAAAGCGCCTGCGACTACATCAATGCGAGCTTCGTTCGCTCCTCTCGATCAAACAAACGCTACATTGCCACACAGGCGCCGATGCCGTCCACCTTCAATGTAGGTTCTTGTGATCTCTGTACACCTACCCACTTATATAAGTCCCCCATGCTAATTACAGTCTAGGACTTTTGGCGAGTCGTATGGGAGCAGGGTATACGACTTATTGTCATGCTCACAGCCGAAACTGACGGCGCACAGGTTAAATGCCACTACTACTGGAACTCAGCCGACTACGGCAACCTGAAAGTGCAGCTCGTCAGCGAAGGCACTATTCCTCTCGATCCGAGCGGTATGCTGCAGTCGACGGAGGAGTCACCTTTCTTCAACATTCGGCACTTCAGCATCACCAACTCCAAAGCGCCCTTCGAGCCGCCAAGGGAGGTCACACAGATCCAGTACACGGACTGGCCCGACTTTGGAGCCCCAGCAAAACCCTATCATCTACTGCGTCTGATTGAGGAATGCGATTCCATCGTGAAGCCCTCGAGCAGTCGATCGGCAGCACAGGTGGGGAGACCGGATCCTGCAGGCCAGCGCAAGGTAATCGTCCACTGCAGCGCAGGCTGCGGCAGAACAGGGACCTTTTGCACCGTAGACAGCGTAATCGACATGCTTAAACGACAGAGGAAAGCGGCTCAGAACCCGGTCAGAACCGAGCCGGGCTGGGTATATGAAGATAACACCGACCTTGTCGCCGCTACCGTTGAAGACTTCCGGTCACAGCGACTGAGCATGGTCCAGAACCTCCGACAGTTTGTGCTTTGCTACGAATCTGTTCTAGAGTGGCTGGCGTCGGGCGCCGAGATGTAAACTATTCACTTGCTTCTCTGTGGCCACTTTTCAAGGCCCATCCTTTCACCTCGTTAACGATTTAATTCGCCCAAGAAGAAGTCGGGAGGCTACATGGCGGGTTTAGATTCGGAGTTCTGGGTTTGACATTTGACATAGACAGGCTTTCCCTTGCCAGGTTCACCATTTTAACTGCGCGCCCAAATCCAAATTGGGTATTGTAAATATATATTAGCCTAAATCTTTCTGTTCTCGCCTTTTGACTCGATGGTTGCTGCAAACTTGTATTGCTTTTTGTTGAAAGGGCCAACTGCTGCCTGGTAGAGCCTCAACCTAAAAATATCTCCTTATGGAGAACGTCGAAAGTACTTTTATATCAACAACTCCCGCCCTGGTTGATTCTGTTTCCTTGCCTCAATTGAAAGAATATCTCAGCCAGGTAGATTAACTCGCCTATACTTTGACATATACTTATCTACCACCCTGCTTCGACTTCGTTGGCCAGAGATGGATCGCTTGCTGGAGCTGCCCGTGGAACTCCTCCAGCTCGTGGTGAAGAGCTGCTCGACACCCAGCTATCTCCAGGTTATCCGGACATGTCGAACCCTCTATTCAATCGGTACAACATGTCGCGAAGTCGTTCGTCATCAGCTTTCCCAGATGCCAGGCCTCCAGGTGACAGAGTCAGGAACCCCGCTTGATTCACAGTCCACGGCAGCTCTGTATAAGGAGCTCAGGAAGAGGGCAGCCGCCCATTTATACGGCGCCCATTTCCACTCTGATGTCACGCTCCATACCTTGGACGGGCGTGTCATCGATACCAAGGCCTCATGTCTCTTCTCGGACCCTTACCACACGCCCTGGAACCGTCCACAGCAGACGCTGGCTCTGGTCCCCCGGGGGGGAGATTCTGTTTACCTGTACCATATGGGGGAATCGAGCTCAGGAAACGGTGTCGACGCCGGGCCAATGGTGTTTCTTGACAAGATTGAGCCTCTGAGTGATTTCCCCGGTAAAATAGAAATCCTACGGGTCATCAGCAGCCGTTCCCATCCTGAGATGATCTCGGTTCTGCAGCGTTATGAACCGCCGGAGCAGACAACGGATTTGCCCTCTTTACATCCCTTTGTCGGGGAGGCGATGATGCCGTATTATTCTGCTCGCATCAGGCTCATTCATTATTCATATGCCTCCTCGGCGAGACGCTGGAGGCCAGAAGCATTTACCGTGTTCCCACGCGAGTTCGAGGACGATTTTCTCCCCCGCGCCATCGACGTTGTAGACCAGGAGTTTGTCGTTGTGTCGTGGCAGCATAAGGAATCACCAGAGGGCTCTAAAGTGTGTTTACATAAATATAACCATCAAGACGTCGTCGTCAGGAAAAACCACTGCTCTTGTAAGTTGCCCTTTCACTCAAAGAGAGCGCTTTGATCGATGCTAACAGTTTATCCGATATACCAGATGTGGAGTATTCCTCTACTGAACTGGTTGCCGAGAATAAGATTCCACGACGGCGCCATTTCTCGCTGACAGAGCGGCCGTTATCAGACCCGGTTGTCGGGGTTCGTTTCAACGACCACTTCCAGCAAGTCCTTTATTGGCACTCGTCATCAATAATCTATGATCAATTTCAGCGCATATCTAATTCTACCAATGCCACACACACCCGTCTCCTGGACAATATATGTCACGCTCAATTACCAGAACATGATCGAACGGCCCCTCCTATATTTTCACGGTTTCAAGTTGGGATACCATTTTACGGCCATCATGAATCGAAGCCTGGAACCGGGCTTTGCGAGTGGTATTATGCCTCTGTTGGCTTAACACGGCTCCCCCCAAATGGCCGCGTGGGTGCATATATTCTTCAATCCATGGCCCAGTGCAGGTCTGATCGCTGCGGCCACATACTCAACCTGGACCGCGGGAGGCGTATCGAGCGCTGGGTGGTTGTGGCTAAGCTTTGGGGGTTCAAGGCCAACGAGTCAAATTTGACAGAACTGATTACTACTTCGCCTGGCGGTACTAGACTTGCGATCGCCCGCTGGAAATCGTTGTATATCTGGCCATTAAACCCGCAGGAGATACTTATGAAAAACAAGAATGGATACTATCCGCCTGACATGTACTATTCGGCCGATGCTGGGATTAATGCGAACGTGCAAAAGTCGCTGTCGGTTGATGGGGAAACAGGTGAATACGAAATGACAGAAGACGGGTGGAAGGATGTGGTGGAATTGAAGCCTATTATATTGGAGCTGGATGCTGTCTGCTTCGGGCTGAAGTTTACGGGCGGCGAGAACGAGCTCACCTTACTGACCGATAGGGGCTTGATGGTCTGGACACTCAACTCGGACGGGACCGCACGAAGGACGAATGGTGTCATCAAGCCAGAGGAGGATGCTGCTGCTGCTGCCGAGTTCAGGAGGTCGCTTCCTGAGCCGGATTCGGACGAGTCGAATTCGGATGAAGACGCTGCGGAAGATGAGAGCGGAGGTGACGACGATGACGATGACGATGACGATGATGAAGATGGGGAAGGGATGGATTTGGATTGATACCGGGGTTTATGAATATATCCTGCAAAATAGTTTTATACAAGATGGACCTTTGTTAGATGTCACGAGCACGCCATGCTCTCGGATCGAATTGTAAAGCTGCGTAGAAGAGCTTAAGTTTGAAAGATAGATTAACACCATTAGAAGAATACACCGCCGTGAATGAATTTTAAGAACCGCCGCCGCCCACAGCCAGCAATAGCACGATCGGAAGAAGCCACCAGTACCTGTGCATTTCGGTCAGCGCCAATACTCAATATGTTAGGGGGGAGGGGATCTCACTTTTGGAGTAACGAGTTTACAAAAGGCACCTCCTCCTGCTCCTCGCCTTCGTCGTCTGCCCTCCGAACGATAGCCTTGTTCAACTGAGGAACAGCAGCAGGCTCAGAGCGTACAACTTCCACGTTTACTCCTGACGGCTTTCCGGCCTGGGTCCTCTGAGTCCCCGCGGCACTCGACTGTGACGATATCCCGACATGATACACGCGATTCCTGGAGTCGAGATAGAGTAATATGGTCGGAACATCACTGCCAGGCAGCGTAGACGACGGCTTGAAAACGGAGAGCGAAGACAAGACGCCAACCCAGCTGTTTGGTTCGGGATAGGCACCGATGCGGATCAAATCAGCGTCCTTGTCATTGCTAGACGAGAGCTGGGGAGGCGTATAGGATATGACTCTCGACCGGAGGGATACCGGGTCGTAACTTATCCGCGCGAGTTCGATTGGCTTTGAGGACGAGGCGACGGGTTGGTATAGCAGTTCTGTTTGTATCGTTGCGGGCGTGGAGGCGACGCTGGCAGCGACGAGGAGCGCAGAGGTGAGGAGGTTCGGGAGCCACATTTCGGCCTGTGCAATTCTGTCTAATTATGTATCCGTTCTTCACCAGGTTCACTTGTTCTTAGTCCAGTTGCTCCTTGGTCCAGTTGTTTCTTAGATGTTTCTTGTTTCCATCGTAAGTCGACGTCGAGATAGCTTCATGTCACGTGACGATACATCTACATCTGCGAAGACTTTCAACGTCCAGGAAGTTGATATCGGCTTCTACTCTGGATCCAGGAGGATGCGAGGTCCATGGGGCTGACCTGGCTGGCTGGCTGCGGCGAACTCGCTGCCGCCGGAGTATCTATCTACACGAGATCTCCTGTCACTTCAGAGTCTTGCAGGCGTAGATCATGCCGGAGACCAATGGTACGGGAACAAGTCGAGCGTCCGGAGTCCTCGTCTCTTCTCCCGGTCTCATCTCGCCGGCGTCTCCTATCAGTGGATCGTGCTGCGAGGACGGAGAAATGGCGAGACGACACAAAGCCCAGCGGTTCCACTGCCATCGCCGTCTGTCCAAGTCCAAGGCCGTTGTATACGCGAGTTGCAAGCTATCTGTGGAGAAACCGCGCGGGATGGCCAGGGTTCTGCTGGAGCATCCTTGTATAGTGCATCATCAGAGAACTAAGTACATCGAAGGCGATGGAGGGGATGTTCAGGCTCTCTCGTCTTCATCTTCCATCTTCCATCTCTATCACTGACAAGACGAATAGTCCCTCTCGGTGGCAGCGAGATAGATATATTCCCGTGAGGCGGATAGACATCGGCAGCTCCAGATATCTCCCGCCACTGTTCTTTGTCTGATATAAGGGATCAACCACCCAATTGGCCCTATCTCGACTGCCTCCAGCAAGCCGACGGTTCCGCAGACACTTCGCCCACGCACCAGCGGCCTGGCCTTGCTGATTAGTGAGCTGCTGTACTCTTGTACTCCTGTACAGTTGTATCCCTCAAGATGAGCTCCCTCCAACCCTCCCAGCAGGTCTCGAGACAGGCGACTATGGACCCCAGAAACGAAATAAACCCGCTCATGGATCACTATATCGGTGTTGATGTCGGCACCGGGAGTGCCAGAGCGTGTATCATCAACGACAAGGGCGATATCGTCGGGTTGGCCTCTGAAAACATTGGCCTGTGGCAGCCGCAGCAGGGCTACTACGTAAGTCGTCTAGATCATGGCCACGAGATACATGTCTGACCGGAAGATAACAGGAACAATCAACTACGGATATTTGGAGATGTATCTGCATCTGCGTACAGCGAGCTATCAGCCAACATAACATTAACCCCCTCTCGATCAAGGGCATTGGGTTCGATGCCACCTGCTCTCTCGCCGTCTTTGCCCACGATACCGGTGAACCTGTCTCCGTGACCGGCCCCAGCTTCGACACCGACCGCAATGTCATCCTCTGGCTTGACCATCGCCCGGTCGAGGAGACGGAGAAGATCAATGCCACCGGCCACAACTTGCTGCGATATGTAGGCGGGAAGATGTCGATCGAGATGGAGATTCCAAAGGCGCTCTGGCTGAAGAACAACATGCCCAAGGAACTGTTCGACAGGTGCAAATTCTACGATCTGGCCGATGCATTGACCCATCTGGCCACCGGGAATGAAAAGAGGAGCTTTTGCAGCGTTGTATGCAAACAGGGCTATGTGCCCGTGGGGGTGGATGGAAGCATCAAGGGATGGCAGCCGGACTTTTTGAAAGCGATTGGTTTGGAGGACCTCGCTTCCGATAACTTCAAGCGGATGGGCGGTGTAAACGGAGATGTAAGTTGTGTTTGTCTCTGGGCTTCTTTTGATAGGACACGGATTTGCTAACGTTAGCCTTTGCTTGCTCTACGTAGAATGGCGAGTATCTGAGTGCTGGCGAGTTGGTCGGCGGCCTCTGTGAATCCGCAGCCGCCGAGCTTGGACTTCCTGCAGGTATCGCCGTTGGTAGCGGTGTCATCGACGCCTACGCTGGATGGATCGGGACCGTAGGAGCAAAAGTCGACCTGGACTCTGACCTCCTCAGCTCCGACGCCGCGAACAATGACAGGTCTCAGGCTTTCACCCGTCTGGCTGCCGTAGCGGGAACATCTACCTGCCACTTGGCCATGTCGCCCGACCCTGTTTTTGTTCCGGGAGTTTGGGGCCCTTACCGCGATACTATCATTCCTGGCTTCTGGATGGCAGAAGGAGGACAGTCAGCAACCGGCGAGCTTCTTAAACATGTTATCGAAACCCACCCTGCGTTCAACGAAGCACTCTCGGTTGCCGAGTCCTACAATTCCAATATTTATGACTACCTGAACGAGCGTCTCAGGGAGATGGCAGCCGACTCCAAAGCGCCTTCCATCTCCTATCTTGGCCGCCATTTCTTCCTCTACGGCGACTTGTTCGGCAACAGGTCCCCCATTGCTGATCCGCAAATGTCTGGCGCAGTTATCGGCTTATCAAGCGATAAGTCGGTCAATGGTTTGTCGTTATACTACTATGGCACCCTGGAATCCATCGCGTTGCAAACACGTCAGATAGTCGAGACGATGAACAAGGCCGGCCACAATATTACTTCGATCTTCATGTCTGGGTCCCAATGCCAGAATGACATCTTGATGGGCCTTATTGCATCGGCGTGCTCGATGCCGGTTTTCGTTCCACGTTATGTCCACGCCGCTGTATGTCACGGAGCAGCGATGTTGGGCGCCAAAGCAGCTAGCGCAGACAAGGACGGAAAGACTGAAGGGCTCTGGGATATCATGGATAGAATGAGCAAGCCGGGTAAGGCAGTTTATCCAACCAAAAATGAGCATGAAAAGAAGCTCTTGGAAGTGAAGTACAAGGTTTTCCTAGAACAGTGTTTCAAACAACAGGAGTATAGGAACGAGGTCGATAAGGCTATTGTGGGATGGAATTCCTCCTAGAGGCATCGCTGGAAATATATAATGCTTTTCGCGGTAACACAAAGAAGGGGTCTAATATAGCATGGAGACTTAGCCTACTACGCCTAGTATTTATTAATTCGCCTTGATGAATATTTCCCTAAATAGCATATCATTGTGCCAGCCAGGATGTATAAGCAAATCTGCGTTTTGCTATCTCTTAGATACTAGCTACTTCCAACAACCGTAGGGATAGTAGGCCTGTCTAGATTGCTGGATATTTCATGGTGATGGCTACTATAAGGCTACTAATGTTAACCGTTGATAAATGTCCATTCAAGCTGGTTCAGGAAAGAAGGCGAGAAACAGAGGTGAGTTTGAAGTGAATTATTTAGAGCGGAATTTAGGAACGAGTCCAGCAATGCATAAACCCCCAACCAGAACGCCCGAAGAGCCAGCCTCCATACCTTCCGTCCTCTTCCCTAAGTATTTTCGCTTGTATGTACCGCGAAAGGATGCGCACTTGCCAGTGAAAACGCCCATCACACGCAATGCGAATAATCTTTACCCAGACAGAACCGAGGAGATGAGGAAAGGGAAGAAAAAAAAGGCTATGAGGGGAATAAGGAAATAAACAGCCCTAACCAGGAGCATCGAGCCTAGGCTTGCGGCTGAAATGCGTACGCCAAAAAAAACGCCCTAAAAAAAATACAGACCGCGAAGAGTGGAGTTAAAGAAACGCTGGCGGGAGCTAAAAGGGCCCCGAAATACATTTTGAAAGAATATATCCGCCCGAGAACAAGGGAAGTGTCATAAACGTCGCGAGGGCGGAGGTGAACCATCTGGGATTAGCTGCTGGATATGCCCTCTATGGATATCTGGGTAGCCTAGTGCAGCTCACGGATCATACGCCGAGAGGTAGTGGTATTGCACCAATCACACTATGATTGTTAATAGCTAACTTCAAGACAGCATTCTTATGAGGGTACTCACTTTCGTAGGCGAGCAACCGTCATTATGGTCAATACAATATTCCCCGCCGCAAGTAACACAAGAGCGAAGTACTTCGACCATACAAGAGAAACACTATGGATGAATGTAAGCTCATGAAAGGAGATAAACCTGGGGCCAAGTTAAGGTAAGCTTACAGTAGGTCCACATTCCCAGCAATCTCTGCGCATGAATGGCCGGTCGTGATGCTGGAGCAATCGTTAGCTAATGCTGATAAATGTTTGGTGTATGGTAGATAACGGGTAGCTCTTGTGCATCCTGCAGGCAGAAACCGCCAGCATCAGGATCATCGCCAAGGTGGCCAAGGGTACAAGGAAAAGAGATAACGAGCGGAAAGGATGGATGGTAGATACCTTCAGTGCCAGCCCCGAATCGCCTTCTGTATCCGACACAGGGTTCTGCGCCTTCGGAGGCCACGGTTTGCTTGTATCAGGCAAGCATGCTGCACACAGCCATCGGTTACACCTGTGACACCGGCGGCCCCGCAGACATTCTTCACACTGGACAATCAGCACCGGGGTTTCGTCGAGGCGGACAGCGGGAGTCTTGGCGACGTTCGTCCTATAGGAGTGCAACGGCGGCGGTGACAAGAGCGGAAAATGCTGCTCGGGGGACTGCTCCCAGACCAGGGGACCCTCGGGCGAGGTGCGGCAACCCTCACACCCGGCAGGGCCAAGGGAGACAGTTGCAATCGCAGGAGGTAAAAGCGAGCCTGGAGGAAGGTCGGTGGCGCGAGGCGGGTTGTGGCCGCTCCCGTATAGATTGGCGTCGTGCCTGGTACCCCGACATAAGGGAGCGTCGAAGGATATTATGCCTTGGCAGAGCTGCAATGTTTGAGCCCATCCGCTCTGCACTGAGGGCAGTTTCAGGACCTGGCCCGGTTCGCGGTACCACTCGCTGCCCAGAGATAGGCAGCCTGGGCGGCTTGGGAGGGCCCCTGATCGGTCGACAGGATCCTCCTCCTGTACCACGACCGTGTCCAGATACCGGCCGTGGCGCCCACCAGAAGCGGTGCGATGTGCGTGGTGACGTTGGCGGTGCTGGCGGTGCTGGCGGTGGTTCAACGAGTCGCGGTGGCCAAGCGTCGACGTGTTGCATACCAGCTGCCGCTGCTCGTCTGATGGGCTGGCGCAGGTTGCAGGAGTTGCAGGAGTTGCAGCTATGGGCTTGGGAGAGAAATAGTAGATCCCCTTGACCCTTGGCATTCCCTTGGCGCGGTCGGGCCGTACCGCGTACTCGATGGCCTGCATCAGCTTGCGCTCGTTGAGGTGCAGACAGCCCCGGATGGAGAGGAGGGAGACGCTGAAGCGGTCGCTGAGGAGGATGTCCGCGACTAGCTCTGCCGTCACCGGGAGGCCGTCGAGCACCAGGGTCCGGACGTCCTGCAGTATCGACCGGCGGCCTAGATCGTCGAATATCGCTCGCAGCGGGCGAGAATAGAATCCGTCCTCGCTCAAGGGTCCGTCGACCCAGCCAGAATTGATAGAAGTGATAGAGGTAGAAGTGGCAGGGGCAGAATCAGCGGTGCTGCTGGTGCCGGCGTCCCTGTTCATCCAAGAAAGCTGGGCGCCCTTGCACTTGGTCAAATCGAGATACCGAAAGACATACGGGGTGTCCATGATGAGGCCGCGCATTGCGGTGCAGGTCGAGGCCAAGGATAGGAGCGACATCACCGAGAGGTAAGGGGCGAGGTGATCCAGGACGAGCGAGTTGGATAGGATATCCCAGATGGACACTCGCCGTCTCGCAAATCGGGCTCTTCCCCCGGATTCTCCAGTCGGGGACGGAAGGCTGAGGCTGCTCGTGGCCGCAACACGCTCAAGCAGATGGGATTTGTAGGCGGCCATGGCCTCTCCCGTAATGTCATCCCGCAGGGTAACGTAACATGGCTCCGGCTGCGACTGAAGCTCTTCCAAGGCTGCTCTGGCCCGGGCGAGCTCTGTTTCCAGGAGATCAATGGTGGACTGCAACATGGCCGGCATGGCTCTCACGCTGACTGGGTCAACAGCCGTCAATAGAGAAGCCCATATCTCAACCGAGGCCATGGCCTGTCCCCTTTAGGAGAGGCCGAGGAGTCCGGTATAGAAAGGAAGCTTGAAGTGATAAACAATGATTCCCGCGGTTGTAGATAGCAATCAATCTTAGCATTAACCAATGACAGGCAAAGTAGGATCGTTTGAAAGAAATCACAACATATGGAGTCAACAGAGAATAGTCCGCAAGGTATGAACGAAGATAAGGATGGGGAGAAAGTTGGGAAAGAGATAAAAGGCCAAGCACTGCTGAAAGAAGCAATTATGTAGAGTCTGATAACACTGATAAAGGATAGAAAAAGTAATTATTAATGAGATTAATAAGAAGTTGATCTTGTGTAGAACATTGGTCAAGTGGCGTATGGGGGAGACATCCTATTAGTTAGTCGTATTAAACAATGCTTAGCGAAAGGCTTGAGGGCATCACGACGAATGATGGAGCACGCTGCGGTACGGGAGAGCAGGGTCAGGAAGGCGGATATGGGTGGAGCAGAAACCTGGGGGAGAGACAGTATAAGATTTCGAACTGGGAGATGGGTACGGAGTCCGTGGGGAATCTTAGTCGGATCCATGAATGTTCCGATGCAGCGTGGTTGAGGAGCAGGAAATTAAGGGACAGGGGCAAGATGATATACGGCCAGATGAGATGGGAGCGAGCATCGCTTCGGCGCTTTAACTGTGAAGACTGGCACTTTTTGCTTGGGCAGCTGTAATGCTCCGTTCGTATAGGCATGCGCTGCCGGTCTCCTAGCCCCGAGTGAATACCGTACCCTGCGGCCTTTGGGTGACGATGGTGGTATGGAATGTCGAGATAGAGAGGTCAGCTGGACGGATAGGCCTATATCCTACTCGTCGACCCCCTATCTTTGCTTCTTGCCTATCTCAAGAGGTGCAGCGTCGCGTAGAGTGTGCCTCGACAGCTTTCTTTTTGCGGGGGAGCCCCTAGCAGTGTCTAAGTCTTAGCCCTTGCTTCCATGCAGCCTCCATGCTCACAGATGTACGGAGTAGACACCAATCCTGTACGGTGCAATATGCGTCAAGAGTAGACCCCGCTGATCAGTCGCCCGTTTTCCTCGGAGCCCTGTAGTTATTGGTATGTGCAGTGCGGAATATGGGCCAGCCTTGAACGAGGTGCATTCGCTATCGTCATAGAGGGGTGTTAAGGCCATGGAGCTGCATAGGAATAGTGTCGTCTGTATGGCTCCCTGTAGATACGCTGGCTTGCTGTCGTAAAAGAAAGCATAAGCTTTTAGGACCTTCGGCCCCGGCTGCGACTCGGCATCAACGTCGGCGGGTTCGTCGAGCATGACAAGAGGGCCCTATTACATGCTAGGCAGGGGGAAGGCAGGTCGGAGTCGTGAATAAAAACGAAAGTGGTGGATGTCGTGGATCAATCAGGTCGAACAGCTGGCTACTCCGGGAGACGGGGACGGCCGGGCGGCCGAGCCCACGGGATTTACGCTTTTCTACTCCGTGGAAGTGATGATGAATAGCTTTTGAGGTTGAGACAGGGCCATGTGGAGGCACGTTAATAGGAAAATCGTGGGAGCATAAATTGTATAAAGTGAGCTCCTCAGTAAAGTTAGGGTGATATGGCGTTGTGTGCAGGAACAGGGGTGGTTTGAAGAGATAATCCTTGGAGCTTGTATATCATCGCTATGTAGTGTACAGAATAAAGGTGGGTTGAGGAGCAAGGGGGTTGATGCTGGCGTGGCCACAGACATAGAGATAAACAGCCCTGGCAGCAGCCCATCCTGTACGAGGTGGTGGTTTGAGGGCAGCCAACCATGCGAATCTATTCGCAGGCACGTCGTGGACAACCGTCCCAGTACCAGTATGCCCACCTTGACCGTTGATGCTGGCCATTGCTTCTTACTTCCATAGTTTGCCGAGACTGACTTCCTTGTCATCATGTTTATTGAGAACCTTGGCTGTCGCCAGGTCAAAGTCCTCCTGGGTAACGTGTACCCTTCGCTCACGTAGAGCGTACATGCCGGCCTCGGTGCATACACCCTTGAGCTCAGCACCGGAGCAGCCGTTCATCTTCTCGGCGATCTTGGTGAGGTTGATCCCGCGCGTTAGGTTCATCGAGCGAGAGTGGATGCGGAGGATATCAGCTCTGGCTTCGACCCTGCAGTCATGGGGAGACCCTTTGTTAGTCCGTATTAGGAGGCTGTGGAGAGTTGGAGACTACTTACGAAGGAGGGGGGAATTCAATCTTTCTGTCGATTCGGCCAGGCCGCAGGAGTGCTGGGTCAAGGATGTCCAACCGATTGGTGGCCATGATGACCTTGATGTTCTTCGTCGGTTCAAATCCGTCGAGCTGGTTGAGAAGCTCTAACATGGTCCGCTGGACTTCCGAGTCACCGCCACTGCTTCCCTCCACTCGGCTCGAGCCGATGCTATCAATCTCATCCATAAATATGATGCTGGGAGCATGCTCTCGAGCCATGACGAAAAGCTCCCTAACCATCCTACTTCCTTCACCGATATATTTCTGCACGAGCTCCGAGCCACTGACTCGAATGAACTTGCAGTCGGTATGGTGCGCAACTGCACGGGCCAGCAGAGTCTTGCCGGTTCCTGGAGGGCCGTATAGCAGCACACCCTTGGGCTGCGCGATGCCGAGCGATTCGAAGAGCTCTGGGTGCTTGAGGCCGAGCTCGATAACTTCCTTGATCTCCTTAATCTGCTGATCCAGCCCACCGATCATATCATACGTGCTGTCGGGCACCTTCTCAACCATCATGAGCGAGACGAGAGGGTCGACGGAGGATGGCAGCATCTTCTCCAGCTTGTAGGAATCGGACAGGAGGGACACTCGCTTGCCCACCGTTAGCTTGGCTATATCGACGCTGTCCGCAATGTCGACCACTACAATTATTGTTAGCATGCTGCTACTCTGATCTATTATGCTACTATGCTCCCATGTAGCGGCCAAGCTCACCGTATTTCCCTTCTGGGTGGACCTTGACCAGGACCTTCTTCGTGCCCATGACCTTGACCACCTCGCCGACATAGGAGCCCGGCTGCTGCAGCAGGCCAAGTTCCTCCCGCAGTAGCCTCACCCTTGAGTTGTAGTCGTTTCTCTGTGCCTCTAACCGCCTGAGAACAGCCTGTCCTTGGATGATCTCTAGCTTCATGCTCTCTATCTTGTTCCGGTAATAGTTGTCGAGCGCCATGGTGACGGGTCGCGTGTGTGTCTAAGATCGGTCCAGGGGCGTGCAAAGGAGTAAACTAGATAGAGCGACGAGACGGTAGAGTAAACAGAGCTGTGTAGGACTTTGCAGGCTTCTATCTTGTCGTTGTTCTTGTCGTTGGTCTTGAGTTGATCTTGTCGTTGACCAGAGGCGCGAGTGAGCTGTATCTGACTAAGGACTTACTAAGATGACTAAGAGATGACAACGAACATGACTAAGTACTTACTAATATTACTGACTAAGATGACTAATAGACCACCTGCCGCGGTCACGCTATGACCTGCAGCAAATCAAGTCAGCTGCGAAGCTTCATGCAAGCCAGCGTCGATAAAAGAGCTGATATCAGCCATCCCGCCCAGCCACGAGGAAACAGCTTTCTTGCCCTTGGACGTACGATGAGCCGTTAGCAGTGTGTCTCACGCAGCTTCGTGCAGCGTTGCTGGGGTGCTTGACATCTCAGACACCGTACCTCTGGCAGGTCGTTCGTGTTTACCGCGACTTAATCACCTCTCACGATCTGGTATCTTCCTGATGAACAGTCCGAGACTCACGCGTGGGATACCCGGTTACGACTACATCGTGAGACTGCTGATATAAAGAGTCCTGCTGCCCCCTGGCAGCTTTTGAGGGAATGATATGGCTTCTCCGGGAGACGACCATGGCACCGATAGCCAGGAACAGTCCTCGTCTGCAGCATCGAGCCTCAGGCGGTTTGCTCCCATTACGAGAACTGAAAGTGAACGGGCCGAGGAGCCCGCACGAAGCCGGAGCGGGAACACCTATGGTCTGCAATATTTCGTCCCCCAAATCCTTGTAACCTAGCTCTATTCTTGCTAAGACGTACGCACCAGGCTCCATCGGTCCATCCGGCACTTCTTACACCGAATCCGCGTCCTACGACCCCTCGAGGTCCCCAATGATAGAACCTCTCTCGGAAAGGACGCCCAAGAAACCAGGGATCCTTCGTCGTGTTTCCTCCAAACCTCACAGGGGCCAGGAGTTCTCCGTCGACGACGACGTTACTGAGATCGAGGTGGACAAGGCCCTGCGGCAGCCAGGCGTCTCGGGCCGCTCCACAGCCCGACAACACTCTACGTTACGGCGGCGGGGTGTCATACCGGCGACAATTCTTCAGCGGGTTGACTCGGGGGATGAGCTTGTAGATGCTTCAGGAGCTGGTGACAGCTATATATTGGATAACGAGGAAGACGGAGACGACGATGACAATGAGGCTGCTGGTGAAGCTGGTGTCGACGACGACGACGACGATGATGTGCGCAGCGATGCTGAAAGCTTCACGCTCAAGGACAGGCAGCAGGCTATCAACGAAACTCACCCGTTCGGTATCAGGATCTGGAAGCCAGCCTTGTACAAGAAGCTGCGTTCCGTCGAAAAGACCGCAGAGGGAGACATCCATTCGGCGCCCGGACAGCGTGTCAGTCCCTGGCTCTTCCTGGCTAATATTCTATGGACAGTGCTCTTCGGGTGGTGGCTCGCATTGGCCGCTCTCATTGGTGCTATAGCCTGCTTTGCCATTAGCGTCTCGCCCGACTCCTCTGCGTACGGCAGAGTGTTTTGGGGCCTGTCCCGCTATCTGCTCTATCCGTTTGGCTCCATGGTCCGCCTCAAGCCTGACGAGAACTATGCAGAGGAAGACGAAGGTGAAGGGAGGAGCATCAGTGAATATGAGCAGTGGCAGAGCGGAGATATCGAGCGCGGTGGTCTCTTTTTCGGCCCAGTCGCAAACGCCCGCTCCTTGGTTGGCCGACGAAGGAACAGCATGGACTCTGCCAGCGAGCGGGACAGCCTACTCGGTAGAACCGGGAGACACCACACCGACGATAGCGAGGCATCTAGGACCAAACGACGCCTTTTCGGACGGGGCGAGTGGACTATTGGTCGAGTGATGTTTTATGCGTTCTTCTACCTTCTGGTCGGGCCGCTCCTCCTTTCAGTCTCTCTCATCTGTTGGATCCTCGTCTTCTGGATACCGATGGGTCGTGTTACTCTCATTCTATTTCACCACGTTCGTCGACATCCTCTTGCTCTGTCCTTCCACTCTGACAGCACATATACCAGACTGCAATCTGGCCCTTCTTCGTCGATTCTCCTGTGTACTTACCGCGCCGTTGGCTTGAAATACTGGAAATACACCATCGACGGAACGAACATCTTCTTCATAAACTTGCTGGTAGTCGTCATATTCGTCATATTTGACTTCCATATCTTGCGCAATATCTTCCTCATCGAAAACGGTCTCACCCATCCCGGCCTAATATTTGTGTTGGCTCTAATTGCTGTAATACCCCTTGCTTACTTTATCGGGCAAGCCGTTGCCTCCATCTCCGCCCAGTCCTCTATGGGTCTGGGTGCTGCTATCAATGCGTTTTTCTCGACCTTGGTGGAGGTCTACCTCTATTGCATTGCCCTTACCGAAGGCAAGGCCCAGCTTGTCGAAGGTAGTGTCATTGGTAGTATATTCGCGGGTATCCTGTTTCTCCCAGGGATATCCATGTGCTTTGGTGCAATCATCCGCAAGACTCAGCGTTTTAACGTAAAATCAGCGGGCGTGACATCAACAATGCTATTGTTTGCGGTCATTGCTGCCTTCGGTCCAACCCTCTTTTACCAAATCTACGGCAGGGTACGTTCCACCGTTCTTACTCTATTTACCATAGCTAACACTTCATAGCACGAGTTGAATTGCCATGCTTGCAGCCATATCAGGGTGTCCGGTGGTAGGGATTGTCGTCGCTGCTATTTCTCCCAGGTCCCTGCTGCCGACGATGCGTTCTTTATGAAGGCAGTACAGCCGTACTCTTACTTCGCTGCTGTGCTATTGTTCCTATCATATATCATTGGTCTTTGGTTTACCCTTAGGACCCACGCGGCGATTATCTGGTCGACCGATATTGATGAGAAGAAGCCACATCCAGACACTCATAGGCCGACTCTTCACCCACACTCCGACCAGGCACACGGCAACCCTAGTCTTAAAGGCTCCATCCGAGAATCCCAGCTATACGCCCGAATCCTTGGGCAGTCTCTGAAACATGTCGGCTTGACGCCTAACTCCGACCCATCCCAAACAGCGCATAGCCCTAACGAGAGCTCAACGGTTCATGTCGTTCCCCCCAAAGACAAGAATAAATGCCAGGGCCCCTACAAAATGACAATTCCCTCTCTGACTCCCGAAGAAAACGAACAGCTAGTGCGCCAGGTAACAGAAGTTGCGGCGACTGCAGCTACCTTTGCTGCCCGTGACGCGGCCGGCCCAAGACATATTGCGGGCACACCAGGCAGCAAAACTCCTGCAGGGGCGACTGGAACTCCCGGGCATCCAGAAGAAGCCGGAATATTCACAGAGCCTCAAGCTGAATCACATGGCCATGATGCACCCAACTGGGGTAAGACGAAAAGTTTTGTAATCCTCCTCGTTGCCACTTTGCTATATGCAGTGATTGCCGAGATATTGGTGAAGACGGTTGATGTCGTTTTGGAGAGTTACGATATTGATGAGAAATTTTTGGGAATTACACTATTTTCTCTGGTACCCAATACCACGGAATTTTTGGTAAGCTCCTCCCGAAGACTAACCCCGCCCCCCCCCCCCCCCACCCCCCTTCCCTAGTGGTATATGCTAACGGGTTTAGAATGCGATATCCTTTGCTATGAATGGTAATATCGCGCTATCTATGGAGATCGGCTCTGCATATGCCCTTCAAGTCTGTCTTCTGCAGATACCAGCCCTTGTTCTTTTTAGCGCCATCCACACCTCCGTCTTCAACCCCTCTGACCTACTCGGGCATTCATTCAAGTAAGACACTAAACCCCCAAAGAGCTACATGTGCATATGTGCATGTTTGCTAACGCTCTCTGATCTAGTCTAATATTCCCCCAATGGGATATGGTAACCGTTATCCTCTGCGTGTTCCTTCTATCGTACGTCTATGGAGAAGGGAAGAGCAACTACTTCAAAGGCTCAATCCTGTTGCTCACGTATATTTTCGTTATCATGGGCTTCTACTTGTCAAGCTTGAGTACGATGGGTATCGATTTCGGTCAACATGATGGTCTCTCACTCGGTGTGACAAGGAACGACGACGGATCGTTCCGCACCAGCGGTTGAAGCTAGGGGGGCTATGTGAAGTATATAAGAAACCTTATGTTTATATCTGCACTCATAGTATACACTGTACATAATTTTCCCTTCTGAGCAGGTTCTCGTTTCTTGGTTAGAAGCTCGTGGGTGTATTATATATCCGGCTGGTTATCTAGAATGCGAAATCCTAACTTTGTTCTACCGTCTCTTTTCTTGCAGCTGACTATAAACATTTACTTCTTGTCGAAGCTTGGGTGAGTGCTTTGTCGTCCGACCTCCAATCAAATCTCCCTCGGTCCAAGGCGTTGCAATTGATGGTCAGTTTGGGATATCTTGATGCGACTGCTGGGGTTGTTTGGCACGGCGAGCCACATTTTGTAGCCCTGAGGACCATGGTCAACATTCGATCTGTTTGATACAGCCCGCATACTTTCCGACTGCAGCCACTTTCCATGAGAGTACGATAGTTTGGGGCCTCGTAAACCTGAACAGAATGTCATTAGTTTTGTGGCAGTGTTAGGGGCCGTCTATAAGCGCCTTTTATATACCTTGTTTCAATGTACCACGGCTCGTATAAGAATGTCCTCGTGTATGGAGTATGTGACTTTATATACGACCCCTTTCCCCAGGGACAAGCCGGAGGGCAGTTTGATCATGGGTAAACTTAGGAGCTAGCATAGGGTTAGTTTAGGACGCCTTTACCTAACTCCTGGACAGAGCCCTTAGAGGGCTTGAGGACGATCTCCATATGTAAGGATAGTATAGAGCGAGCAGGGATGATATCTATTCTCCGTCTGATTCTCCGTCTGCCCGCATATTCACAAGCGCATAGACTCCCTGTCAAGCAGCATTCTATTACGCAGCAAACGGACCCCAGTATATAGAATATGTGGTCTTTAGTATACCGCCGTTCAGGTTAAGGTGTATACCGTGGCACAAGAAGAGCCCTGGAATATTGTTTGATGATGAAGCAGGACACTATCGGCCATGTCTTGCTGGTTGCAGCGGCCACCATCTGCTGTGGAATCCTTGCATGGCGTACTCTCAGCCTCGGACGGCATGTACAGGAAGCCTCCATCGTCCAGTCAAGAAAAGGCACCAAAAATGCCCTATATACATACTCTGGCGAGAATATCAAGTGGGCAGCATGTGGCCAGGTCGACAATTGTCCGTTGGAGTGCAGTTCGATCGAGGTGCCGAAGGATCATTTCAGTATAAACAACTTTGATAACGAAACGTTCAACATCCCATTAGTTCGGATGCGTGGGAAGAATGCCACACAGAATCTTCTCGTTAACCCTGGTGGCCCCGGTGGCAGCGGGTTCGCTTTCATGTACGACGATGCCCTAGATATAATGGATGTCATCGACGAAAGCTTTCATCTCCTGTCCTTCGATCCGCGCGGCGTCAACTCCTCGCGACCCCTGGCCACCTGCTATCCCGACCAGGGAACCCGCAAGCGGCTGTCAGAGATCAGAGCGACCGATCCGTCTAGAGATAGCCCTGACGTCTATGCCTGGACGGCGAACTTTGTGCATGCTTGTGCTGACACGATGGGCGAAGCTGGAAGATATATCAACACGCCCCAGACTGCCGCCGATATGAACAACATCCTGGATGCAGTTAGACAGGACGACATGGTATACTAGGGCTTCAGTTACGGTAGCATTCTCGGACAGACATATGCGACGATGTTCCCTGACCGCTCCAAGCGGGTTATCATCGACGGCATCGCCAACCATTTCGACTGGTATGGTGCATTGATCGAGGGCAAGGACTTTATCGACACCGACAAGGTCCTGTACGGAATCTTCGACGAGTGCGTCAAGGCCGGTTCCAACTGCACATTATCTGCTCTCGCGGATAATTCAGAGGAGTTATATCGAAAGTTCCTCGACCTTACGGCGAAGATTCGAGCAGAGCCGATCAGTGTTTACATCAACAGCACCCTGTACGGTGTCCTCGACTACCATAGTTTATGGTTCAACGGGGTATATAGGGCCCTCTACAGACCAAGCGGCTGGTATTCGTTCACCGATCGTCTTGCTAAGCTGATGCAAGGGGATCCGACCGAGGCCTTCCTGGCCTATGGATTTGGGGATCCATCTAAAAGATGGGCCATCGGGGCCAAAGTACTGGCCGCAGGGGAGAACAAATCTACTCGATAAGCTTCTTCCGTGGTATGGGAACAGCTCATTTGCCTTTGCACAAAACAAGCTATACTATGCTAAACAACAATGGCGCATCCCTCGAACACACGGCTTCGTACCGCGCATCGATGTCGAGACCGCCCACCCTCTCCTGGTCCTGTCGATGACGTTTGACCCCGTCTGCCCTCTCGCATCGGCAAGGGTCGGTGCAGAATCATTCAGAGGGTCAAGGCTCGTCGAGGTGAAGGGATACGGGCACTGCTCCCAGGCCATGAAATCCTCCTGTGCCGTTGCGCATATTCGAAACTTCCTCCAGGAGGGTGTCTTGCCGGATACCCATGTGCAATGCGAGGTGGACAATGAATACTATGTCAAACCAGAGTAAGGAGCTAGAAGAGGAAACATGCTTTTAATCTCACCTTTCCCTGATCAGGGACGATAAAATAACGGGACTCTGGCTTAGGTCGCAAGTTATATAGGCCGGGAGTGGCAGGTATTAGATCTATCAAATGATGTCAAGCATCCCATGCTAAGCGACACTTCTTCCACCTCGACGTGGCGGTTGTCAATGATCTTCGCCGTGCATCAAGTCAAATTGTTAATTCGATAACTTTGAGATTTGAGTTGCGTCTTGTGACGTCCCGATAACTTCGCCGTTAAATACTTTGCGTTTACCCGATTCCTTTGCCTCCAACCACACTCTCTTACCTTTGGTCAACTCCCTCTTGATCCCCACGCAACACACGATATGAAGAGATGACTCTGGGGGATCGCCGGGAGGGGCGCGGGTTGGTGTCGTGAGGGGGAAGACGATGGCTAGCAGGGGTGTTTTCCTTCCCCGGATATACCTTGTGCTCCAGTTTCATGCAAAACCCCGGCCACTTCGTATCAATGGCATTCCATCAGGGGATATCAACGCCTGGAAAACGGCGTCCGGTTACCAGTCCCGGGAGCCCTCGATTCAACTGCGGGGTAGCCCTGGTTCTTGTCGAGTTGTTCGAGCAGGTAGACCCTGTTATTGTGTGGTTTCTTGTGCGAGCTGCGGCGCTATAAATGCGACGGCTTGTGTCCCGTCTGCGTAGATGGCGGCGGCGCTCCAACATTGCACCTACACCGACACTGGTTGTCACCACCAATTCTTTTGGCCGCATCTGAATCATCGACCATGCTGTCCTTTGCCAGGGCTGCATTGTGCCTGCTGGCAGCCGCTGGGCCTCTCGTTCAGGCCCAGTTCCCCCCGAAGCCGGAAGGGGTCACTGTGCTGGACTCGAAGTTCGGCAACGGTGTACGCATCAGCTACAAGGAGGTCAGTGGGAGCAGTCTCTAATCTGGGGCCGGGTTCGGCTCATAGCTTACGTCGAATAATAGCCTGGGCTCTGTGAGACGACTGAGGGAGTCAAATCGTACGCTGGATACGTCCATCTGCCTCCCGGCACATTGAAAGACCTCGGCGTCGAGCAAGACTATCCCATCAACACCTTCTTCTGGTTCTTCGAGGCAAGGAAGGATCCTGAAAATGCTCCGCTGGCTATCTGGATGAACGGCGGCCCCGGAAGCTCTTCGATGTTTGGGATGCTCACTGAGAACGGGCCCTGCTTCGTCAATCCAGACTCCAACTCTACTACGCTCAATCCTCACTCCTGGAACAATGAAGGTGTGAAGACAAGACAATGCCTGGCTTCGGTATGATTTTAATGTGCTAACATGCGTACGATTGCAGTCAATATGCTCTACTTGGACCAGCCAGTGCAGGTAGGCTTGTCATACGACACCCTGGCCAACTTCACGAGGAATCTGGTCACGGACACGATCACCAAGTTGGAGCCCAATGATCCTATCCCAGAGCAGAATGCTACGTTCTTGGTAGGCACTTATGCCAGCCGCGACGGAACCAAGACTGCCCAGGGCACCCGCAATGCTGCGATTGCCCTCTGGCACTTCGCCCAGGTGTGGTTCCAGGAATTTCCAGGCTACCACCCTCGCGACTCCCGAATCAGCATCGCTACCGAATCCTACGGTGGCCGTTACGGTCCTGCATTTACCGCGTTCTTCGAGGAGCAAAACCAGAAGATCAAGAATGGTACCTGGAAAGGCAATCAAGGCAACATGCATCTCTTGCACCTTGACACCCTAATGATCGTCAACGGCTGCATCGATCGACAGGTACAGTGGCCGGCGTACCCACAGATGGTGTTCAATAACACATACGGCATCGAAGCAGTCAACGCGAGCGTTCACCAACAGATGTTGGACGCCCTCTATCGAGACGGCGGCTGCCGTGACAAGATCAATGACTGTCGTGCTATTTCCGCAGTATCAGACCCTGAAAACATCGGTATCAACGCCACCGTCAACGAGGCCTGTAGTGAAGCCGAGACCTTCTGCGCAACTGAGGTACGGGGCCCGTACTCGCAATATTCAGGTCGTAACTACTACGACATTGGACAGCTAGACCCAAGTCCCTTCCCGGCTCCCTTCTATATGGCCTGGCTGAATCAACCGCATGTGCAAGCAGCGTTAGGCGTGCCACTCAACTGGACCCAGTCGAATGATGTTGTATCGACGGCATTCCGCGCCATTGGCGACTATCCGCGACCAGGCTGGCTCGAGAATCTGGCCTACCTTCTGGAGAACGGCATAAAGGTGTCACTCGTCTATGGCGATCGCGACTACGCGTGCAACTGGTTTGGCGGCGAGCTCTCAAGTCTTGCGATTAACTACACTGACACACGCAATTTCCATGCTGCTGGCTATGCTGGAATCCAAGTAAACAACAGCTATATCGGTGGACAGGTGAGACAGTATGGCAACCTATCTTTCTCCCGTGTCTACGAAGCTGGCCACGAAGTACCGTCTTACCAGCCCGACACTGCGCTAAAGATCTTCCATCGCGCATTGTTCAACAAGGACATTGCCACTGGCACCATTGACACTTCCGTTCCTGTCAACGGCGACAGGCAATATGGCTCGTCAGGGCCCCCAGACTCGTTCAGGTTCAAAAACGAGCCACCGGCGCAGCACGTACACTTCTGTCATGTTCTTGACACTAGTACGTGCACGCAGGAGCAGCTGAAAGCGGTTGAAAATGGTACAGCCTTGGTCCGGAACTGGATTGTCGTTGATTCTAACTCGACGTCCTTGTTCCCAGAGGTGGTTGGCTCTCCCACGCCAACTCCGTCTCCAGCCCCTGGAACCGCGGCCGGCTTGTCTGCACGCAGCCATATACACGAGGTGGCCTTCTTGGGTGCTTTCGCTTTGACACTCTCTGCGCTGATGTTTTAGGTGACTGTATATATATACCCACACGGGCTGAAAAACAAAAGTATATATCATAACCCTGGCCGGCTTAGAGATGTACTAGCTAGTTGGAGCGATTCCGCGCCGATGAAATCTTTAAAGCACATTGTAACTTACCTCCTTCTCTCCTATCCTAGTAACGTAATAGATAAAGATGCAATTGAGTCGAACCGACAGAATTTCGGGCAAGAGACTTTCGTTAATTCCAAATACTTGCAGGATTGCGGATGGGAAGGCAATGGCTATGATGATTGCGGTTATAATGGAGGATGGGCACGGCAGGCATCACGAGCTTCTTCGAAAGCACGCCATGTAAAACAGCCCGGGACAGGCTGCTAACATCAAGGATGTCCTGTTGAATAAGCATTGGGTTGATTCTTATTAGTCCATATTCTCTGTGATATTAAAAAACTGTCCCCCCGGCTCTTCGGCTCTTCGGTTCTTTCTATAGTTCCGTGCGCAGATTTACATTTTTCATGCGCTGGAGAATTGCTGGCAGCTGCTTTGGGATGTCAACAAGTCAAGCACCTTACTGTGCGACTGTATAGACTCGCACCCAGACCGGGATGAAGGGCGATGCTTTGTAAAAGCACTGCTGGAAGGGGCAATGCAGGTAAGCACCAGTAGTATAGGTGGAACATGCCCCAGAGTGAAAAAATTTTCTAGCCACGATTTGGAAGGCCGTATAGATGGTGGACAGGCAGCGGGAAGAAGCGAGCTACCCAACGGCTGTTCCGCTACGGGAATTCTCGCACACCCTCCCACCGGGAACATGGACGTAGGATGAGTCGTATGCTGCCTCGCCCGGCAATAATGACTCCCGCAGCGTCTCGACAGCGGAATATCCAGCATCGACGACGGGATGTTCCGCCACGTTGAAGGCGACCAGCACCTCTATGGCTGCATGCCTGAAATGCACATATATCACTCCCTGCTCGCGTAATAAACGACACTGTGTATCCATTGACTGTCCAATTGGCTGCTGATGGCGAATCTGCACTGCAGTATACATATTAATTAATGCACGGACGTCTCCAGCCGTCAGTTTCCGGCAATCCGAGTGATATAGTGCTGATGCCATTGTGGGCCAGGCGATCCTAGAGGGCCCAAGGATCTGCGAGGATGCATTGCTGATTTTTCGACATCTGGACGGAGCACCGGCCTGTTCTCGAAGCACTGGCTGCTCGTTTCTGAAATTGCCGGTATATCCCTCACCGAGCGAGGATGCAAGGCCAGAAGGGCGCGCCAGGTCGAACAACCGAGGAGATCCCACCACCCTCTGATATTTTCAAGGGCGAAAGGAACGAATATAGCTGGGAAAAATTGATTATAAGGAGGGGCCTTGCCATGGATCCGGAGCTTGGCCACCTTGCAGAGTCAGGCCAAGCAACATTAGCGAGGAAGGTTAACTGGCTCGGAGAATTTGCCCTGGCCATGTAAATCTCCCGGAGGCTATCGAAGTACTCTGTAGATGCGCCGTCTCGCCGGCGACTCTGTACCTGCTCTGTCGCTTCGTACTGTATCCGTAGCCCTCTCGTCTGACCGTGCAATGCAAAGTCCCAAAGAGCTCGCCAGCAAGGGTCCAGCGTCGCTTAGCAGGCTGTCAGGATGGCCCAGCCACGGGTCAACGACGGGTCAATGCTAGTTGATAGTGTATAGCATTCTTTCTATAGGTGTCCCGTGCAGCGCATCCCGGTCAGAGTGATTCAACGCTTCTCAGCTGGACGGCCAGAACGGTGGTCGGTTCCGCGTGCCGGTCAATCGCAGCGGATATCAGTGATGCCAGGGCAGGGATGAGCTCCCAAAACTACCCGGCGGTCTATCGCAGTCGATCCATCTAGATTTTCAAGGCGGCAGCGCCAGAGAGACCGGAAGTATGCAGGCCAAGGCGATGGTGGATGAAGCGCCAGGGGTTCAGTCTGTCTATAGAGCTCGCTGTTATGATGGCGGACAGTGAGACAGCGCAGGTCAGGTCCTCCATCCGGGTTCTGCGAGCTCCCTTTGCTCCCGATAGGGCCAGGCTGCATGCAGAGGAATTTTTCCTGGTCCACCGTGCAGTGTGTAGCCTGTTGAGGGAGGCAAAAGAGGTAGTCCTGCTGGTAGAAATAGATATATAAAGCGAGCTGATGGCCTCGAGGTTGAGATCAGCAAGACAATCGACCAGCACTCAAGAAGCACTCGAGATCTCAGCCCAAGCCCAAGTCAAAGACCAAGAACAAGTCAAAGACCAGCCTCCAGCCTCTTCACGATGTCTATCCTCTCCCGCGCCCTCCAGCTCGCGTTCGTCGCTCTCGGCCTCTGCCTCTGCTTCTCTGGCCTGGCGTCCGCGCAGCCCATCTCAGCCCGCGTCCTCGCCATCTCGGTCAAGACGACCAACAACGTCTGCCGCGCCGGAAAGCCCTGCGAGCTCGATGTCACCGTCCGCAACACCAGCGCGAAGAAGCCGATGACCGTCCTGGCCTGGAACAACCCGCTCGACCGCCTGGCCGACCAGCTCGGCGTCTTCGAGGTCCGCGACAGCAAGGGCAAGGTGGTCGACCTCAGCTACATCCAGGTCCGCCGTGCCACTCCTCCACCAGCCTCCGACCTCGTCGAGATCGCGCCCAACAGCTCCATCAACGTCAAGGTCGCCCTGCGCACTCTCTCCGAGGCTGAGCTGCCCGCCGGAACCAAGTACACCGTCACCGCCACCGGCTGGTGGCAGGCGATCTGGGCTGAGACCAAGCAGACCGTCGTCGCGAACTACCTGCAGGACATGTCCGGCTCTTTTGGCGGCGACTTCAGCTCCAACAAGGCCCAAGTCACCATTGTAAGCGCTCCCAATAATGTCCTCTTGACCGGTAGCTAACCAGTTGCAGGCTTAATTAACCCGACGACCGATCGATCCGTATCCGACTATAATCTGTGAAATAATCTGACTGAAGTGAATGATGTCTGGCCAACGATTCAACTACGGTCCCGGCTCTGCCTGCGACCAAACGACGCTCTTTTATACCCGGCCCTAATATTCTACGAGAAACGCTGTCTGCTACTTAGTAATAACGCATAGCGAATATAATATTGCCTTCTTCTCTACTTCTCCAGTAAACTGCCCAACTAGGTCTTCTCAGGCTCTTAAAAGTAAACTACTTAATGACTTTCATCAAGTTAATACCGCTATGATGAGAAGCACCCCACGGTCTAGTCTAGCTCTAGAATAATAGACTGAAGATTATATCTGGAAGAATGTGGCCCACCGAGATCGCTGTGGCTCTGGAAGAACACGCATACACCAAGCTGACAGGCCACCTTCCAGCACAAAATCCGCAGTCTCCCATTTCACTGCCAGCCTATCCTTCCATTCCTCCACCCAGACGATCCGTTTCTCGCCATCAGGAGAAACCAAGGGCACCATGCCTTCAAGTACACACTCAGATGGTCGCAGAAGCGGGCCAGTATAGTAGAATTTGTGCCCAGGCTTGCAGATACGTACGAGTTTGGATGCCTCATCAGACTCAAACTGGCGGTAGCATTGCCAGCATAGTGTTGAGAATGGGCAAGACCGACAGAAGTACCAATGGTGGCCAGATCCAATTTCCTGCTTGCAGCTCATGCACTCGGTTAGTGGACTACACGTAGTAGCTAGAAACATGGCATCATCCATGTCATCTTCCATGTCATCATCCAGAGTCTGATCCTGGTCACTTTTTAATTGTAGGTGGTTGAGCGTCCCAGAGAGGTCCGTATCGTCCAGGGTTGTTGTAGCAACCGTTCTGTCCTTGGGAGGCCTCCTCCCCAGTTCCGTATCTTGTTTGATTAGATATAAGACTGCTCCAAGGTCTTCATCGCTATCTCTATCGGCCAAAAATGTTCGAAAAAGTCTCATGAAGGCATCGATGTCGTTTGAAGGATCGTCATCTGATAACAGCGAGATGCACTCTTTCACGCACCAGCGGAGAGCATCTCTAGAGTTTGCAATATCCCCACGGTCTCGCAGCCAACTCGAGAGGATTAGACAGATATCGCCGAGCTCAGCATTTTCATCCAAGACCAAAGGTGACATCACATGGAGAGGAATGTTGGTATCATTCAGACACAGGTCAACCAGGCGACCAATTGACAGAATGCGAGCAGACCTATCCCACACATCGGAAGATGCTTTGGAGAGAGATGCAATCTCATACCAGCCCTGTATCCCTAAAGCTGTCCGGCCTTTTTCAAACAATACCGTTGATAAGAGATACTTGACAGTTGCAAGATTCTCAAATTCGGTATCGACCTTCTTCAGGATAGTTGCGGTAGCGTCAAGTTGGCGCTGATCTTCGTGCGATAGAGTGTGGTGAAGGACCCTGTACATTACACGAGGCCCAGCAACAAAAAAGTTGAGGAAGAAGCGATCGAAATCGAGCGGCCTGAGTGTACTGTCGATACCCTCCTCGGGACAAGAGAAGACAAGGTCAAGTACGGGCCGCAGACGATGAGGCTGGTTTAGTTCCAAGAAGATCAAGAAGAATGAAAACAGCTCAGTGTCACGGTCCTCGGCTCTCATCCTTAATAGCAGCTCCCAAGCGTCCACTGCAGTTGCAATCGCATCATCTATCAATTTCGCGGAGTGTTTCATCTGCGCCTTGTATAGCAAGTGACTGATAATATCCCTGGAGACGTGATGAGCATTCTCCTGCAGAGAACTGCGAAGGGACTCGGATAATTCCAGATGCTTTAATGCCTCTTTGTGCCTCGCGATCCCGGTGCATGTACGGGCCATGTCTCCATGTATTAGAGACAAGGATTGCGTGCTGAATGTCGGCGTCTGTTGGTTTCCGTCGAGTGCGATTTGGAAATGATCGAGGGCCTTTTCATAACAATGACGCAGGAGTAACGCCTGAGCGACTCGAGCATGCCACATAGGCGTTTGCTGAAGCCTCTGCGACTCGGCTGGAATCAAGACCCTGGAGGGTGTTCTGTAATCACACATCACTTGCGATACCCTGGTTACTATATCGGATTGCTTCGCCCCTGTTGCCATCATCTCATTGTATACTGTTAAAATTGCGGGGGCAATGGCAGGCAATCCATCGTCGTCCTTGATTTCACCTGGTTCTAGCCAGCGTTGGCTCCAGGACTCTACCAGGAGCGATAAGAGAATCGTGAAAGAGCATGCATCACTCATCAGCGCTGAAGATCGGGCATGGTCCACAAACATCTGTCTTGAATTTGGCAGAAGCCAACTGAGCGCAATCTCTGCCCTTTTATTTGCGGTATCTGGATCTTTGGCGTCCAGCCAGTAGGAGCCAAGCTCAGTCAACTCGCACGTTGGGTAGAATGTATACGAGTCAAACCCCTTAACTTGCATTTCTTGGATGAATCGATGTTCACGGCCTGGCTCTGCCGGGCTAAACAGGCTCACAAGCAAAGGCGATATATCTCCTCGTAGTTTTCCTACCTTTTCAGGGTCCACGTTGCTGAGGTGTGACGGCAGGAAGTTATCAGCATATGCCCCAAGGCCTTCCATGTATCTATCGAGATATGGTGTGTAGTTGTGTTTGAGGGCGTAGAGACAAACATAGACAAACTCTGCTTGCGTACGATCGACATCGACATGGATAGGCCCAGAGCCCCCCGGTGTCTTGAAAAACTCGTAAAAAGAGCTATGTCGGAGTGTCACAATGTTGCCGTTTTCCTCAAAGTCGTCTGGGTCGTCGTTGTCCCTGATGGAAAACAGAGAAGAGTAGATCGTGCGAATGTCATCTTCGAGGTTCAGAAACTCCTCCTTCAGGATGAGCTCGAGAATGATGTCAAGCCGACGGACGGTGAGCGGCTTTGGGGCCAGAGTGACAAAGGAAAGCAGGACATTGAGCGGCTCAATCTGTGTAGCCGGTCCAGCACCGTCTGATGCCTCGTCTCCGGACAACTCTTCCAGTCGCAAGAGCTCCTTGCCCAGACGCTGCAACTCTTCAGTCAGCATCGCGCTGATTCCTCTCGGCAGTGTCCTGACCACCTTTCGGATCTGCTCTTTGGTTCGACAGCGCAGGACAGATTTGATGACAAGGTTGGCCCACTCCCATAGCCCTTCCGCGCCCCGACTGATCCCGTTTACCATTTCCTCCCGGAATCCAGGAGACCCGCCGAACAATTTGGTCTTTTGCAGTTTCTGAGAAATATATTGGTGGAGGTCTTCCTCGTTCTGGCTGTTACCGACTTCAATCTCAGGAATCCAGCCCAAGGAATGCTCGTCTAGCATGCCACGCACCGAGTCCCTGCTGAGCAGTACGATCCGTAGAGGAAAGCCTCTGTCCGTACCCCCTTCGGCTGAAAAGGCGTTTTCCAGTAGGCTGAAAAGCACTTCTTGTTCCTCCGTCTGGGCCTCATCAATGCCATCGATGACCAGACACGCCGCAGTGCCCGAGGGACGGCCATCTGTAAAGTAGTTTAGGACGAGCTTCTCCCAAACAACGTAGCTATCCCCTAGATCTTCTTTCATGCAAAACTCCTCTGAATGCACCGCAAAGCTCGTTTGCTGCGTGGCCAGCTGCCATGCCAGGGTTCGCAATGCCTTGTTGAGGGAGCGTAGGTCGACATCGTTGTTCTTGAAGAAGAACGAGGCAACGGCCGTCGTCTTTTCGTCTGCCAGGTCGTTGATGATCTTCGATGCCAGATGGGATTTGCCTACCCCGGGGCCGCCGTGAATCCAGAGAAGCGGCTGGGAATCCTGCCACCAGGACCGCAGCCTTTCCTCGACCCAGCGGCCGGAACCAGGTATACGATTCTGGGTGATGGACGAGAAGACCTGGCCTGACGCAGAAACCGGATCCAACGCTGCCTTGACCCTCTCCAGCCTCTCGCGGTCGGTTCTGTGGCCGTCTCTGGCGAGCAGTTCCTCCGTGTTTCTCAGGGCCTGATGGGTGAGACTGAGGCCGTGAGCAGCCACCATCAGATGCTCCTGGCCGGTCAGCTCTTCCAGCTCGCCCAGCAGGGAGCTGACCGACGTGTCATCAACGAGGATATTCTTTGCCCACTTTGAGAGTCTCGCCTTGAGCGAACCCTGGCCCAGCAGCTTCTGCGAGGCTGCGCAGACCCGGAGGAAGTTCACCAGCACCTTCACGATGATCGTCTTCATCCCTTCGCTCAGAGGGACGCCCTTGTACGAGTCCAGGCGGAGGGAGAAGTTGCCCAGCTTATGGAATAGGTCGACGATGCCATTGAAAGCATCGCTGACCCTGTTTGCTGCCCGCACGAGAAGCAGCATCGCGCCCATGATCGAGGACGCTGGCGGGAAAGCAGCAGCGGCCACGCCGGCGACGAGGCTGCCCCAGGTCTCAAAGGGGGCCAGGACCAGCTGCATGGCATGGAACAGCGGCCGTCTCTTCATCCGGAAGTCTTCAAACCTGCTCTCTTCGCATTCCAGCTGGCGAGCGAGGTCCTGCGGCCCTTGGACTCTGGGGAAACGCTCGTCCGTCAGCGTAATTCCAGTGGCCGCGGCATACTCCTCGCAGGCACTCTGCCAGAGCGACGGCTCACTCGCAGTCGTAGTCGCAGTCGCAGTCACAGCCATGGCAGATATACACATTAAATGAGTGGTATCACAGATATACACAGATCAGAGCCTTTGACCGAACTGTCCAAGTTGCTCACTGTTGATTGGATACTCGATTATAGTTAGTAAGTTATGGGTCAAGCCGCGCGTATACCTTGGGCATTTAGAGAATATACACGCGAAGGAGAACGACATCTCATTGCCAGCAAATCGACCGCTACCAGCAGACTGGTGCATGTAATGCTGCAACCTGACCGAGAGACTGTATCTTCAGAGCCGAATGAGCAACATGATAATCGACGCTCCCTTGGACCAACCCGGAAACGGCCCGCCAGAGGACACTCGTGCTTGGAAGTGAACAGCCCACGGCCCGACGATGAGCTTGGTCTACTTCGTACACTGCTGCTGCAGCACGAGAAATCGGTCTGGTCGTACTAGTTAGTTGTGCGATGATGGACGCTGGTTTGAAAGCAGTGATGACATGGTATGCGAGGCCTTCATTCCGACGCGGTTGACCAACTACCATAGAAAGAGATAATAGATAACATTCTTGCGCTTTACTGGCCTATGGTAAGCCAATAGATGGCATCGTCGCTTTTGCAAATACCTACTGGCCGTATGCCGCAGAAGGTGCCGGAGTTCTCGGTCTGCTAGCCACCTCGCTAGATAGCCCAGAAGCGCGAATCACCCTACCTATTGATACTTAACCACTATGGGGAATGAAGCTCCCAAGGAGTGTACTGCGTCGATTCACGAAGTGTCTCGAAGATGGCGTAAGCGCAGTTCTGGTTTCCAGTCATGGCCATGGACTCGTCATTGAGCTCTATTGTTACGGACCGAGATTGATATCAATCTTCTGTTACTAGGCGGGGAATTTCTCTTCTTCAAAGTATGTGATTTACTAAAGTCAGCGGACACCAACGAACCAAGATTTGGTTCCTTATTCAACTTCCATAAGCTATGGAATGTTTATTCTTCAAAATTACCCAAGGTAGAGATCGAGCTACTACTTAAAACATTTCTTGCTATAGTCATTCGGCATACGCTTTGACTGGACATTCGAGTTCGAAAGCGCAAGATTTCTGCTCAAGCCTTGAAGCGATAGTCCGTGATGTGTCAGAGCCATACCATCAATATACCTGGGGAAATTGCCATGACTACGAGACATATGGCCTGCCACCAGCTTTGGAGTCCAGCCGCATGGCTAGTGCCAGCGTTTGCACTACCCCCGTCCGGAGAAACTGTGACGGATGGTAATAGTGAGGTTGGGAGGGCAGACGGAGTGAACGAAGTTTTTGTGATAGATGCCAGAGACGTTGCCGATGGCGGAGTGGGAAACGACATCGTTTCGGTCTGTTCGGAAAGGGACGAACTGGCATCGTCACTGTCGGTGGCATACACCGAGATTAACGTCGTTGTCTTGTATATAGTCGAGGTGACAATGGTCACGTCGACATAATAGTAACTCCAGTACGACCTTCTGGCTGTTAGCTCCTCGTGTCAATTCTCTAGTTGGCAAGTGATACCAAATGAAACTCACCAGGTGACGGTCCAAGTGTACCAGTCATAGTCCACGGAGCCACCACCAGTTGACGTAGGTGACAGTGTAGATGATGGTGTAGGAGATGGAGTAGGAGGTGGGCTACTATGCGTTGTCTTATCGTCATCATCACCTCCTCGGGGACGGCATCCTGCGGTTCCATCATTGCGTCTAACGCAGTAATAGCCTTTAAGGCAATGTCTCTCGTCGAAACAGCACTCTCCGCCATGAGGGTAGCAATGATTTTTCCCACAGCAACTATATCCCTCGTCACAGGGCCCGTTGGGGCAACACGTCTCGCGTTCGCTGTTCAAGCAGTAACCGTACGTATAGCAACAAGTCCTTCCCAGCGGACAACATCCAATTCCTGGTTGATGACGGTCTATTAGAGAGGTGAACGGAAGCGTGTCTGGACGGTGGGACATACCAGTACAGTAGCCTAGGCCTGCGTCGCAGGTAGCCTGCCGCGGAAGCAGGAGAGAGCGACCTTGGAGTGCTGGCAGTGCTGGCAGTGATTTTCCGGCCTGCTTGGAGGCAGCCGGTATGACCGCTGAGGACTTAGCAACGACAGTGGAAGCTAGAATCAGAGCCTGAAGAATAATGCATGAGGCTAAGATTGATGATACGGGCGACATGTTCACTTGTTTGGCCAGCATATACACATATCCAAAAGATATAGATCCAAGACTCGACTGGATCAAATCGTCCGTGGAGCTGGGTATAAGTACTGCTCGCACCCAGGCGACTGTCCTCCGCGGAATAGATGTATGCCACTCGCTGTTTCGTATTCTCGGTCACAATTCATCGCTGAATACGGGCTCTATTAGCCAGCCTTGCATCAAAGGAGAGACTGACCCCATGCCCCGTGGCAGAGCCGCAGACCCATAACGTGCGGAGGTAGGCGTAGGCTTATGGCCTATATAGAATCTTTCCCCCACACGTAGAGCGGTAGCTTAGCGTACGGAAAAGATTTACGGTTCCGTATCTCACTTTTCTCCCGTTCCTATCACGATAGGGTGGCTGGTGAGCCATAATCTGGTGCTAGCTGAACATCCGGCCCAGTCGATTCTCAAGAACGGATACGAGCCTGAAGTTGCGGCTCTAGTTAGCTAATCTCAAGTGGTCAGATGCAAAGAAGGAAATTGATATCTGAGCGGCTTACCTGCATACTGACCAATTAGCTGTCTCGATTGTCAGCACTCGTGTTTAAGGCATTGCAATAATGGGGGCTTAGACGAAAACGAATATACCGGAGCCCCTCTTTGTCACTATGCCCGCTCATGCATATATGTGGTTATATAAAAAGGACTGTGATCAATGTATTAAAGTGTTGCCGAAGACTATTTAGTTAATTAAGGGCGTCGCCCACAGGAAATGGGGCTCCTCAACCCAGCGCCAAACATGCAATAGTTACATTTCCACTGGGTTCTACAAGCCCGTAGCTATTAGGCATTGTGTTCGCCAGGATAGTTAACTAACCATCTGTATCCTTGTTCCGCCTTTCATGTGGATGTGAAACTGTTGTATGCTCCACACCGCGATAAATCAGACGCTTCATCCTTTCATGCTGCTCCACGATAGGGCGGAGGTGTGGCTTTGATATCAAATTAGGGTCATCGACCTTTTGCTGCCCTATAGGTAGAGGCAGAGCTGTAGCCCCAAATGTGGATATGAAAAATGAAGCATCGCTGGCAGCAATGGTAAGTTAGTGGGCATGGCTGCTTTGATGCGGTGACGAGCGTCAGCGATGTTTCCCCCCATATATTAGTTTACCGCTTTATAATACATTTAGAAGTAATTCCTTCGCTCGTTGTAGATAGACCTGTTAAATGGTGTGCTAGCACTCATCAGGTGCAATGGGAGTATAGCCTCGATGAGTTGTCACGGTTAAAAAGTCTTCAGTCGTACTTTATGGCCCAACTTTTTCATCTCCTGGAAAAAAGATTTACTGTCTTCAGCAACCTGCGCATCATTAACAATCTGCTCCGCAGGAAGTTGAGCAACAATATTCTCCATCCTTAGTGACTTAGCTAGAGATATTGACCAATTAGTTAGCAGAGGGATTTGTAAGATAAACCTTTGGTTTCTACACATACCTTCTAAGGCCAGTGATATCTTATCCGCTATTTCCTCACTGCTCTTACAGGTCTCAGCAAGGATAATAGCGAGATAGACAGTAGGCTTTGAATAATATAATCCTATACTGTCGAGCGGGGGGTCAAAGAGTCGAGCTTGTAGAATCTGCCTAATTATCTTATTTCTTGTCGTCCTTGTCTGCGGATCGGCTTTCCATTGGTCGATCTCAAATTCCTTGATACTCTGGGCCTCGATACCCATGACCTGGATATAATCATCGGCATCCTGAAGCACAGATAGGCGATATAAAACCTCATTCAAGAGCTTCAAAGTGCCTTCTTTTGTATCAAGCTGAAGCTCTCCTTTTATATAACGGCGCAACTTTGAATGAAGCCCAACATTATTACTAATATTGTCTGCTCCGGTTTTGAGGAAAGATACTCAACGGCTCTATGCGTCAACTCTCGGTCAATAGATGCGGTTCTAGATGTAGTGTCTCCGCTAGAATCCAACTCAGGGCTTTTGGTACCACTTGGTGGAATGGAGCGCAGCGACTCCCATCCTTCCTTAAAATGATTTAACTGAAAGCCGGTGCGTTTCCCAAAGTGTGTCTCCCACTCATCATCTTGGGCTGAGAAGTGGATCCTCTGTTCGGAAGCTAGCGAGTAAATAGTCGAGATCTTTTCAAAGATAGAGGATGCTAATCCAATGTAAGTCGGATGGGTAAGAACCTCCATTTTATCATCCCCTTCTTCGTCAACCGCTATGATGGATTGTAGCATCGCCGATACGATGCTACTACCACAGGCTCTACCAACACTGCGACTAAGGGAGCAAGATCGTGTTTCTTCCTCTATACCCGAGCCAGTGATGCCAGTCACATTAAGAAATTTGGCCTTGTTAGTGTTTGGCTGTACAAGCCAACCTCCGGAGTAGAATGCCGTTGTGAACAAAGTCACCTTTGCTTCTTTTGGAACAGCACGGGCAAAATCTCTCATGAGCAGCAAGGGAGTCTTGTTTGAAGTAGTCCTGAATCGGCCAAGTCGAATTCCATGCGTGTCTTGATCGCCATGGCCAAAGACGAAGACAATAAGCTGTTCGTCGCGCTGTACTGCTGCTTTCGCCTCTTCCTAAAGTGTCGACAAAAACCGATCGAGGAGCTCTTGGGGAGCAACGACTCGTATGTTCCCGGCTTCCTTCATACGACCGAGAGTCGCCTTATCTAGGACAATCCTCCTCTCCTTTCGGGTGTCCCCATGGGCATATTCGCTATATTTTTTGGCCAAGTCTTCTGGATCCTCGGTTGTGAGCCAAATCTGCCCCTCCGTCGTGATATGCATGGGGGAAAGGAGGTGGTAAAACAAATATAAGTCACTGAAAAACCATCCATCGGCCACTGGCGAGGCCTGGCCATCATAATCAGTCACACCGCACACAGCGATGACTCGGCTTTTTGGTGAAATATCTGGCGGGCACGAGATTTTAAACACCATGTTTGCTAAGGATTCCTTTCGGCCCTGTATGCAGTCAACTGGGATAAAGGATTCCGGAGTATCGCAGATATTTAGAGCCATGGCTGCGGTAATAAGAGTGCTCCGAGTATAGACACAGTGGATAAAGGGTCGAAAAATGGAAATTTCAACCAGTGGTGTAAAAAGATATCCGCGTTATGACAATCTTGTCTGGAGTACTCCTTCTGATTCCATGACACCAACCACGGCTAGTGGAAGTATCAGATTCTCTGTGTGTTGGGTACGGCCCGTTCCTATTATCAATGGTTCCCATTGGACAGTAGACCTTTTTGTCGCTTATGGTTCAACAAGAAGCGAGATATCAACGAGGAAGAACGCGTAGGGTGTTCCTATTGGAAGGTGGACTGAGCATTGTTGATATTCCACAACATCTCAATGTAAAACATAAGATGCTGGCCACGTGATCAATGGGAGCATCACATGACATTATTGCGTAGTGGATGTCACCTGATGAGCATTAGTCATAGAATTAATTACGTAATATACTGAAGACGACCAATCGATAGCCAACATGGCGTCTCTACGGATATAATAATATTTCGGCTCTTATTTCAATAAAAAAGGGCTACCTTATCTAAGCTATATAGTGCAATAGTTGATACAGAGTTGTTGATATTACTAATAATTCTATACTGCCACTGTGTGGTTCCACTCTATAATCCCACTCCTCCTGCTTTCTAGTACATACGACCACAGGAAGTGGAAAACAGAGCTTCCCGTCCGCTCAGCTGTACTTAAGCCACTTGCCGGTCGGTTAGTAGTGGGGTTGGGGTTGGGGTTGGGGTTGGGGTTGGGGTTGGGGTTGGGGTTGGGGTTGGGGTTGGGGTTGGGGTTGGGGTTGGGGTTGGGGGTTGGGGTTGGGGTTGGGGTTGGGGTTGGGGTT